>NC_045439.1:117743437-117931079 GCF_002776525.5 Piliocolobus tephrosceles
AAAAAAAAAAAAAAAAAAAAAAAAAAAAAAAAAAAAAAAAAAAATGTGATGTGTATATACTATGGAATACTATGCAGTCATAAAAAGGAATGAGATCATGTCTTTTGCAGGGACACGACAGCTGGAAGCCATCATCCTCAGCAAACTGACCCAGGAACAGCAAACCAAACACTGCATGTTCTCACTTACAAGTGGGAGCTGAACAATGACAACACATGGATACAGGGAGGGGAACAACACACACTGGGGCCTGTTGTGGGGACAGCGAGATGCACGTGGGGCTAAATATCTAGGTGATGGGTTGATAGGTGCAGCAACCACCATGGCAAACATTTACCTATGTAACAAACCTGAATGTCCTGCACATGTATCCTGGAACTTTAAAATAAAATAAAGTAATTTAAAAAGAAAAAAAGAAGTGTGTACAAGAATGTGCACAGTTCATTGTTTGAAATGGAAATATTTTAGATAATGTAAATAACTATAATCAGTAGGATGAATAGGTAAATTGTGGAAAAGTCGTATGGTAGAATTCAAGTAACAAGAATGAATGAACTAGGCTAGGACCATTTGTGTCATTGTGAGTAAATTTTCCAAACATTTGTTGAGTGAAAAAGCTTCTTAGGGAATAACACACACGGGATTATTCCGAATATTTAATTGGAAGTATATAAGTAGTTACAGTATAAAGGTAGACAATGAGAATAATAAACATTTAATTTAGAATGGTGCTGTCTTCTAGGAAGGAGGGAGAAGGATACAATTGGGAAGAGGGGAACAGAGAGCATTTAACTGTACTTACGGTATTTCATTTCTTAAGTTGTATTTTGGGCTTATGGGTGATTATTTACTATTTTCATATTTTTGGATATGTCTGAATTATTGCATTTAGGAAAATCCTCAAAACAAAAATGAAAACAAGTAAAATTAGCTCTAGCTGCAATGTCACTATTAAGTATATCTAGCCATTTTTAATAGAGCTTATTTTTAATACCTATACATCACACACCAAATTAGAATAAAATTATGTTTCTAGGGAAAGACAAATGTCCCTGACTCCTGAATGCTGATTGCCTTTTTAATGGGAAATACAACATTAATAAATCTATTTGACGCCAAACAGAGGCCACATATATTGGGCATATTTTGTGTGTGTGCGTGTGTGTGTGCGTGTATGTGTATTTTGAGAGAGAGACAGAGAGAGCAAAAGCTTTGAATTGATGAATACCTGATGATTACAGTCAGAGATTTTGCCTATGAAAGACTAAAAATTGTCTACAAATATCTCATTTAGATTGTTTTCTCTCTTTCGTTCTTCCTCCTCTGTCCCTGTTCAACTCAAGCAATAATTTTCAAATCTCTGTCCAATACTTTTGCATGTCAGAAATTATTGCTAGAGACTGCAATGCTCGAGCACTATACAGCAAATTCTTCTTTCATTAACTCTTTAAATTAAATGCTATATAAATATAAGCATGGAATGTCATATGACTAGGAACACAAATGGCTACTCTGTAAATTACCTGTTTGTCATTTTATTTATGGCCAGGTCCATTGTTTTTTTCTCACTGCCTCTTCTAATGTAGATTTTAGAAATCTATTTATTGAACAAAAATGCTATGCCGCAAAAACATAAGTATCTTTTTTTTAAGGATAGAGCTGATTGTAATTCAGCAGGAACTTTTCTGCAGATTAGCTTTCTTCCTGAAGCTACAATTTTCACAGCAAATGTAAGAATAATTTATTCAACTTCTGTTATAAATATGACATTTCTTTTCTTATATGTGTACCAAGGGCTTAACAAAAGCTTTTATTATCAGTTATTTTTTCCAGATTCAAAGCCTTTAAAGAAAGCCTGATGTTAATTATTTTATATATGACTTCCCGTATATATTAGATTAGGTATTCTGTATAAACATTTTTCATCTTAGTGAAGGTTAGAAAGCTGAAATGATTACCACTATGTATTGATGTTCTCATGAATTATTAGAATATATTTACCAAGTGCTAATTGTTCCATATCATTTAAGTAGAAGGGCCCTTATTCTTTTGTAATTTGTATACTGATAATGATATTATGACTAAGCCATCCTTTTCAGGTTTCTTATGAATCAACCCAGATAAAAGAAAACATAAAGCTTACTGAGGAGGCAAGAGGTGACCTTGCCTCTGTATTTTTTCTTGCCTGACTGTGTAGGACATTTCTTTGCAGAATTTGCCAGTTTTCCCATTGGTGCTGTGTGTAGAAATCATGTGAGCATGTCCAAATCAGATTGTTCAGTGCCTGCATGGATCTTTGCCCCAAGGGCCTTAATACAAACACATGGAAACATCTCTCTCTTTTCTCAAAACTATATGCTGAAAGTCGGTCTAATAAGCAAATCTTAAAAGTTAATATTTGAAATAATAAATGATAAGACACTTTGCTGAAACTCTTAGAATTTTGGTCCAAAGTTATTTTCCAGGACCCTGGGGCTGGGCATGTTCTCGAAACCAGGTTTCTTAGAGAAGGGTCTGCATTCCTGCATTTGACTTTTCTCTGAGACTAAAGCCATTGAAAGAATGGTAACAGGACTGCCTTTCCCTTCAAGACACAAGGGTGTGGTGTTCATAATCATTTCTGATGACCAAGGTGTCTTTAAATGGCTTTTATTTCTGACTTCAGATTCATTTAATGGGGGTAACAACTAGAATTCTTGATGTGGACTGAGGGTGTGAATTGTATATAGGAAGATCCCATACACATTTCCCCTCTTGCGGACACTTCAAGCTATCAGCATTCGGGACTGCCAAGTGCCACATTCCTTTTTTCCAAACTGTCTCAGGGAGCACTGGCCACCCTCATCCTCTTTTTTGGTAACTTCACTCCAGCTCTTTGGTAATTCTAGTGAAAGTTGTCTTCAAAACATAGCCCAGAGTGAATATTTTCTTCTCAATCTCTTTGGGATTATTTATAATGTAGTTTCACTGCAACCTGTGTAGTTAGTTATGGACAACTTATAACTTATAGACAGCTTTTATAACTTATAGATACTTGGACATTTAATTTGCCCATCCTCTCTGCAGACAACCAGTAACTGTTGCCTTTTCAATAAATTTATTTTCTGATATCCATAGCTGTTAGTGTGTAGACTGATGGTCTAGATATAGTTCCAACTTTGTTACTTAAATTTTTACTAAGCTACCAGAAACTGTTTAAAATAGATGACTATTGAAGTATACGTTTTGCATAGAATCCCATTCTATTAGCATATTCTGCTGACTGCAATACAGTCATAGGTCATTTCAGGCTTTCTAAGTTCGGCAACTCTATGTTGTCAAAAGGAAAAGCTGTCCGGAAATTGTCTTGCCTGACATGACAAAACAAAAGAGAATGAGTAAATACTTTCATATGTAAAAAGAAATAAAATAACGAGAAAGGAAACACTATACAGACACAATATATGGTGTGACTGTGACTAAAGTATAGATAGTCAGCAACGAGAGATTCCAAAACTGGCATCACAAAAAAAAGAACCTTCTCCATTGTTCTCTGATTTAGCTCCGTCTTCCACTAGGGCTTATTTGGGGACAAACGTTATTTTAAATTACTGCTATATCTTAAATTTTGTCCCATGTATATGCATTGTCTACTAAAATAGAAAATTTGAAAATGTTGCGTGGTTAATACAGTTTTCTTTTTGGGGACTAGAACCAAGAGAAATTAGTTATAATTCCACACCAAGAATAAACTTTAGCCTACAAACTCAGCTAAACAAGAACTATCAAATGACGTGATTTTCTTTAAATCAACTCAAATCTTTTCTAAAGGGAATTTTACCTCAGTTGTTACTGAGATTCTCTCTCCTCTGCAACGTTGTACAAATTCCCTAGTTTCTATGAAATATTTAAACATGGTAGGATCTCCTCCAGTTTCAGGTCCCCATCCGTCACTTCTGAAATGTCATTTACGCAGCCTGCACGGCCTCTTCAGATCTCCCACTGTTTCTTCCCCTCTGACCAGGAGAATTTCTTTATGTGCATGACACAGCTCCCATCTCCTGAAAACAGCCACCTCGCTGAATTACTGACACAGGCTTTACAAGGACATTTCCCAATTTCAGGGTCATCTTTTTCTTCTCCCTCACTGTCCCCAGAAGAACAAATTTCATTCATTCCTGTGTAGCATTCTTGGGCTAATCTCCTCAAGAAGTTTAGATTTTTGTGAAAAGCAGTGAGAAATGTTTAGTCTCAGAAGCTTCTGCTTTCAGCCTGGCAAAAATCCCTAGGCAAAATTGAACAGTCTCATCAAAAAGGATGGAGAGAAATATATCAAGATAGCAAATTTAATTTAATAGCTGAACAAATTAACCTGCTATAAGTATATCTGGGATGTTTATTTTCAGGGTAATTCCCTAATCAATTTGCTTTTGCAGCATAGCCAGGCATTTATCAAAAGTGGTGATGGTCATGATGTCTTGGTGTGAGTCTTCTTGAGAAGGGTGTACGGATCGTTAACATCCCTTGATGCCTATAAAACTTCAGTCGTGGATTGAGGTTTTTATTTATCTTCAGTGTTAAAGTGTAAAGTCCTTGAGGGGAGGGTCAGGGAAGAGTCAGTATGGTTATCTGCTGCACACACATTCCCAATGCATGAGACAGAGCCGTCCTTTCATATACTGTTTTGAAAAAATGAATAAATTTTTGGAACTTAATATAGTATCTAGCCTTATTGCTTTTCATTGCAAAGCAACCTATATAACACTGCTTCTAATCATTTTCACAATGATGAGGCAACTTCTGAATCATCAAAGGCAGTTTCAACTATGATTGTCGTAAGTTGTCCATATACTCTACTCAATTCTAATTTCTTAATATTAGTTATTGATATTTGATGGAGTTTTGTGATATTTTGCCAGCACAGTTAATTTTTTGTTGACTAGAATGCTTCTGTGACAGAACTATGCTCTTTTAATGGGACTTTCATCCACATATGCTTATGATTAATTTTCAGTAGGATGGAAAATATTAGACTGCAACGGTGAAGGGATATTTGCATTTACAAGAGCTATTTTGTATCAGTATTTTTCAAAGCTTAACTTGAAACTCATGATTACCAATGAAGTGGCCTCTATGTAATCACTAAACATCATCTATTAGGCTGTTCTTGCATTGCTCTAAGACTGGGAAATTTATGATGAAAAGAAGTTTAATTGGCTCATGGTTCTGAAGGGCAGTGCTAGCATCTGCTCGGCTTCTGGTGAAGCATCAGGAAGCTTTCAATTGTGGCAGAAGGTGAAGCAAGAGCAGGCAGCTCACGGGGTGAAAGTGGGAGCAAGGGAGAGCAAGAGACCCAGACAGTGAGAGAGAGCGAGAGAGAGAATGGGAACGAGCAGTGGGGGAGGAAAGTGACACACACTTTCAATTGACTAGATCTTGTGTGAAATCAAAGTGAGAGCTCACTTATCATCAAGGAGATGGCTCAAGCCATTCGTGAAGGATCTGCCCCATAATCCAATCAACTCTCACCAGACCCCATCTCCAACACAGGGGTTACATTTCCACATGCTATTTGGAGGTGACATCCAAAGTAGATCACATCACAATAGTTAATTTTTCCAGATTGTTCAAAGATCTCTAAAGAAAGACCATATTTACAAGAAGAGAAGTTCACTTATTATATTTACTAACCTTTTAGTCTCTTCTCAGAGTACTCTGCAGAAGATCTAAGTCCACTCTACATCCTTGTTCCTAAAATCATGAAGGATCTTTTAAATTATGAAATGATCTTCCCCTTTGTAACTGTGAGATTCATCTGTTATACAATCATATATTCCATACACTCTTTCAATAGCATTATTTCTAGTATAATCATATAATGAATTGAACTCAGTAGAGTTCCTGACTGTGTTACCATGCTTTTAAATACATTTAATATTCTGAATGGGACAATTTTGCTTTATGTAGATCCTTATTATATTTAGGTGTTTGTTTTGTTTTCCTGTATATATATATACACACACACACGTATATACATATTTCCTATATACATATAAACATATATATGTATATATTTCCAGATATATCTTAGAAATGATGGGTTAATCAATTTCTTTCAAGAGTCCAAGGTGTCTTTGGTCTTTTTGAGGGCACATTTCATAAATCCAGATTCTCTGTTTTTATTTTGGATTTTCTTTCAGAAATTACTTGATTTGAATGTGATATGTATTTTCCACTAAGCTTATGTTCAAATCAGTGTTTAGTATTCCAGGCATACTTTTCCACTAGTGAATGTGAGCATGTCCTCAGTAAAAAGTAGGGCTTCTAAGTATAGTCAGGTTGTTTAAACATTAACGTGCACGTTTTCAAATCATGTTGAAATGTTTGATAAATATTTAGATTTAAAATACTTTTCATACAAGTCAAAACCTGGGTATCCCCAAAATTTTAAAAGTGATTCATATCTCTCACTCCCTGACTGCATGTTAATTATACTCTATATTTAAAGGACACTACTTTTTCTTGAAAAACAGCATTTGATGGAAACCACAGCACCCTGAGCAGATATAATTAAAAAGTAAAGAGAGAGAGAGTGAATTGCAGGCTACTTTTTGTTTTGTACTCTTATTAATCAAATCCTAGTACTTTTCTTTTATCACCCATGCAGGACTGCAAAAGGAAGATAGTTCTGTGCTCACAACAAGGATTAGGCCAGGGCCTTGATGACTGGCGTGGGTGCCACTGCTGTGCGTAATGTGCTGCTTCATAAGTGGGAGGAGATGGAGTCTTGCCATTCTGTGGCATCACTCAGCAGGTGCAAATGAAGTATGAAATGAAAAATCCCAACCCACACAATGCACAGAGAAAAAACAGATCGCACTTTGTAGTCACTGCTGTGCCAGGCTATTTACTGTCACAGACAACGCAGCTCCAGTCAGGCAAGCACCCCACATCTCCCTGCTCTGACACCTGCAAAAGAAATGGTGTTTCACTCTGCACTACTTTGCTTAGGGTGGTGATTCCCCTCCACGAGTCTCTGTCCTTCAAGAAGCAAACCAGTTAAAGTGTTTAGGAGCTCATGACTTTCTTAACAGGAAAGAATGATGTGAGAGGGGCTTGGAGGTTCTGTTTGGAAATGTGGGAGATTCTAAGAATGGATGACAAAATGATTTTAAAATTACATTCCACATGGAATTATCATGCTTTTTTTAGCTTATTAGAAAATATCATAGCTAATATTTATGCTTGCTCCATTGTTTGAAGGTTAGCAGGGAACCTACTATCACTGTTGATATCTAAGGTAAGAATGAGTAAACAAAATTATATTAGTTAATTCAGGTTAATTGATAGCACCATGCTTTTAGAATAATTTTGTCTGTCATTATCTCTGTATCTGTCTCAATTGATTTCAATCTTTATTGGCTACAGTCACTTCAAGCAAATATTTAATTGTTAATTTTAAATACAAATATTAATACCTCTGAGATCAGGCTTGTATCTTCTTTAGCACATACTGCAGTAGATAAAGTCTTTGTCTATTGGAGTCTATATTCTATGAAATTTGAATGCTGGATGTCAATAAGATGAGTAGCATGGTAATATGTATAGTAAAATTTGACTAATTTTACAACAAGGAAGACATAAAGGAGACAAATAAGAAGATACAAGCTAGTCTATTTTAACCAAAACAAGAAGTATAAAGAGTTTAAAAATCAATGCTATTTTATTATACCCAAATGGAAGTGCCAATATAAAATGAGTTAGATAAGTGAAAATATCAAAATAGAGGTGGGCAATGTGCTAGATACAGGATTGTTAGAATTTCAGATTGTACATATTTAGGGAAACTCTAGCTTTCTCTCTAAGCCTAAGTTTCCTCACCTGTATTAGAGAATAATATTGATAAAACAATATCTAGCTCACAAGGTTTTATAGGGAATAAGGAAAATAATCCATAGATAGTACATAGCAAAAATACCTCGCTTATAGTAAGTGCTAGATTAATAACAGCAGCAACTGGATTCACTTATTAGCAAACTCTAGAGATGTCTCAGAGAATACATTAGTCTGAACTTTACAGTTTGTATTTGACCATAATTATACATTCTAAATCTGAATAAATTAACATTTATAAATTTTATTTACATGTGATCCTAATAGGAAATTTTATTTGGAAGAAGATTTTAAAAACCTAAAATGGGAATTAGTCACTAATATTATTTCATTCTTATATACAAAATGAAATATAATCAAGTTTCTTCATTTTATGCAACTTCAGGGACCACCAGCTTCCTTTACTGACAAAGATACTCTTTGCCACAGAAATGTGGTTTATGTTCATTGCATTCACTGTTAACTGAATCTGGCAACATTCACTTGTGGAATCTGATTCCACCAATATGATAAGTATTTATTTTTATTGATCATCTTCTACCAAACCCAATGTCTTCATGTCAGCACAAAGTGTAAAATTTGTGACTCATGGCTTCCTTACTATCTAAGGTGATGGTTCTTACATTTTGGTTAGATAAGCAAAAATAGCCCATGTCCAGCATAGTGAAATATAGGAGATATTAAGGGAATCTAATTAACTAGATTTCTGACTGGTTAGAAGTATAGAAAGAGAGGGAAATAGCAGACTATATTTTACCAAGTGTTTTACTTTGCTTCCTGGGTAGGTTGTGGTCCATTTATTGAGAGAAAGCATACATGAGTGATATAGTTTGGCTCTGTGTCCCCACCCAAATCTCATCTTGTAGCTCCAATAATTCCCACGTGTTGTAGGAGGGAATTGGGGGGAGATAATTGAATCATGGGGGTGGGAGTTTCCTGTGCTATTCTCATGGTAGTGAATAAGTCTGACGAGATCTGATGGTTTAAAAAATAGGAGTTTCCCTGCACAAGCTCCTTTTCTTTTTGACTGCTGCCATCCATGTAAGATGTGACTTGCTCCTCCTTGCCTTCCACCATGATTGTGAGACTTCCCCAGCCATGTGGAACTGTATGCCCATTAAACCTCTTTCTTTTGAAAATTGTCCAGACTCAGGTATGTCTTTATCTGCAGCATGAAAACAGACTAATACAGGGAGAAAGAACAAATTTGGTAGGCTATTTGATGAGCTCAATTTGGACATATGTTTTTTGAGGCAAACATATGGCATATATCTAATAGACTTTGAAAATATTGGCTTATATATCAGGTATAGGTTATAGTGACATGGTTTAGAAATGCAAGTGTAGTAGTTTTTTTATGATCAATAAATACCATGTCCTCAGTAACCATTACACATAGAAAATAAACGTTGTTGATGTATGTGCAATTTTCAGACAACGGTTCTAATTTCAATCCTTGCTTGGAAACTCTTTCATGATACATCTTTGTACCATGAAACAAGTATCATGTATCATGATACATCTTTGAAACCACAGTGCCATTCAGAAATAAGCCTTTTTTTTTTCTTTAAAGTAGAGAGAAACAGAACTCTGATAATTACTTATACTAAAGAACAAGTAGAACAGAAATCAGCAAGGAGAACTAAGTAGAAACAGTCAGAGGTGTAAGAGAACAGGAGACATTGGTATCTCAGAAGTCAGGTGAAATTGAGCTTTAAGAAAGAGGCAGTCATAAACGGTAGATTGGATAAAGAAAATATGGCACATATACACCATGGAATACTATGCAGCCGCAAAAAAGAATGAGTTCATGTCTTTTTCAGGGACATGGATAAAGCTGGAAGCCATCATTGTCAGCAAACTAACACAGGAACAGAAAACCAAACACTGTATGTTCTCACTCATAAGTGGGAGCTGAACAATGAGAACACATAGACACAGGAAGGGAAGCATCATGCACTGGGTCCTGTTGGGGGATGGGAGGCAAGGGAGGGACCACATTAGGAGAAATACCTAATGCATGTGGAGCTTAAAACCTAGATGATGGGTTAATAGGTGCAGCAAACCACCACAGCACATGTATACCTATGTAACAAACCTGCACATTCTGCACATGTATTGAAGGACTTAAAGCAAAATAAAATAAAATTAAAAAAAAAAAAAAAAGAATGGAGCTAAATAAGACCACATGGACACATAAAGGGGAACAGCACACACTGGGTCTTATCGGAGGGTGGAGGGTAGGAGGAGGGAGAGGATAAGGAAAAATAACTAAAAGGTACTAGGCTTAATACCTGGGTACAGATTATTTCACCTGTGTAGAGATTATGACACAAGTTTACCTATGTAACAAACCTGCTCTTGTGCCCCTGAACTTAAAATAAAAGTTAAAATAAAGATTAATTATATGTTTTTGGTTTAATCAAGAACTCATTGGTGGTATTTGCCATAGCAATTTTCTTAAACTATTGTGGATGGAACCTCATTGTAGTGGCGTGAGGAAGGATGAATAACCAGAAAGTAGAGCCAGTAACTATAGAGTGCTCTAGACAGGAGTGGGGCTATAGAAACAAGAAAAGGAAGAGCATGTGACTGGAGAGAAGTAAATAGGGAGGAGAAATTATTTTAAGATGACAAAGACTAGTCATGCCAGAATGTTCTTAATTTCTAGAAATGATTTAGAAGAGGTTGCCAATGTGTGTGTGTGTGTGTGTGTGTGTGTGTCTTTATGTGTGTGTGCAAGAGAGAGAGAGAAGAGAGAGAGAGACTGACTACAAAGTCTTACAGGATAAAAGCAGCACATGTGAGAACGGCAAAGAATTAACTTTGATTCTGAGGAAATGCACTTTCTATAAGATGAAAGAAGGTAAAAAATGTAAGTAGTACAGTAAAATGAAAACTTGAGAGGTTTTGCCTCTAATAGCATTGATTTTTTCTGAAGTAAGAGACATGATTATATCCTGAGGGTGAGGCAGTATCAAAAAATGGCATGACTTTCTGTTGACTAATAGGGAAGAGACATTATGGAAACATACAAATAAATAAAGAAATATAAGTACTTTGAAAGAGAAAAATAGGTTGCATAATTCATACTGAGCATTAGGGAAGGCTTTCAATTCAACTGATGCCTAAAGAATGAGCAGGAATTAGGAAAAAGGCAGAAAGCCTATCACATCAGTAAAAGGAACTGTGATACGTGATTATTAATAATCATTTAACTGGCATTCACTTCCTTTTGTATTAAGGTCTTACTGGAGGGTTGTGATAAAGTCTTGTTTTTCTACCTTCACAATCTAGAACCACTATATTAGTTAAAAGGTGATATATCTGTAAACTTCACTGTTCAGCAGATGCTATTAGGCCAGTTTCATGTGGAAACTGAAGTTCAGTGAGGTTACTTCTCCCATGTTTCCTGGGAAGGCAGTGTTAGGATTCATCACTCAGGTCTCTCTGTTGCCGCAGTTGGCTTGTTCCCATTTCCTAGGCTGCCTCATAAATACCTTCTTCTAGGACACACTTACTTGAATGATTTCTTCCCTTTCTCATGTTTATCATCTTCCTTTGTTCCCACTTTTAAGACTGGACGTCACTCAGACTTCTATCTATGGCTCTGTACTCTTCCCTTGTTTTCCATACTCTTTGATGACACCCTTTATGCCTACAGCTTTAACGATCACATCTAGATTTCTGATTCCTATGAGCTGACATCACCTCAAATTCTATGTGTCCCCAATTGAACTTGCCATCTTTTTGTATGCCCAAATGGCTCTCCTAATTTGTCAGTACTCTAATGTATCTTGAAAACATTTTTGTTTCTTTCCTCTTTTTAAAAAACAAATCTGTCATAAAGTTTCCCAGTGAAATGAAAATTACGTTTCTTCTCTCTTCTCTACACACTAGCTCAGGCTGAAGGAATTACATGCTGCAATAACTCTCTGCTTTCTGTGCTCCTTAGAGTTGTCATTATCAAATACAAAAAAGTCTTTGCCTGGCTTTCAAGGCAATTCGTCATGTGGGTGCCTTCCTTTCACTTGCTTTTACATTTTCTTGCCACAAAAGCCTTTTGTAAACATTGGATATTGACTTTAAGAGCTTATACAAAGTCTATTTTAAGAGATTTTTGATGTGGTGAGCAGTAAACGGTGTTTGCTGTCTGTAACTATTCCACGCCCTTGCTGAGGCTTCGTTGTAGGTGGAGCATACTTCCTCAACCCACTGACCTAAATCCTGACCATGTGGCTTACGTTGTTCAGTGAAATACAGGGAGAAGTTCAGTGTGACAGTGAGGAGTGCAGACTTTCAGATGCAATGAGTGTTTCTTCTCATTTTTCTGTGCTCCTGTCCTGCACCATGAGAAGAGCATGTCCCAGGTCATCGTGTTCTTTTGACCAGGCTCCTGGAGTGAGAGACACATGGAGCTGACCTGAACTGTACCTCTAGAAGCAAAGTTGCTGAGAACGTCTGCAGATATGTGAGTAAGATGTGCTCACTTGCTTTTTGTAAACTACTGAGATTTTAAGGTTGTTACACAGCATCATCGTAGAAATAACTGGCTAATATACAACCATTCTAGAAACCAGGTCTATAATCACAAACCCAATCATACCCTGAGGTTTAGTTTCTTCCTAGCTAGTGAGCTTTGGGCTAAGTGTTTTGAAGAAATGTTAGATCATAGTTACAAAGGACTTCTTTTATGTGTTGGGAAAGCTTGGATTCTTTATTTAAATATCAAAATGATCTCAAGTTTGTTAGTAGACATATTCCAGTTCTCAGTAGAATTTACACAGCAGAAATTAACTACTAGAACTTAAGTCTTTTAAAAGTAGAAAATTAATAGAAATGTATATAAATTAATTTGATAGAAATTAGGTTTTGTCTGAAACAACTTTCTGATTAAATCTTCTCTGGGCAAGATTTCTGGAGATGCATCTTGAGACACACAGACTTTTCGTTGCTTCCTCTTAAATTGGTTCTTCAGTTTTGGTCTTTTAAATATGAGGAATGGATTACACTTAGATCCTTTATCAACCCTTCTACGTCTATAAAAGCCATGGTTTCATAGATCATCTAATTTTCATAAGATAAAGTTAGTTTCTTGATTCCTTTTCCAAAACAGCCATTTTCTAAAGGGTTTCCATAAGGAGTTATTTCTTGTCTCTCTTCTGTGGTCTTTCTAGGGTCCTTTATAAGACCTCACTACTAAGGCCCCAGAAAAGACACTGATACAAAATCAAGTGACTCTTCAAAGATCCATGAAATAGTGTCACAGATTATCTTTGATGTGTGACTGTAATTTGCAAGAGAATCATACCAGGTTAATGGCCTGGTATGATTCTCTTGAGCCTATTGAATTTATGCAGATACAGGGCTCTCAACAGTTAAGGTCTCAACTGGAAAAGAGAGAAATGGAAAAGCCAAGATTTCATGTTTGTGAATTTATTATCATATTTTTTTTTTCCCACAGTGGATTGGGCAGTCCCTGAGTCATATACTCTACCAGAGAATGGATGATGTCTGGTAAATAAACTGATGGGTCTGACACATAAAAGTACTGAGGGCCCAGTCGAGGCAATATCACTGGCTGTGAAATGCTGAAGAGAATCATTTGAAAGAGAAAGAAGGTAAACGTATAAGACTTTCAAAAAAGCTTATGAAGTAGATTAAGAAAATTATTTGGAAATTATTCATTCAAATGGCTCTCAGTAGGTAAAAGTAGAAATTATTTTATAAATCTTTTGGAGGCTATTGTGAAACATTGTGTCAGTGATGGAAGGTGGCCATCAGAGAGCATGTTAGGACCCTGCAAAAATGTCATTTCCTGTCCCTGTTTGTTCAAATGAGAATCTCTTTATCACTGACATTGGAGTTTTTTGATGCTAAGTTAATACATAATTTTCTTATTTGTAGAAATTCTAAATGAGAAGAACCTCACTTCTTTTGATCCTGTAGCACGTGGGCCAAGCCTACTGAATGCCTGTTTTTGTAAAAAAAATTTGTATTGCAACACGGATGCACATGTTTTTCAGAGTACTGCCTATGGATGCTTTCATGCTAGAAAAGCAAAGTTGGGTTGTTGCAACAGAGTGTATGGCCATGAAACCTAAATTTTCTAATGTCTGTCTTTTAGGGAAAAATTTTTGCTAGCCTCTGCTCAAGCACAATGGCTTTCACATATTTTTATTATCCTAAGGGAATAATATATTTTAGATCCTCACCATTGCATGAGCGCACACACACAATAACATATTTGTGAAGGCATTTCATGCAATAGTTGCTACTCAACAAGCCCCTTTTTTTCTTTGTTTAATTCTATTCTGCTTCAGCTTCAGAACAATGCTGCTAACTTTTAGCTGCTTTAAAATATTTCAACCTCTGCCTCAGGACTATGAAAGCAATATTTTCTGCAAATGTCAATGTCACTCGTCTGTTTAGAGTATTGAGTTTAGTTTAGCAGGACATTTTACATAAAATAGAAACTTCATTATCTTTGCTAATGTTAGCATGCAAACAACAAAAAAGTTGGTCAGACGTCTGGCATATTGCAATAAGGGAAAAGATTGAAAAGGACAAGATTCAGTCTTTGAGAATATTGGAATACTACTGACTTAATGACCTAACATTGTTACAAGACTTCCTCAAGAATGTAATTAATTTCAAATGGGTATCTTACATTCTTGAGAATTTGGCTCAAGTCCATTTGTTATTGCTAGGTTTTTTATTTGTAGATTGAACAAGAGCATCACATATAATGCATACAGACATAAATTCAAAATAAGGTATAAACTTGAATCACTGTCATATTCTTTACTTTTTTTCATTGGTTCTTTGATTCATTTATGTAGTTAACATTTATTCATCAAGGCCAATCTCTATTCTAAACACCATGCATATCTGTGTCACTCACAATATAATGATATCCTTATGAAGTGTACTGTTCAATATAAGAGACAGAAATTAACCAAATAATCACATAAAACTGCATTTGTGATAAAAGCTATGAAGTTGAGATACATGTGCTATGAAGCATATAATAGGGCAATTTGACCTAGTCAGAGAGGTCAGCTGAGATTTCCATGAGGGAACAGTGATAGGGATAATAGCACAAGGATTGTGTGAAGGGCTGAAGAGGGCAGGGATGAGTGAGCTTTCACAGTATGATAATGTATGCCCAGAAATATACTCCAGCTTTCTCCTTAAACATTGCTATCTTTTTCATTTCTCCAGCTTTTCTCTGGTGGTATTTACAATTAGTTATTTATCTGTTTTTCCACTCCCTTTTGTCCACAAAATGAAGAGAACATAGCTTTAAAATTCTATTATGTGTCTATCTATTTATTTGAATATTTCCTTATAACATACTTCTACATTTGTGGAAATTGTTCCTATTCATTTGGATTAAGTCCTAGACAGTTTCCCTGCATAGCTCCATAAATCATCATGAAGACATGACCTTGGTTTTCAATCAGCTTATATTTATGGTTGGGAAATGCTTCCTTGTGAAGCCAATAGGTTCAGAGTCACTGACCAAGGATTTATGGTTGCACTTATTATGACGGGCTTGGACTCTAGAATGATAGCAAGGTAAATCCACTGTAAGAATGGATTTTCTTGTCGAGATCTAAAGCTTTACCTTTTTTTTTTAAATCTATAGTAGCCTCATATGGTAAAGCAACTGAAAAACAAATCATAACTTTTCTTTTTCATGCTTATTTAAAAGTACCCATCTGCTTAGTTTCTGATCCTTAATATATTGACTTTACTAGAACATTTTTCTTTTTTGCTAACCTAAGGAATAGAGCAACAAATAGATTTCAATTTATACAGTTTGTCTTTGTAACCATATTCCCATGTGAGTAATGCAGGATAAGCAAGGCAGTGGTATAGCTGCTTTGCTAGAGATGAAGAGTAGAATTTTACTGTAGGAAAAATATTGAAAGTGCTAATTTGGTGCACAAATCTATAGCTGGACTCAGTCCAAGTTGACTATATAGGTAGTGGAATAAAATACTAAATAAAGACAAATGTACCAGTAAGTATCAGTAAGTAGTAAGACTGTATTCCAACTTTTTTCCTCGATAGAGTGGTAACATTTTAGTAATTTATTTAAAAAGCTAAATAGATAAAAGAATTTGTGAAAAATGGGTTTTGAATATAAGAGCTATTAATATCCACATGCAGAGCAAGGAGGCTAATTAAATGTTTTTTTTTCATCCTCCTGTACCCCAGTGACCTACTCTTCTAAGGAATGCATAGAACTTTAGTTAAGCAAATACAACTTGTAAATGTCTAAAAAAGATTACAATAAATTCAGTGACCTAGAAATATGCTTTACCTTGGGATTATTGCATTCGTGTATTGCTTCCCTCAGATATGACGTGAATGTTCAAAAGTTTCCCTTACAAAAGTCAAGACTGGTCTTTGCTGCTAAAAAGAACAACACAGGAAAACATTACAGGCCTTTTACTCCTTCTCTGAGTTACAGTGCTCGGAGAGTCATGGAGGCCTGTCACCACGAGATGGCGCTCAGCTTCCGTCTCAAAAAGAAGTGAGTTCCATGTTTTTCAGCCCCTACTTATTACCATTCATTTCAAGGAGTGAAAAACAGTGTTCAGAGAAAAATCTTTGTTAGCACAAAGCGTCTACATTTGTGAGAGACAAAATTATGTTTCTAGTTCATTCAAAGACTAGTTGCTAATCTCGGAATTTTGCAAGTTAACTCACAGGAACATGAAAAAAAATCCTACGTTTATTGGTTAACTAGTCATACTCATTTGCGTTTTATCAGTCCATTGATGTTTTATGGGGGAGCATGGAAAAGGCAGTTGACATTTTCATGCATTTTGAAGGAAGAATAAAATGGCTGGTTCTCGGCTGTGCTTGTTCACAGGTTTTGTAAGCCGAGGAAATGGATACTACGGTTGTTTGTAAAACCGGATCCAAACAAAGGAAGAGAGCAAGGATGCTTTCCTATAACATTGACACATGTACCACTCTCTAGAAAAAGGATGAGGCTGCAGAAGGTTTTAGCTTAGCATTTCAATTCTAAAATGGATGGTCCTATTTAATTTTCCACATACAATAACTTTCCTCGCTGAAGAATAGATTAATATTACTAATCTCACTTATGTAGCAGCCTTAAAAGGCCAAAGCAACATGGATATTTCCAAAGGAGATTGTAGTCATTTCTGCCGGTATCGTCAATTCCCTACCCACACTGAAAGTCATTGTGTTGGTAATCTCACGCTATTGCTTCAGTAGGCGTCTGCGTCATGCTTTGCTCTCCGTGAGCTATAGACAGGCATAATGGATGAAGTGATGAGAGGGCACAATGATGAATTAATATCCCAGAGGTCCTAAAACTAGTCACAACGAAAGAAGGCTTTTTTTTTTTTGTGGCCACTGGGTTCCTGGAGTTGTGTTATGAAATGTGATTCTGGGGTTGTCTGCTTACAGAACAGATATCCCTACAGAAGGATAGAGGGAAGGGTTCCCTCAACTGCAGGAGAAAAAGAACAAGAAAGAGCAAGATATACATGTATTTGAACTACAATGAAATGGAATCATAACTATACACACACACACACACACACACCCCAGAGTTTTGAGTAAATAAATGTGAAGTTTTCTTTTTATCAAGCGTTGCACCATATAAAACATCTACACTTGTTGCAGCTTTACTGTTTGTTTTTGCTTGGTATTTTGTTATAGAAGTAACATACATATTAGTGGTATATTAAGCTGTTTCTTCTAATATATGTGGATTAAGCAGCAGAGATAGCTTTTCTATTCTTTGCCATCTTTGGAAGTGTTATTATGGAAAACAAAGTCAAAGCAGACATTATGGGCCAATGTAAATTTTGTTTATTCCTTATTCTATTTGTTCTTTTATGTATTTTAAAACTCTTACTGAGTGCCACCTTACACTAGGCACAGTACGTGACGCTGAGTATAACAGCAGGAAAGAGATCACAGTTCCTTCTCACAAAGATGCAGAAATGAATATTACTCTACCTGTAATGGTGCAGTATTTTATGAACTGTGGTGGAATTGCAACAGTGACATTTAGCTCAATCATAGTTATTAGCCTAAAATATTTCAATTAAAGATTAACTTACTACCAAAAATATGGAAAAATCATTTTCTCTGCAGGGACAGGATAAGCTAGGAAAAGTGCAAGCTTAGAAAGAAAGAGTATGAGTGTGCTTCCTTTGTTTGAGAGACTATTCCCTTCTGGCCAGAAGAGGGTTTGGGATGGAACTTGGAAAGTGGAGTGTACAGAGAAGCTTAACCAGTGTTTTGTTATTCTCGCATCCTATATTTATAATGTATTTTTATAGTTCAGTTTGACTAATTATGGTTTTCTGGGATGAAAATATTTTCATATCCAAACACAAAAATGTAGTTAAAAGTATTTAAGGTAAATATAAATAGTTAAAACAGCCAGTTTAGACAACTCATGTACTTTCTTTTCTGCATTCAAACAGGTATTTGAGAATTCACTATATTTCACAACTGATTTTTCACTCCCTGTATATTGAAACAAACTCATACATATCTTAATAACATGCTAATCTGAAATAATGAGACTCATATATAATATTTGTGTCCTTTAAAATGAATACATAACCATATACTATAATTTTGTGGTGCTTGTTAATACAAGTAGTCCTTAATTTTTCAAAAACGAGGGAGTAGACACCATGATGTGAACATTAAAGCAAATAAATACACATACATTACATAGTGTTTAGTTCGTGGGCTGTTTTGAAATTCGCTCCATGATTTTGATAGGTCATTTGTATTTGCTCTTGTGTGAAACACTTTCAATAACCCTTATTGGTAAAGCACTTGGAGATCATTGGTTGAAAATCGCAATTGACTGTGAGTGCAGGCTTCAGAGCCTTACAATTGAGAGTCATCATAAATTTTATCTTTGCTGGCATAAATATGGAGATGATTTTTATGCAGAGAGGGAGCTCTTTTATTTTGTAAACATTTTTATGCTAGGTGCTTCAGTAATGAATCTTAGATCAGTATAAAAATTGTTTGCAATAATAATCTATATACCAGTCGCTATGTGATGTTTTTATAGCTGTCTCTGCTTGCCCCAGAGTAAGAAAGCACTAATATTTTGAAATAATTCTGTATGTGTCATTGTCTGCTTTATGGTAATCAGAGTACAGAAGATAAAAGCACACAGGTTTATCTAAAAAAAAAAAAAGATGTTTACTTGAGGGATATTTTCTGATAGCATAGATTTCTATTAGCTTTTTAAATTTAAACAAATAGTCACAGAAAGAGGAACTTTGTGGTTGTTGGAAATCCTGTTTTATCACCTATCACTCAAAAAGAAAAGAAATCTTACAGGATAAAGCTAGAAGTAAATTCAATTTTCCTCGGTATCAAGTTAATTTTTTCAATCAGAAGAAGTTCTTTGAGCAGGTGAAGAAAAGACATTAAAAGAATTGGAAGCTATAGTAAGACCCCTGATGAAGAATATGTCATAAACAACTAACAAACCATAAATGAAAATTGGGTGACTTTAAGATGGGAACTACTAACAGGCTGAGAGGCAGCATTTGACCTCTTTTAATGGAAATTTTAAGAGAGGACTGGAGGTGATGAAGGGTCATTGAATCGGATGTCAATGGCTGCTGAGTAGTACTCCAGGTGGGTTACTGAGCTCATTCTGAAGGATGATGTAGATTGGGGTGCATCAATCAGCCAGGCAGAAGTCAACTCCCTGACCAGTGCTTTTCTGTAGTAGTTCAGACACTGCACAAAGTACAGGAAATCAGATCGTTCATTTATTTTGGGCTTTTATTAAGGTATAATAATGACTTCTTATATTTGTTTAGTGTGTTATATTCTAGAACCCATTTGCCACCTCAATTCAGTAAGTTTATCAAATAAAACATGTTTTAATTTTCCATCTTAATATATATTTCTATGCTTTATGTGATAAAAAATTCACTTAAAATTTATGTGGGATCAGGGCAATAAAAGAAACAGATCTTTTGCAAATATAGTTTGCTCTTGTGTATAGGAAAAGTTAGAGAGAATAAAAGCCATTAAAGTTGTGTATAAAAGATACATTAGAGTTACATTTATATCATTGATTACACTGTTTCTCAATTATACAGTTTTGAAAAAAACACAAGCAATTAATCATGGTAGATTACACTCATTTTGTATTTGGTCAGAAGTAGCAAGTAGTTATTAAGAAGTCTGACTTCCAATTGTTTCTCTAAATAATACTTTGTAATATCTTTTGCTTATGGGATTTCTGTAATACCCTTTAGTAAATGTGATTATTTATACCTAGAAAACATTTGAAAATAGCTCTCATTCTTTTTTATAATTATACTTTTAAATAGATTTTAAACGTATTATATTTTTAATATGATGCCATTACGAGTCCTGCCATTTGTCTTGCTTAATCTGAATATGCATAATTACAAACCACACCAATTAAAACCACTATACATGCATTATTAACTGGGTAAGAATTTAGGAGTAAAAATAAGATTAAAATATTCAGGTAAGATAATTACTCATAGCTCATGTAAAAGAACAACAAATTAGAACTGGAAATTATTTAAAATTTTATTTTATAGAAAAGCAGTAGTTATATATAGATGACACAATTCAGTATTGGTAGAGGGCAAAATTTCTATCAATAACAGTTCTCCAGATGGAATTTTCTTTAGCAATTGGAAATATTAAAAATAACGAGATATTGGCAAGAAATATGACATTTATATGACCTACTTGCCAGTATTGAAGTGGTCCACTAACAAAAAAGAAGATATAGTATTATAATTTTTATAAGAATTTAAGATAACAATACTTTATTAACCTGTTTTATTTAAACAGAAAAAAAGAGATAAAAAAATAATTAGCAAGGTCAGAGAGTATTTTAGATTAAACTGATTTGAAACATGTAGTTTTGTTTTAGAAACTGCAAGCCATTGGCAATATGGCATGAAACGACTGGCTTAATAATGAAATGTTTCTATCCATGTCTATAACATTCTAGGCAACAAAATTTAGCCATGCATTTTTGCATTACCATGAACTATATCAAACTGTAGTCCTTTCAGTGGGGTTCTGATTTGTCCAGACTTCTCTATCAGTCGCTTGAGGGTCTTAATAAGCTATTGAGTTTAGATTTTTTAAGGTGTGATAGATGACTCCAAATGGCTCCTCTGTAGCTAAAATTTGGAGTATAACTTGAACTTAAAATTTAAAGTTATATCTTCAAATTTTAGCTACAGAGTATAAGCTGGGTCTTACACCCCCAGCCTCTACCAGGGGAAAATACTTTTTGTATGGCCATAGTTATCTGAATATTTAAACTGAATTCAGGAAAAAAGTGGTATCCTGCAGTAGGCTGAACACTTCATTGTAACTTTGTTTTCTGTAGCTTAATGCAGTGCCCTGTAACATGTAGGTTTGTAATATATGTTCATTGAATGATTGTATTTACACTTATTAAACTGATTCTACTCAAATAAAGGTACCCAATGGGTCAGTCTGAAAGTGACAGTAAATGTTAGTAGCAATTAATTTCATCAGAGAAGGGACCAGGGATTGGAAGGAGGAAGAGCTGAGGAAAGAGAGAGGAGAAAGGAACAAAGGTAGGCAGGAAAACCAGGGGAGTTGGATGTGTCCTTCAGGAATAGGTGAAAATTCAGTGTGTTCAGGTGGTGACCAGTATCAGGCTAAAGCTAGTGAGCTGAAGTGTTTGAAGTTTTCAAAATAAATTCAGGATTATTTAGTGGGTGCTCATAGGAGATGAAACTGCTTTCATTAATGGAAGACAGTCAATAACTGTTTGTTTAGTTTTATTGTAACTTGTGATGAACAAACAACTCCTTTCCTTGTAAAGTCTTTGGCTTACATTCATCCATATTTCATGTCCTTAGATCAAAAAAAAAAAAAAAAAAACCCAAACAAAAAGACTTCATATTAACTACTGGAACTTACTGAGCAACTCTGTAAATATCAGGTCAAGAAAAACAGACAACAATTGATTAGATATTTAAGAAAAGCAAATGATATAATTTTACTTCAGTCTCCTGATTTTCATCGACTCATTTCTAGTTTTCCCAGTCCTGGAGAGGTGGATCAGTGCAGGTTGACACAGTGTCAATTCCAGATTCTGTTCCCTTCTACTTGGTTCGTTCTTTCTGCTCTCTGCCAGAAGTTGGTATTATTTGAACTTTAGCCCAAGTACTTCTGTTCTCATCTCTCTTTATACTTTCCTTTCTCACAGTATCAACTCTCACTTCCATGAAGCTGATTTCCAAGTAGATCTCAAATCAATTCTTCCTATCTCCTCATCTATATTTAGAACAGGCACTGTTGTATATTTACAGAATGGTATTGTAGGGATATAACATTAAACTTTATAAGTGACATTCTTTGGTTAACAAAAATCTTTTATTTCAATTTTTTTCTAATTCTCTCATTCTAGTCACTTAGACTTAAACCTTCGAATTGTATTTTATGCAATTAACTCTTTAGATAGCTACTATGCCTATTCCTTTCTTTTATCCTCGCATTCACTACTTTATGCCTGGGTTTGTGAAAATCATCTTAACTTGTATTCCTTCCTCTTTCAGATATCATTCTGTACATCAGACAACTAGTAAACAAGTGTAGCCAACCAGTTTTTCTACACCTTTCATCAGGAGATTTAAGATTATCTTCATTTTGGCTTCAGTTTATTTTTCTAGTCCTAAAATATATTTTAATTTCTTCACTTCAGACAGAGTATCACATTTACTTAATCAATGCATTTTGCCTTCATACCTTTATCTATATATACATAATTCTTTCTCTGTAATTATCCTGACACTCTTCTCTGTGTCTATTAACCCTACTCATTTTTAAAAGTCTAGTACAAATTTGAACTTCTTCTTGAGTTTTCTATATTCAGCCTAGAGTTCAACCTAGAGTTATGCATTTTTCTATATTTTGAGACTTTTGACATTTTGCAGATGGGTGTCTGCTCACTGTTCTTCAGCTATCATTTTGTAATGGAGTATCTATAAAATGTCTCAAGCTCTTTCTCCTGCCTTTATACCTTCTCCAATTTTACCAAACTTTTAATGTCAGATGTATGAGAAAATCTGGTCTAGATTTAAGTTACTTAAGTCAAGGACTGTATCTCATTTATCTTTAGATTGCTGACATTTACTGTAGTCTCTGGCATGTCAAAAGTACTTAATGAATACTTGTAAAATAAATGAACAAATGGATTTTCATAATGAAACCTTCCAGAATACATCCAATCAATACCGCTTTCCCCCATTCCAAATATCATTCTATTGGCTTTCATATAGCCATTTGCTTTTTCCAGTAGCTTTTTTATATAGTCATCTTGATATGGTTTGGCTGTGTCCCCACCCAAATTTCATCTTGAATTGTGGCTCCCATAATTCCCACGTGTCATGGGAGGGACCTGTGGACGGTAATTAAATCATGGGGTTGGGACTTCCCTGTGCTGTTCTCGTGATAGTGAATAAGTCTTACAAGATCTGATGGTTTTATAAAGGGGAGTTCCCCTGCACATGCTCTCTCTTGCCTGCCCCCATGTAAGATGAGAATTTGCTCCTCATTTACCTTCCACCGTGATTGTGAGGCCTCCCCACCCACGTGAAACTGTGAGTCAATTAAACCTCTTTCCTTTATATGTAACCCAGTCTTGGGTATGTCTTTATTAGCAGCATAAAACCTAACTAATACACATGTAAACTTAGTTCTTTTTTAATTTTTATTTTTAGAGTTGGGGTCTCACTGTGTTGCCCAGGTAGACTACAGTGGCTGTCATAGCTCATTGCAGCTTCACACTCCTGGGCTCAAGCAATCCTCCTGCCTCAGCCTCTCAAGTCACTGGGATTACAGGCATGAGCCACCACACGTGGCTCTGAATTCTTTTTTTTTTTTTCTTTTATGAGGCGGAGTCTTGCTCTGTCTCCCAGGCTGGAGTACGGCGGCATGATCTCGGCTCACTGCAAGCTCTGCCTCTGGGGTTCACACCATTCTCCTGCCTCAGCTTCCTGAGTAACTGGGACTACAGGCACCTGCCACCATGTCTGGCTAATTTTTTGTGTTTTTACTAGAGACGGGGATTCACCGTGTTAGCCAGGATAGTCTCGATCTTCTGACCTCATGATCTGCCCGCATTGGCCTCCCAAAGTGCTAGGATTACAGGCGTGAGCTACCGTGCCCGGCCCTAAATTCTTTTTTTCATTTTAATATTATTTTTCTTAACTAAATTGTAAGAACTTGAGGATTGATTATTAGATATATCCCACAGTGCATACTTTACCCAGGGTAAGCACACAGTGTATAATTTTGGAAAATTTATTTTTTCATGGTGTTAGTGTTTTCATGTAGTGCATATTTTAGATACATATGCACATGAAGACTTCAGTATGTTCAGAACTTTGGAGATTCAAAAATTCATATTATTTATTTATTTATGTTTTTAATGCTGCTAATTCATGAAAATTACTGAGGCATCTTAAAAATAAATAGGATATAAACAAGGTGATTTCCTAATTGAAGAGAAATCAAAACCAATGAAAACAAGCTGGGATAGCTACTATTGGAGCTGGGATAGCTACTATTGGACACTGTAGAATGAATTACTGTGCTTGAGATTCAAATTTAGCTTTGGTTCAGAAAGTAAGGTAAAACACGAAAAGTAGTTAGGCATGTAGTTACTTTATCCTGATAAAATAACTTTAAAGATGAAATTAAGCACACATATTCTTCCAGGTGTTGAATTTTTTAATCTGTAATTGAATTTAGAAAGATGTTTATTTCATGTTAATAAAGAAGCAAAATATATAATTGTTCAAATGAACATTTCTTGTGTTGGTCCTCTAGGAAATTTGAGGGCTCCTACAAATTTCTGGAAAAACTAATGAAAAAGCACTGGGAAAAGGGTGCTACCCTAAGCAACTGTGGAAATGAACGGAAACTAAGACTGATGGCAAAAGCCCTATTAGCGCTGGATGGGCTCATAAGCACTACATTCTAGTGGATAAAGTAGTTTTCCATAGGAATATGGATTAACAATTTTGAACCAACTATACATGAATTCTGGAATTGAAAAATTAAATAATAGATGGCTGAAAGTGAGAGCCAGCTTTCTCACTTTTTAAGTGGGAGGTTACAAGCAAAAGGGGAGAAGCATGGATGCATTACTTACCTATAAGGTACCTGTAATGTAGGTAATGAATTCGAGTTGGAGATATCAGTGTGAATCATGCTTAGCTCAATGTAGATAAAAATAGATACATATAGAAATATTAATAAATATATTTGTATACACTGGTTAGTATACATACATTTTTTTTTTTTACTCTGTTATCTGAGAGGGCCAAGAACAAAGATATTCCAGGAGCAACAAGCATACTTGGGATCTAGACATTGTTTCTAAAACCATCCATGGAAAAGGACCATGGTTTCCCGAAGAAATGACTGGTTGTTGGGCAGGAAATATATAATATAATCCTGGAGCATCTTGTGATGCCAAAATTTAAGAAAGTATCCAAAGACCCATATACATACATGATCACTCACCCAATAATGAGGGTATGGGGTATGTCAAAGGGACATTTGAGCCTTCCCAAAGCTCTTAAAATGGCAAAATCTGGAACATGTTGAACAATCATGAACATATTTAATCATATCCCAGAGTATCAAATAAATTCTTATAAGTTCATCCTGAGATAAACAAATGACTATATAAATAGGTTCATGGAGAAGAATACACAAATACACTTTTGCATAGGAAATTCCACATAATTTATGTAGATATTCTGCTCTCAAGGAGGTGGAACATAAGTTTACATTCCTTTCTTATGGATTGGATTAAATGGTATCTTCCAAAGAATGCAGAATGGAAAGGCAGAACAAATAGTAACTTTATAGTGGAAAAATCTGATAAACATTGCCTCATCCATGGGGTTAAGATGAAAACACAACAGTGATGTCATATGTATCCTTAATATGATGTGATAAGAATGGCACTTTACCACTGTTGTCTTCTTACCCTAATATTTTATTTGACCTCTGTTGTCTTCTTCTTACAATCTAATCATGAGAAAAAAATCAGACAAATCCCAAATGAGAAACATTTTACAAAATACCTGACCAGCACTCCTAAAAACTGCCAAAGTCATCTAAAACAAAGAAAGTCTCAGATAGTGTCAAGGCAGGAGGTGATGAAGGAGTCATGATGACTAAAATACAGTGTGGCATCCTGATAGAATCCTGGAATAGAAGGAGACCATCAGGTGAAAAGTAAGGAAATCTGAATAAAGTATGTACTTTAGTTAATAACAATATGTCAATATTGATGAACTAATCATGGCAAATGGAAGATGCTAATGTAAGTTGTTAATAATAGAGGAACCTGGGTGTGGGGTATATGGGAACTCTCTGTGCTGTCTTCGCAACATTTTCTTAAATCCCAAACTATTCTAAAGTAATGAGATTATTAAAAATAAAACTTAAAGCTTAAAATTAACTCATCTCAGGAATACGTGCAATCCTGAGTTATGATTCAGATTTGTTAATTTATGATCTTGTTACCATGTCATAAAATAGGGAACAATGAATATATAACATCCCTATAAGATACTCTCAAATGGTGGATGCACTCTTAGTCCATTTGTGCTGCTGTAATGAAATAGCTGAAGCTGGGCAATTTGTAAACAATAGAGATTCATTTGTTACAGTTCTGGAGGCTGAGAAGTTCAAGATTAAGCATCAATTAAGGCCAGCAGGGTCAAGGTCTGGTGAGGCTGCTGTCTGCTTTAAGATGGAGCCCTATTGCTGTGTTCTCTGGAGGGGATGAACGTTGTGCTTTCACATGACGAAGGGAAGGAAGAGATGGATTGGCCGTCTCAAGCTCTTTCAAAAGATTCTAATCTTATCAATGACAGTGGAGGGTTTATGACCTAATCATTTTCTAAAGACTCCACCTGTTAATACTGTTGTGCTGGGGATTAGGTTTCAACCTCATTTTGGAGGGCAAACAGCTTTTTTGACAAGGGCTGGATTTCAGGCAAGTTATAGTGAATTTCACCATTGAATTTTTCCAAAGACCTTATATCCTGCATTGACATATAAAGAATCTACAAAGAGGTAGACAGATTTGACTATGGAGACATTTTTAAAAAGTCAAAGAAGATAATAAAGTGATAATGCACAGGGAAAATTAGGAGCACATATGAGAACACGTGAGATATGAGAACAATCAAGTTAATTTATGGAGTTGTCAAAACATTAATATGAAAATATGAAGGTTCTGTTAGAATATGAAAGAATATGATCAATCAATTTATAAGACAATTAACAGTCCAAAACTTAATTACGTATTTAATTTTTCCAGGAATTTAATAAATATGGATGCAAAAACCACAGATACAATTATACGTATTCAAAGAAATAATTAAAGATTAATGCTCAGTAGTAATAAATACACATTAACGTTTGTAAATTCTTACTGTTTTGGGATCTGAACTGGCATATTTCTAGAATAAAAGTTAAATAAACTAATAACTTCTGACTCCTAGGAATGTTTTCATAGAGAATAATTAGAACAAAAATGTAATTAGGCATGCTCAACAGAGCTTTATTTATAAAAAGGAAAAACTGGAAACAACCTAGATAATCAACAGTAGGGGCTGACTAAGTAAATTAGACTATATCCATGTGAAAGAATATTTTTTTCAGTACGTAAAAATAATATTTAAAGCAGATCAATGCTAAGTAAAATATTTAAAGTAAAAATATTTAAAGCTAAATCAATGCTAAATAAAAATTACAGTATACCAAATTGTATATAAAATATAATTCAATTAAAAATGTAAATCCAATTAGTAACTGGAAAGAAATACATTTTAGTAGTGGTTATCTCAGAGAGGTGAAATTATGGTATGATTTTTACATTTTTCTTCTCTAACTTTTCTCTGTTGGTCAGGTATCTGTTCCTTTATTCACAATAAGAAAAGTGTTATTTAAAGTAAACATAAGAATATCCACATAACATACGTAGGCCACTGTATAAATAATAAAAAGACACATGGGAAGGGGCTGTGATAAGTCATAGAAGTCTGTAGGAGAAATACGCTTAAATTTTACTTCTTACAAAACGGAGAGACTTTGCTTTGGAGTTTGGGTTAAAATCCAACATAGTACTGACCTCTACTATAGTGAAAAGGAGAGGATTTCTGTGTGTTTGTTCAATGGTAGGGCCATGACATATGGCCTTAAACTTTCTCCTCTGCTCCCAGGAGCAGATCAAAATTTTGTGAAGCTTCAGACTTATACAACTTTGGAAGTCCTTTATAAAAGTAATGTAAATTTATTAATATAAAGTTTGGTGTGGGGCTTTGGAAACGACCCAAAAGAGTAAAGGGTCCTGTAACTCCGGTATTATTAGCCACATGGTAATTATGTCTCTCTTGCTCCTAAAACTGAGGGGAATTTTCTGGTAGGCTCCAAATTTAAACAGGTGTCAGCCCTTCGCCTTCTTCCCTGTACACCATTCTAGGTAACTCAAGGAGGTTTGTAAAACAGTTACAGCCACAGTTGTTTCCAGTACTATTAATACTTTCCAGGTATCATAATACTTTGCTTGTCATAGTTCTTAAGAGTCAAACGAATATAAATGGGATGTTTAGCAAGTAGTCGAGAGAACTTCATTTCCTTTGTCGTTTGGCTCTTTGCTATGGGGTTTAGACTCTCCTAAAATCTTCTGAACCACTTTAATATGAGCTGCACATCTCAGCACGTAATGCATTTCCAAAAGTCATTTTCGTCTTCTGCTCACATGGTTTGTGGAAGACCTTTTGTGTGTAGACCATTGCTTTCTGTATGAAAGGCAGGTCACTGAAGGAGTAAGAACCAGCTTTCTTCATTTTTCTAGATAGTCATTACTTTTCATTAAATGAAATCAGATGGCTCTTTTTTTTTTCAATCCGAATCAACTACCTTAAGCTACTGAAGATGTCTTTAGGCTGCTTCTCAGTCTTACTTTTTAATTGTGTATGAGTTTTCATGATTTACTGAATCTTTATAGGCACTTTCGTCAGGAGTTGTAAAGGCTGCCTCAGATACTGCTAGTAGGATGTTGCTATGGATTCCTGGTTCTGCTGAATAGTTTTTTTTTTTTTTTGGTTGTGGATGCTTTTCTCTACAATCTTTCCAAAATAGTTCATAAAGGAAATCTAATTCCGAATCCATCTCCTGCATTCTTGCCAAGTACTTTAAAAATGCAAAGTCTTTACATTCTGGCCTATATTTCCCTTATACGTGAGTTGACCCTATCTTCACCTTAGTACTCACTCTGTTTGGCATCTCTCCCAGACCTATTTTCCTCTTGCCAGTTTGGCTTGCAATAGATCTTAAAGTATAATCCACTCCAAGAATTACTCCATCAGTCTTTGAAAGTTGCTCAGTCTGCACTTTTTCCTAAGCTTGTCCCATCATATATTCCCACTAGGCTGTGCTTTCAGTCCATCTTAAGGGAAAAATCTATTGAATTAAATAGGAAATGTGATTTGGAAAGATTTAGGCCTCACTGAGGTGTATGCAAGCTCCCTACTCCATGCTACTTTGCTTCAGTGCTAAGAATAGAAAATTAGGAAAAGGCCATAGATATGTAAAAAATCCAGTGATAGTCTTTTATATATCTGAAGAAATTATTCTGACAACTGATTTCCAAGACATTATACCATGTATTTCTGCTAAGCTATCTCTAGCACTGAGCTAAAAGAAGACTAAACTATATATAGTTTTTTCTTTAAAAAAACCTTTTTAGGAAGCCATAGGTCTTTGGCCTCTTGCTGGAGACTCTTTAAACTTCTTTTCATTGAATATTTCGAAATGTAAATAAGAGAAAAAAATTTCAACCTGCAACAAACAACATCTTCTACCCCCACAGAAGAAAATTGAATTCTATAGCAAAATACATTGGTAGTTTGTGTTTCATGGAATTATCTGTAAGTTCGCTACAAACCGTGAGAAAGCTGAATTGGCTATCTAAAAAACAAATTGTATATTTGGGGATTGCAAGGTTTACAAGAGGAGGACAACTGTGAGAAAACTCGTGAGGGATCAAGAGGCCACAGGAGACTGCAGAATGATAAGGGAGAAAGTGGTCACACTGACTGTGATTGAGGGGATCTTATTTTGAAACATGAGTGTGTATAACCCATCTTAAGTTACCTTCTGTACTGTGCAGTGATTTACTCCACTACTGAAGCCTCAGGAAAGATGTACTAGACACAGTGTTTTGTGATAAGTATTGTGGGGAATTTAAGAAGAAGAGTGGCTATTTTCTAATAAAAGCTTATGGAAATTTTCGGAAAGATTGTGGAGTATGTGAAAAGAATTGTTAATATTTTAATGAACAGAAGCAAACTCAAAAGACTCTCCCAATGGCAGAAGGTGGAATTATTTTTGCAACAAAGTACATAGTGATTATATACAATTAGAATCCAAAGGCTATGATAAACACAGATAAATTCATACTTACATAAATAATAAGTGAATAAATGAAGGAGAAGTATAGTATGGAAAGGGAAAACAATGACTTTATGGTGTAGAAACCCGGAAGACACCATCTGAACCAAGAGACCGAGGTTAACATCGCCAGTGATAAATCATGTTGATATCATCCACCCCTTGTTTTGATGTAAGGAGAAGGGTATCACACCTCTGTGGTGTTCTTCCTGAACACCCAGTCAGCCAGTTTAAGAATGAGAAAACAGACAAACTCAAACTGAGTGACATTCTCTCTGGCCAGTATTCGAAAGTGCCAACATTGTGAAAGATAAGGAAAGACTGAGAAACTGTTAGAGTTGAGAAGGCATAGTGACATACATATGGTGAAGGACAATGTGATGTACTGGACTAGATCCCGGAAGACAGAAGGATATTAATGAAAGCACTGGTAAAATCTGAATGAAGTCTGTCATTTAGTGGCATTGAGCCAATGTTAATTTCTTCATTTTGACAAGTGTACCATGGTTATATAAAATGTTAATATTAAAGAAAGCTGGGTAAAGTGTATGTGTCAATTCTCCATATTATCAAAAATAGTAATTTGAAATTATTCCCCATTAAAAATTTACTAAAATATTAAAGGTCTGTGTTACTTAGCATAAGCTACTTTAGACTCACTGCAAATAAAAATTGTAATTCAACACTTCCAATAAACGCATATTAACTAAATGATTATGACAGGCAAGTCTTCATTTTAGATTTCTAGAATACATGAGTGAAAAAATACAAAAAGTACAGCCCTCTTGGGGTGAGGCAGACAATAAACAATAAGTATAGTAAATAAATGCATTTTATTATATGTTGGAAGGTGATGAATACAATTGATGTAGTTTAGATCTGTGCCCTACCTTAATTTCATATTGAATTGTATTTGTAATCTCCAATGTTAGAGGTAGGGCCTGGTGGGAGGTCACTGGATCATAGGGGTGGGTTCTCAAAAATGGTTTAGCACCACTGATGCTGTCCTCATGATAGCCAGTGAGTTCCTGCAAGATGTGTTTGTTTAAAAGTGTGTAGCATCCCTCCACTTCCTCTTGCTCTGGCCATGTAAGGTGCCTGTTCCCCCTTTGCCTTCCAACATGATTGTAAGTTTCCTCAGGTTTCTCCAGAAGCCAATGAAATGCCCCTATGCTTCTTGTACAGCCTGCAGAACCATGAACCAACTAAGCCTCTTTTCTTTATAAACTATTTATAATTTTTTTTTGCCTCAAAAAGTGACATTTATTGAAAGAAAAAAAATTACAAGATGTTCATCCCTTGGCTTCCTTCTCTCCCCCTCATGCTGTTCCTCAACCACCACCCACACCCCGGCTCCCTGCCCCACCTCCCGCCAGATTGAACCACAGCCCCTCAGATGAGATCAGCAACCTTGAGGGGCATCTTCTCGATGGAGGCGTTGTAGAAGGTCTCAATATCTCGGAAAGTCCTCTTGTCTTCTTCTGTCACCATGTTAATAGCCACACCCTTACAGCCAAACCTGCTACCTCGACCACCTTTAAAACTGCGATTAACACAAGAAAATTGTCTAAAATAAAATTTTGGGTTTGATCCAGATAAGATATTCTAAAACCCCTAATCAAGGAGGGAGAAAGAGAACTGTAATATTTGTACATCTGTTCAATATTCAGTGTATCAGATGCAATTATATTAAAATATAATTTACTAGACCTTTCTGAGTAATTCTATAATTCTTGCTAAAATTAGCTGTTGGGATCAGCCATTAAAATGAACTCATTTTTCAGACTGAAACCTCAAAATTAACACTGAGACATTATATTAATTATGAAATATAAAAGTTAAGGCCGGGCGCGGTGACTCATGCCTGTGGTCTCAGCACTTTGGGAGGCCGAGGCGGGAGAATGACGAAGTCAGGAGATTGAGATCATCCTGGGTAACACGGTGAAATCCCGTCTCTACTAAAAATAGAAAGAAAAAAAAAATAGCCGGGCATGGTGGCGAGTGCCTGTAGTCCCCGGTAGGAGAACCCCGGAGGCGGAGCTAGCAGTGAGCCAAGATCACGCCACTGCACTCCAGCCTGGGCGACAGAGCAAGACTCCGTCTCAAAAAAAAAAAAAAAAAAAAAAAATATATATATATATATATATATATATGATGAAAACCATTTGGTTGATTCAAAAATTAGCAAGAGGTAAGCAAATATAAAGTTCTTTTCTCTTTTTTAAAGTAAATTTGGGGTCAGCAAAACATAAGTTCTGTAGTGGTTTGATAGAAAAATTTCACCTTAAAATTTCAACAGTAATAGATAATACATTGGTTGACACATAAGAAAATTTTTAAATAAAATCTCAAGTTATGTGCTGTTGCCCTATCAATAACATTATTTTATTCTCTCATTTTTTCTTTGGCTTTAATATTTTATATCAAATTTATTGTCTGAATATTAAATAAGTTGTTAGTATATTAATGACAAATTCTCTCCCAAGTAATTATATACACAGTAATCCAGTGCAATTATGACTTAAATATTGAACCAGGTGTTGTAGAGATTATATACAGGAATGGGATATGAATTAACAGAAATTTACTTTGAATATTCATTGTTACAGAAATGTCTATGCTTATTGACATTTTTGGTAAGAATTCTTGTTAATAAAATGCATTCGAGTTGCTACTTAATTGATCATGAATTAACATTATTTATGTTATAGAATGAATTGGAAAAGCAAATACTTCTGTGTTCTACTGTCAAATGTGATGCATTCAAATAAGCGATGTTATGACAGAAAAAACAAATCTTCCTCAACTTGTCCACATCAGTTCCATTCCTTCATTTATAGGAAAGCTTGAGGAATGTTTAGTGAAATTCTGGCCAATAGACTTCAAGGGACAGTCTAATTAGTAATGTTTTTTCTTCTAGGGTAAGTAGAGAAGAAAAGGTAATTATAGAAACCCCAATTTTCATTCTCAAATTTAAGCCCAACTTGAATATAGCTTAAGGCCTTTCTTCCTTTAAGCTCACCTCTCTTACTGCTTTTTGATTTTGTGGTAGTTCATCCATATTAATGTACCTAATGACAGACACTTGGAAAAGGTGAGAAGGAATTCTTTTCCTTTGACATATCAGCTGAGGATGATGGTACAAAGCATGTCTTTCAATGTGTATCTGCATGGACTCTGGGTCTGAGAGAATGATATATACTTCTACTTTATGCCTGCAAGATTCAAAAGGCCTTTTCAAATATTCATGTCTTTTTCTTTTTCCTTTTTATTCTCTGCCGGTATGTGTTATGTGATGAGAAGAATGTCAGAGTCTCTGGAGTCTTATTTTTAAGTTTTAGGCTTGCCTGAGGGGGAAAATATATTGGAAATTTGCTGGTCAAGCTGTTCATATTTTTGTGTAACATGTCTAACAATCACAATGCAGTTTGTTCAAATAATTTAGTCAGGACTTGCATACTTAGCATGATTGACTCTGACGTGAGTTTTTGGGCAGTGCCTGGCATTCAATCAGTAACACCTGAGAACATTTTCTTTGTGTTGCAAACAAGAAGAAGTTAAAAAAAGTCACAGAGATGAGGGGCCTTTTTTTTTTTTTATAAGGGGAATTCTGATTATTCTTCTCTGATCTTGTTCTCAACTTGTATCTTAATTTCTTCATATTTGATGCCTCAAGTTAATAGGATTTGTATTGCCATAGGCACTATTGCCATTTCATATGCTATATTAGGGAAATGGAGTTGCTGATTAGAAATGTGATAATGCAACTTCCTCTTCTTTCTAAATTAACCTTGGAGTGAAAGGGAAATGCATTCAGGATTCTATTATTATACTCACTAGTATCAGCTGTTGTTTGTCCTTTTTATTTTCTGTGGTTTTGAAAACTTAACATATACATCCATGGAGTATATTACTTAGTGTCCTTTCCTTCCATCACATTTCTGGACTAACCTCTGAAAAAATATTTTGCTTTTAATTTTCATCAGCTTCTGAGGCTCATCTATCTGCCATTCAACCAGGAAAAAAAAATAGAAGAAAATCACCCACTGGTGGGAAAGTTATTTGGAAGATGTTAGCCAGATTAACCTTTACATCATAATTATGAATTAGTAACATTTCTCCTCCATAAAATCCACATACTTAGTGAGCTTCAGAGAACACAGAAGAGGAAAGAGAAAATGACAGTGAAGTGATGTATTAGTCAGGGTTCTCTGGAGGGACAAGACTAATAAGATAGACATATATATGAAAGGGAATTTATTAAGGAATATTGACTGACGCGGTCACAAGGTGAAGTCCCACAATAGGCTGTCTGCCATCTGAGAAGCAAGGAAGCCAGTCCAAGTCCCCAAACCTCAGAAGTAGGAAAGTCAACAGTGCAGCCTTCAGTCTGTGGCTGAAGGCCCAAGAGACCCTGGTAAACCACTGGTGTAAGTCCAAGAGTCCAAAAGCTGAAGAACCTGGAGTCCGATGTTCAAGGGCAGGAAGCATCCAGCACGGAGAAAGATGAAGGTCAGAAGACTCAGCCAGTCTAGTCCTTCCACATTCTGTCTGCTTTATTCTAGCCATGCTGGCAGCTGATTAGAGATTGTGCCCACCCAGTTTGAGGATGGGTCCGCCTCTCCCAGTCCACTGACTCAAATGTTAATCTCCTTTGGCTACACCCTCAAAGACACACCCGGGAACAATACTTTGCATCCTTCAATCCAATTAAGTTGATAATGTTAACAATCACAAGTGATTCATCATGTTATAATTAAACCGAATTGTGGCTTCAAGGACCCACAGTCTTTAAAACTACCCAACACAAAAGAGAAAAGGGAACTAAAAGCCTAATTTCCCAAGGATTAACAATATAAGCTTCATTCTAAGTGAAGTAAATAATTTGTCAACCTCCTCTTCATACTGAAAGTAACCATAATATGATATAACATGTGTTGGAAATGACTCAAATCAGTGACCTAAAATTTCAAACAAATTCTCACTATTGGTACATAAAGAATCCGCATTGGGATTAGCAGTATTATTCACTTATGCAAAAATATCTTTTGACATGAGGTGAAAACATAACCTCTGGACACAGTCTCTCTTTTATGTTTTCAGTGGGAATTGTGCCTGAGTGATTAGGGCAGGACACGGTCCAATAAATAAACTGAACATTTTGTAACAAGTGGTAGAGTAATACATATTAATTTTGAACAGATTGACTGTAATTTGGGATAAAAACCATAATGATTACAGAACACAGTCAGTGTAAGTCAAGTCTGATGGACTAGAACAGATGTGTCCACCTGTTTAGAGTCCAGCTCTGCTTCACTTGGGGGGCATAACACTAGCTATTTGGACAGGTATGCAGGTTAGGAAACAGAAAATATATTGGATTCTGGATCAATTTTTTGGTTCTTCTATGTAACTATTAATGTCAAAAAGAGCACACCAAACACTAAAACAAAAGAAAGTCTAGAGGAGATGTAAACATGGTTACATGCCTTTCATTGGAGATAATTTGGAAGCCTTCATAAAGAGTTTTTCAAGGTCAAGAGTGTGTAATAGATACAAACAGTTTTCATTTTTCTAACATCAACAAATCTTGTATACATTAACTCACTTGGAGTTTTTTTTTTTTTAAATGCTAAACTGAAGAAAGAAAGATGGAAAGAGACTCCAATATTATAATGTTCAATCCTGGGGACACTCCATATATGCAATACCAAGTAAGACTAGGCTTTTGTGAATATTTATCACTTGAAATCATGGGGAAAATGCTTTTTTGTTTTAACAAAATATGCCCCAGGTTTAAAGATTATACTGTATGTCATTAGGGGGTAATTTTATTCTTTCTTAAGGTAGAAGGAGATATCTATCCTATAATAATGAATCTGCCTTTTTGTTATAAGAAAAGTCTAATGTGTGGTTATAAACATTTGTTGTTTTAAAGATGCATTGTTATAGATGTTATTATTAAAAATACCTTTCCTGTCTGTACTCTTTATACTTTCTTATTTAAATTTATTAACAAAATTGGGTGTATGTGTGTCATTCTCCTTTCTCTGTTGTCTCTGTCATCCTCTGGATATTTAGGCAATCCTTAACCTGAAAAGCCTTTGTCATTATAAGGATAAAACATCATTTTGTTATATCTTAATATAGAGAAACCAGTCTTCTAGCTCATTTGTAATCTTCAAATGTGTTTGTGGGATATGTTTTGTATCCAGAAATTTATTTGATTTTTTGTATAATAATTTTCCTCCAAATAAGGTTTTCAAATTTTATAATGAGAAGGACACAAGTTAGTTTAGAATGCTGTAGATATATTCTTGGCAAAGATATCAACTGGGTAAAATCCTATCGGAAACATCCAAGAAGTTTAAAAAGTTTTGTTGGCCGGGTTTGGTGGCTCACACCTGTAATCCCAGCACTGTGGGAGGCCAAGGCGGGCAGATCGTTTGAGGTCAGAAGTTCCAGACCAGCCTGGCCAACATGGTGAAACCCTGTCTTTACCGAAAATACAAACATCAGCCAGGCGTAGTGGTGGGTACCTGTAATCCCAGCTACTTGGTAGACTGAGGCAGGAGAATTGCTTGAACCTGGGAGGCAGAGGTTGCAGTGAGCTGAGATCACAGCACTGCACCCCGGCCTGGGTGACAAGAGCGAAACTGTGTCTCAAAATAAATAAATAGATAGATAAATAAATAAATAAATAAAGTTTTGTCTTCCTTGCTTGCCCTTTCGTATAATCAGAAAAACTAGAGAAACATCTTTTCAATGCAGTCTATACGCAGTACTAGATTTGACAGAATTTGTACAATCCAAAAACTCTAGTGGGTAAATGGCATTATAGTTTATAATGAGAATATTTTGTCATACTCTTTGCACTCAAGGAAGTGTAAAAATTTAACAGATATACAACAAAGAAGAGAAAACTAATATAAATAGGTGAGAGACATGCAAGTGTTCCATCCATTTAGATGGCCAAAACAGTGATGGATTTCAGGGCAATTTTGTATTTGCTATAAATTCCTGCTTTGTGGTCAAACAATTAAAAGTGTTCAGAAAAATTGATGTGGTTTATACAATTCTGCACATAGGACTTTTTATCTTATCAGTGTTATTTTATAATATTCAGAGTAGATATATTAAAAAATAATAAAATCATGACCTAATGACTACATTACTGTGTAATTACACATGTAACATATTGTAGTGAATGACTAAAGATTTTTTAGATTCTGTAGTTGTTTAAACTCAGTAGTTTTAAATTCTGACTGTGTATCAGCAGGGAAACTTTTAAACAATACTGATGTCTTGGTGCCTAGCTCCCGTATCCCCACCCTCCCACTCATGGATTGTCATACAATAGACCTGAGGTGGGGCCCAGGCATTAATTTTTTTTGAACTTTTATTTTAAGTTCATGGGTACATGTATAGGTTTTTTACCTAGGTAAACTTGTGTCATGTGCATCCAACAAAAGTCTAATATCCAACATCTGTAAGGAACTTAAACATATTTTCAAGAAAAAAAACAGTCCCATAAAAAAGTGGGCAAAGACTCGAACAGGCATTGATTTTCTTTTTTATTTTTTTAAATTATACTTTAAGTTCTAGGGTGCATGTGCACAATGTGCAGGTTTGTTACATAGGTATACATGTGCCATGTTGGTTTGCTGCACCCATCAACTCATCATTTACATTAGGTATGTCTCCTAATGCTATCCCTCCCCCAGTGCCCCCTGCCATGACAGGCTCCCAGTGTATGATGTTCCCCACCCTGTGTCCAAGTGTTCTCATTCTTCAGTTCCCACCTATGAGTGAGAACATGCGGTTTTTGGTTTTCTGTCCTTGCGATAGTTTTCTCAGAATGATGGTTTCCAGCTTCATCCACATCCCTGTAAAGGACATGGACTCATCCTTTTTTATGGCTGCATAGTATTCCGTGGTGTATATGTGAAATATTTTCTTTATCCAGTCTGTCATTGATGGACATTTGGGTTGGCTCCAAGTCTTTGCTGTTGTGAATAGTGCTGCAATAAATATATGTGTGCATGTGTCTTTATAGCAGTATGATTTATAATCCTTTGGGTATATACCCAGTAATGGGATCACTGGGTCAAATGGTATTTCTAGTTCTAGATCCTTGAGGAATTGCCACACTCTCTTCCACAATGGTTGAACTAATTTACACTCCCACCAACAGTGTAAAAGTGTTCCTGTTTCTCCACATCCTGTCCAGCATCTGTTGTTTCCTGACTTTTTAATGATCGCCATTCTAACCGGTGTGAGATGGTATCTCATTGTGCTTTTGATTTGCATTTCTCTGATGACCAGTGATGATGAGCATTTTTACATGTGTCTGTTGGCTGCATAAATGTCTTCTTTTGAGAAGTGTCTGTTCATATCCTTGGACCACTTTTTGATGGGGTTGTTTGCTTTTTTTGTAAATTTGTTTAAGTTCTTTGTAGATTCTGTATATTAGCCCCTTGTCAGATGGGTAGACTGCAAAAATTTTCTCCCATTTGTAGGTGAACAGGCATTGATTTTCTAAGAGCTCTTTTGGTCATTACATTGTGAAGCCAGGGTTGAGAAACAATTATCTTCATTTATCTGCTTCTAAATTGGGCTAACCGGAGCCATTTCTCCTTATATCAATGGGATCTTATGAGAAACAGTTAACAAAATATCTTCACATACATTTGTGTAACATTTTATGGTTGTCCAAAAGAGTTTCAAATCTATTGGAGATACACTGGCTAAGTAAAGACTACAATAGAGGTAAATACGTTTTTTAGAAAGATCACTTGTCTAAATCTTGGTGGTGTCAATGAATACTTCCTGGGGAAAGAGACTACAAATCTTTGGTATGAAACACAAATAGGGGTTCAAGGTTAACCTTTGCAGAAACACATGTCAGTATTTCATTCCTTTTTGTGGTCAAATCATATTCCAGGGTATGAATATTCCACAAGAATTTAGTCACAGAAAATCACACATTATATGATTCCACTTATATGAAATGTCCAGAAGGGACAAATCTATAGAGACAGAAAGTTGATTAACAGTTGCCTAGAGCTGGGCTGTAAGGAGTATGGGGAGATTGGTGAGTGACAGCTAATAAGTACAGAGTTTCACTTCGTAGTGATTACGAAGTTCTAAAATTGACTGTGGTAATGGCTGAACTTATCTGTAAATATACTAAAAACCATTGAATTATGCAGTTTAAATGGGCTAATTGTACATCATATTAAATATATCTTAATCATGTTCAGAAAAACAAGTAGGCTTGCAAGGCCAGATGAGTTAGAGCACTGTATCTGGAGGGAGAAATTTCAGAGAGCATAGAGAGTTTAGTAAATGGTAAGTAGCTCCAGATGGCTGGTACATAGGGTTCAGAGAAGGGTCCCAGAGGTGGTCAGAAATGAAGCTAAAGGATACAAATGGGTCTGATCATGAAAGATATGTTTAGCCTTTAAATTTTTAAAAGTTGTGGTAAAATATATTTAACAGTTATCTTAACCATTTTTAATGGGTAGTTCAGTAGTGTTAAATATATTATTCACATTATTGTGCAATCCAATATCTGGAACTGTTTTATCTTGCAATGCTGAAACTCTATATCCGTTAAATAACAACTCCCCATCTCTTCCTGCCCTAGCCCCAGGGAAGTATGATGACAATATATCATCAAATAAAAAATGTCAACAAAGAGACAGAAATTGTTAGAAAGAACCAAATGAAAGTTTTGATGTTTGAAAAGTGAAATAAGGGTGATTAGAAAATCACTAGGTGACCTCACTAGTATGTTTCAGCACTAAAGAAAGAATTAGTGAACTTGAGGATAAATGATTAGAAATGTTGCAATGTGCATTGCAGAGAGGAAAAAGAATGAAAACGTGTTCACAGAGATACAATCATTCTACCATAAAGATATATGCACATGTATGTTCATGACAGCACCATTCACCATAGAAAAGACAGAGAATCAACCTAAATGCCCATCAGCAGTAAACTGGATAAAGAAAGGATGATACATGTACATCATGGAATACCATGCAGCCATAAAAAAGAATGAAATCATGTCCTTTGCAGCAACATGAATGGAGCTAGAGGTCACTATCCCAAGTGAACAAACGCAGGAACAGTAATCCAAATACTGCATGTTCTCACTTGTAATTGCAAGCTAAACATTTAATACATATGGACACAAAGAAGGGAATAGCAGACACTGCGGCCTACTTGAGGGTAGAGGCTGGGAGAAAGGTGAGGATCTAAAAACCACCTATCAGGTACTATGCTCATCACTTGGGTAATAATCTGTACAGCAAACCCTTGTGATGCACAATTGATCTACATAACAAACTTGCCCTTGTGCTCCTGAACCTAAAATAAGAAATTTGCAAAAAAAAACACACCAGAGATTCAGAGAAATGTGCGATGGACCATTAAGTCCATCCATGTGTGTGCAATGAGAGCACCAAAAAAGAGAGCATGAAAGGGACAGAAGAAAGCGTTTTATGAAAAAATGGCTAAAAACTTCCAAGAAGCTAAATAACTCCAAGTAGAATAAATGCAAAAAACAAAATCATACTATATACACTGCAGCCAAAATATTAAAAGTCAAAAAGAAAGAGAATATCTTTAAAGCTGTAAGAGAAAAACAACTCATCATGTACAGGAAAATCACAATAAGATTAATAGTAAATTCTTCTGAAAATAATAGAGGCTAGAGGCAATGAGATGACAAAGTGATGAAGTTAAAACAAAATAAAAACAAACAACCAATAAGATGAAGCTTATATCAGAAAATCTATTTTTCAAAAATGAAGATAAACACATTTCAAAAATAAAAAAGAAACAGAAACAGAGAATTTATTGCTAGAAGACATGCCTTACAGAAATGCAAATGGAAGTTTATCACACTGAAAATAAAGACATTAGACAATAATTTGAATCTACATGGAAAAACATAATTAACATAAAGGTAATATAAAGGTAATTACAAAAGGCAATATAATTGCATTTTTCTTCTTCAATTGTCTCTTGATTAAAAATATTAAGAGAACTAAAACAAGTAAATATGTCAATATAGTAACTTGAAAACTTTCCACAAAGAAAAACCCAGGCCCAGATGGCTTCATTTTGAATCTACCAAGCATTCAAAGATCAGTATCTTTCCTGTACGTTTCCAAAATATGCAGGAAGAGGGAACATTTCTTAACTCATTGTATAATGTCACATTTACTCTAATACCCAAACCAAAGACATCAAAGAAAACTACAGATCAATAAACCAACTGAATATTATGATATTAATATACAAAATAGCTCCTCAACAAAATACTATCAGACTGAATCCTGCAACTTATAAAAAGCATGCATACAGGCTGGGTGCAGTGGCTAACTCTTGTAATCCCAGCACTTTAGGAGGCTGAGGTGGGAGGATTGCTTGAGCACAGGGGTTTGAGACCAGCATGAACAACAAAGTGAGACCCTGTCTCCAAAAATTCTTTTAATTGCTGGGTGTGGTGGCACATTTCTGTGATTCCAGCCACTCAGGAGGTGGAAAGATCGCTTGAGTTTGGAAAGTCTCAAGCTGCAGTGATCTGTGATCGCACTACTGTGTTCCAACCTGTGTGACAAACCGAGACTCTGTCTCAGAAAAAAAAAGAAAAGTTATACCACATGCAACATGACCACATGGGATTTATCTTAGAAATGCAAGGTTTGTTTAATATCCGAAAATCAATTAGTATAATAAGCCATATTAATCGAAGAAAGGATAAACTTCATATCATCATCTCAATATATGCAGCAAACATTAAAAAAAATACAATACCATTTCATGATTAAAACACTCAACAAACTCGGAATAGAAAACTACCTCCTCAAGTTGGTGTAGGCCATACACAAGAAACCCACGGATAACCTCATATTTGATAGTGGAAGGCTGAATGCTTTACTTCTAAGGTCAGGAGCAAGACAAGGATATCTGCTCTTTCCACTTGTATTTAACATTGCACTGGAGATCCCAGGTGGGGTAATTAGGCAAGATAAAGAAACAAAAGTCATCCAGATTGTGAAGGAAGAAATAGAACTATCTTTAATGACAGATTTAATGGTCTTGTATGTTTCTTCGTATCCTAAGAAACACATGCGCTCACACATAAAACTATTGGAACTAATAAATGAGTTCAGTAATGGTGCAGAACATTAGATCAATGCACAAAAATCAATGTTTTTGATACATTAACAATAAACATTGTGAAAATAAGATTAAGAAAATTAATTATCTATTTATAATAGCATCAAAAATAATATTTAGTTATACATTTAATAGAAGTGTAAAACTTAAACACTGAAAACCATAAAACTTAATTTCACAGAATTAAAAAAGATCTACATAAGTGAAAGAATATCTTGTGCTCATGGATTGGAAGACTTAATACTGTTAAGATGGCAGTACTCTAAATTGAACTATAGACAATGCAGTGTCTAGCAAAACTCCAGCAGGTTTTTTACAGAAATTAATTTTCAAATCTGTATCTGATCAGAGATTTCTATTCAGAAGCCATAAAGAATGCCTATAACTGAACAACAAAAACAGTTTTAAATGAGCAAATAATTTGAATTATTTCTCAAAAAAGATATGCAAATAGCCAATAATAATAATAATAATAATGATGATAAAGATGCTGAGCATCATTTGTCATATTTTAGATAAAAAAAATCAACACTACCACTTCACATCCACTAAAATGGCTATGATCAAGAAAACAGATAATAAACATTGTCAAGGATGTGGAGAAATTGGACCCTAATGCATTGCTGGTGAAAATGTAAATTGGTGTAGCCACTTTGGAAAACAGCTTAGTAAACATTCAGAAGATTAAACATGAAGATACCTTATTACCAAGCATTTCCATTTCTACTAAGAGAAGTAAAAACATATATCCACAAAAACACTTCTACACAAATGTTCATAGTAGGTTTAATCATAATAATTGAAAGGCAGAAGTAACTGTTCAAATATAACATGTTGCATAACACATAGATGAATACTATTTGGCAATAAAAATGAAGTACCAATGCATGCTACAACATGGATGAACCTTGACAACCTTGAGAAATGGGAGGTGATAGCTAAGGGGTATATTTTTCTTTTCTTTTTTTTTATTTAAGGAGGAACTAAAATATTCTAAAATGAGATTGTGATAATATTTATACAACCTTGTAAATACACTAAAAATATTGAATTGGATATTTTAAATTGGTTAATTATATATGTGAATTATATTTCAAGCTGTGAAAAAGATATGAATTGTTTAAGTAAACAAAATAACAATATATTATTATAATATGTATATAAATATAATGAATGAAAGTAATAGCAAAAGCTAGAAAGAGATATATTACTGTAAATTTCTTATACTATTAGCCAACAAAAGATCTAAATTGAATTATAAAAAATACAAAGATAATCCAAAAGTTGTCTGAAAAAGAGGACAAAGAATATATGGGAAAAAGGAGAACAAAGAGTAAGATGTACCTTTATTTCAAGATTGACTATAAAGCTTAGTTATCGAGAATGTATGTGCTGACATTAATATAGAGAAATACATCAATGGAACAAAATAGATAACTTAGAAGTCGACATATACAAACATGTACAGTTTATTTTTAGCAAAACTGAAAAACAGTTCTGTGGAAAAATGATAGTCTTAAAAAACAAGTCATTTGGGAACAACTGGATATAAATATTCACACAATGCACTTTGATTGATGCCTTGCAGCATATGCAAAAGTAAGCTCAAAATGGATTACAGACCCAGAAATAAGTCTGAATGCAACAAAACTTGTAGAATAACTCATAGGAGAAAAATTTCATGACCTTGTAAAAGGTGAAGATTTCTGAGACACAACAGCCAAAGGCACAATCACAAAAGGAAAAATTAATAAATCTGGCTTTATCAAAATGTAAAATCTTGTGCTATTTTGAAGATACTGTGAGGAGAATGAAAAACAAGCTACAATTCACAATAGCAAAGACATGGAATCAACCCTGGTGCCCATCAGTGGGGAACTGGGTACAGAAAATGTGGTACATATGCACCATGGAGTACTAAGCAGCCATAAAAAGAACAAAATCATGTTCTTTGCAGCAACATGGATGCAGCTAGAAACCATTATCCTAAGTGGACTAACACAGAAACAGAACTCCAGATACCAAATGTTATCACTTATCAATGGGAGCTAAACATTGAGTACACATGGTCAAATGGGAACAAGAGACAATAGACACTGGGAAATACAGGAGAGAGGACAGAGGGAAGGGGGTAAGGGTTAAAAAAAAGTACCTATTGAGTACTATGCTTATTACTTGGGTGACAGATTCATTCATACTACAAACCTCAGCATCATGCAATATACCTATATAAACAACCTGCACATGTACCCCCAATACTAAAATAAAGTTTGACAAAAGAAATGAAAACAAAAAGGACAAGCTATGGACTAGGAGAAAATATTTGAAAAATATGTGTCTAATAAAGTATATAAAGATCTGTCTAATAGAATATATATAAATAGAATAAGATCTGTCTAATAGAATATATAAAGATCTGTCAAAACTCAACAATAACAAAACAACTGAATAAAAATGGGCAAAATATATGAGCACGCTTGTCATCAAAGATGATATAGAGATGGCGATACGCAAAAAAAGAGATGCTCAATATCATTTAGTCATTAGGGAAATGCAAATCAAACTCACAATGAGATACCACACATAATCATTGATAGGCTGTAATTACAAAGACTGATCATATCGAATGTTGGCAAGGATGTGGAGGAAGGGGCATTTCTTACATTGCTGGTGGCAAAAATAAAAAAAAAAGGTACAACCACTTTTGGAAAACAGTTTGGCAATGTCTTAAGATGTTAAACGTCTTCACAATGTGCTTATTTCACATTGCATGCCTGTATCAGAACATCTCAGTTACACCATAAATATATACACCTACTGTATACCCACAACAATTTTTTTAAAAAAGTTAAACATGTGCCTAACATGTGATGCAGGCATTTTATTCCTGGTCATTTGTCATTAGGATATGAAAACCTATGTCCATAAAAAAACATATATGAATGTTCATAAAATTTTAAAAACTGTTTATTTTTAATTGCTCTTTTTAATAGGTAAAGTTGAAAAGTCGTTCAAAATATGAATTGATAAATAAATGGTAATATATCTATATAATGGAATAGTACTCAGTATTAAAGTGAAATAGGCCATTGGTACAAAATGATATTTGCTCAGTGAAAAAAGTCAGAAAAAGCAATAATCAGAATATGCTCATCTAATAGCAATATTACACTCAAGATTTTATGGATGTATGTGAAATATTAGTTGAGAGTGACTAAACCCACGTAATACAAATATGTATTGCCATTTATTTTCTTAAATTGTATTAACTAATATTAAAATTTAATTTATTTCTATAAAACCCCTGAAAGATAACTTAGGAAATACCATTCTGGACAGAGGACTGGGGGGCAAAGATTTCATGATGAAAATGCCAAACTCAATTGCAACAAAAACAAAAATTGAAAAATGGGACCTAATTAAACTAAATAGCTTCTGCACAGCACAAACAACCAAACAAAAAACCCAAAAAACTATCAACAGAGTAAGCAGACAACCCACAGATTGGAAGAAAATATTTGCAAACGATGCATCCAACAAAGGTTTAATATCTGGAATCAATAACAAACAGAAACAATAACAAGCAAAAAACAAACAACCACTTTAAGAAATGGGCAAAAAACCACAAACTGATACTTTTCAAAAGAAGACATCCATGCGGCCACCAAGCATATGAAGAAATGCTTAATGTCACTAATCATTAGAGAAACTCAAATCAAAACCGCAGTGAGATACCATCTCACACCAGTCAGAATGGCTATATTAAAAAGTTAAAAATAATAGATACTAGTGAGGTTTCAGAGAAAAGGGAATGCTTGTACACTGATGATGGGAATGTACATTAGTTTAGCCATTGTGGAAAACAGTTTGGAGATTTCTCAGATAATTTAGAACTAGCAATCCCATTACTGGGTATACATACCCAAAGGAATATAAAACATTCTACCGTAAAGATACACGCATGCATACGTTCGTTGCAGCACTATTCACCATAGCAAATATGTGGAATCAACCTAAATGCCCAGCAGTGGTAGACTGGATAAAATAAATGTAGTAAATGTACAGCATGGAATACTACACCACCATAAAAGAATAAAATCACGTCCGTTGCATCAACATGGATGGCACTGGAGGTCATTATCCTAAGCAAACTAACACAGGAACAGTAAACCAAATACTGCACGTTCTGACTTACAAGTTGGATCCAAATATTGTGTACATATGGACACAAAGAATGTAACAGACACTGGGGTCTACTTGAGGGGAGGGTGGGAGAAGGGTAAGGATTGAAAAGCTACCTGGCAGGTACTATGCCTATTACCTGGGTGGTGAAACTATTTGTATAGCAAACCTCCATGACACACAATTCACACACATAAATATCTGCATATGCACCCCTGAACCTAAACTAAAAGTTAAACAAGAAATATGATTTGCTGGATTTCTACTTTCACGATGTTAGCTTCATTTTTAGGCATAAACTTTTTGTTATAAGTAGTTTTTCCTAGTGTTTGAAAATAATGTATATGCTCTGTTTATTTCCCATAAATGCTATGTATTTGTTCATCTAGTTCTTCAAACTTTCTAATAAGGTTATTTAACATTCAGAAAAAGTTAATTTAGTTCTCTGTTTTTGCATGTACACAAAAAATATAAACATTGAAAATATTGAAATATTTTAGATATTTGAATTAGTTTGGATAGAACCTTTTGTTGTCAGTAACAGAAATGAATAAAATCAAGCAAAAATTTATATTCGTATTTCAGAAGCTATGGGACCAAAACTGAAAGAAAGAAACGGGTGGGGACAGAACAAAAATACTCCTCCAATTCTCTTGAAAAAGTATTTAGAGGAATAGAATTACCAGAATTCCTGATGATTCTGTGCACCTGGAGACTCACATTGCCTGATTCTTTGACAATCTTAAAAGTATGGCACTGCTGCAGCAGTGTAAATAAGTATCCCACTAGCCACCTCTGACAATGGGAGACAGAATGGAATTGTGTGGAGAGGAAGGGAAATATTTCATAATAGTTTTGAGATAAAAGAAACGTGGAGCAGCTATGGTGTGGAACAAAGCACAGGAAAAGATGGCATAATTTCAAAGAAATATTTTTGTGGTCTGCAGATCCTCTTGCAAAGTGTTTGAGAATTTGAAATAGAGAATTGAGTTATCTTGAGTTTACTCTTTGGTCTAAAAACTGTGCTTCTTTTGTGTAACGTAATCTCAGTGGGATACTTCCCTTGTGAATAATAGAAAACAGAAAACAGTCTTCATAACTCTTTTCCCAGTTCTCTGAAGGATCACACATATCAATTTCATTCTAGGTGCAGAGGAAAATAAGTTAATTCATACATAAAATGGAGGCCTTAGTGCGTTTGACTGGGGCTTAATTTTTCATGGAATCCCAGTTAAGGAAGGTCTAGAGTACATCATAGGCTTATACAGAACTATTTCACGGAAATCAAGAGCAAAAATGTAAAACTAGTCTTTTGGAAGCTGACATTTCCTGGCCAAAGAATCAGTTTCAGTTTTAATCAGGCTATTCAAAGAATTGGTGACAAATAGCGAAAATTGGCTACTGAACACTCAGTCCTGCCAGGGGATTAGCCAATAGGATCACTATGAGCCAGCCAACGTCCCAGAACATCATAGAATAGAAAGTGTGTGTGTCTGCGTGTGTATGTGTGTATCCGAGTATAGAGGAAGTTTAGCTTTGTTTCTTCCTTTTCTTGAGTTATACATATGCTACTCATCCTCTTTGTTTTTGTCCCATGTCCATCTTTGTCCCACATGGCTCTGGACTCACATGAGACATTATTTTTTCCAAGGCTCCCATTTTCTTTTATTTTTCTCTTTAATATATTTCAATAGGTTTTGGGGGAACAGGTGGTGTTTGGTTATATGGATAACTTATTCAGTGGTGGTTTCTGAGATTCTGGTGCACCCATCAGCTGAGCGGTATACACAATACCCAATATATAGTCTTTTAACCCTCACCTGCCTCCCACCTTTTCCCCGAGTCTCCAAAATCCATTCTATCACTCTTATGTAAGGCCCCCATTTTCAAACTGCTTATGTATTCTTAGAAGATTTACTTTTCTTAGGCTCAGTGCGCTGGCTTGTGCCTGGAATCTCAGCACTTTGGGAGGCGGAAGAGGGAGGATCCCTTGAACCTAGGAGTTGGAGACTAGCTTCGATAACATGGAGCAATACCATCTCTATAAAAAAACAGCTCAGCATGGCGGCATGAACCTGCAGTCCGAGCCTATACTCAGGATCCTGAGGTGGGAGGATAGCTTGAGGCTGGGAAGTCCAGGCTACAGTGAATCGTGTTCATGCCACTGCACTGCAGCCTGGGCGACAGAGCCAAATCCTGTTTCAAAAAACTTTGCTCTTTATCATACTCTGCAAAATGAGAAGTGGTAACTTTCTTTATAACCCAAGAAATGATTTTCTTCTACGTTATAGTTCTAATCTTCTACTTTCAGTCTATGATCCCAGCTCTGTAGTCCTTTTATCAAAGAAAAGGTCATATTTATTTTTTGCTATTTAAAATTCATTTTTGAATGGACAATTTATAAAAACAAGGTGAAGTCCAATAGTTACAAAATATATTTCATAGAATTCAACACTCAATAATTCTTCCCTGATGTAATCAGCATTACTAATTTTTTTATGTAAACTTTCTGATATTTTCCTTATGTGGAAGTATATTTTTTATGTATATTATTCTGTATATCTGTTCCCTTTAACAAATGTTAGTTACTATAAACACTAATATATACACTGCTTTTTTCCCCCAAAGTACAGAACATTTTAATCTTACTATCTGCACTAAAACCAACTTCCTTAGTAAAATGTAAAATAGAAAATGAGAAGAGAATTTGATCCCTTTGACACTGGTTATCTTGTCTGGTAGCCAAAATTTCACATTTTGGCTTAACCAGCAAACGAAATATGTATATGTATAGGTCACATTACAAAATTTTATATTAATTAAATGCACAGATTAGAGAAAATAATTTATTATATAACTTTAAAATACATTCTTGAACATGTGTTTAAATGAATCTGTTTTTGGTTCTAAATTTTGTCATGTAGACAAGACTTTAAAGTAGTGCTAAACTTTATTAAGAGATCAGATATATTTAGTAAGAGATCAGTTCCTATAGTATTTATTTTCAGAAAGTTTGTGTGATTAATCTGTCAAGTTTCTTGCCAAATAAGAGAGTCAGTAGTTTTTAGCATAATGATCATTTGTAAGCTTTCTCGGTTTAAGCTGGTGATTTTGATCTCTAAGAGTTTCACATTTATGCCACAAAATGTGAGGACATAAAACTACTCATTTGCTAATTTGGACATAATTTTACATTGGAAAACTATTCTTATCTTACAATATTAGCTTTTGTAATACATAAAAGATAGCTTTTATATTCTTTTGGAAAAAGTTGTAAGATTAAAAAATATGGTTATTCCTATTTTGGCCTGTTGGAATCTGACATTCATTTGTTTGTAAGGAATAACCTGGGAAATATGGCTTTATAGCACTGGCACTTGCAAAATAGAAAATATAATTAGCTTGAGATGTAGTAAATGACTTTGTTTTTTCCATAAAGCCAACATTACGCCAAATAACAATAACTCTTAGAAACATTTCTAAGTCATTCCATTTTATTTTTGGTTTTATAATATTTACTTGTAAATTAAATTTTACTTCTCAAATGGAATAGTTTTCTAAATGAGTAGAAAACACCTCCTGTGGTTGTTTCTAATTTCATTTTCTGTTAACATAGCTGTTGGCACTGGAAATGCAGAACAATTTTCAGAGTACTGTCAACCATGTAATTTCTTGGCAAATACATGACAATTACTTCCATGTAATTATAGTGTCAGTCTATGGGATTACACAGCTTAGTCTAGGAAGAGAGTTACCTGGTCATCTTGTCCATCATTCTACTGTATTTGTTTCCTATGTCAATGTCCTGGTCACACCATGAATTATGGCTCCCCTTAATACTGCAGTCCGGTCAAAGCTAAAAAATTCAGCTAAAGGCAACTCATTTTCTTATGTTCCTAAATTATTACTTTGAATTAAGACTAAGATATTCCTTTGAATTAAGACTAACTTGGGTTAAGATTTGTTACTTATTAATGCTCCAGGGGCATGTAGTAATGAATGTTGTGGAGTATCTTTAAAGAATCAATAGAAATATTAAACCAAATAATTAACATAAATAGAATATAAAGAAAGACAAACCATTAAAAAGTGTGATAATTTTAACTTTAGAAACAAGTTACACTTGGCTTTATTGTGTTATTTTACAAATTGAAGGTTTGTGGCAACCCTGCATCAAGAAAGTCTATGGGCACCACTTTTCCAACAGCACATGCTCCTTTTGTGTCTGTGACATATTCTGGTAATTCTTGGGATATTTCAAATGTTTCATTAGTATTCTATCTGTTATGGCAGTCTGTGATCAGTGATCTTTGATGTAACTATTATTATAACTGTTCTGAGCACCATAAACCATGCCTATATGAGATGTCGAATTTTGTCAGTAAATGTTGATTGTGATCTGACTGCTTGACCAACTGGCCATTCCCTCATCTCTCTGCCTCTCCTTGGGCCTCCTTATTCCCTGAGGCACAACATTGAAATTAGGCCAAATTAATAACCGTGCAATGACCTCTAATTGTTCAAATGAAAGGAAGAGTCACAAATCTCTCACTTTAAATCAAAAGCTAGAAATGATTAAGGTTAGTGAGGAAAGCATGTCAAAAATTGAGGTAAGTTGAAAACTAGACATCTCATACCAGTCAGTTAACTAACTAGTGGATGCAAAAGAAAAGTTCTTGAAGAAAATAAAAAGTACTATTCTAGTGAACACATGAGTGAGAAGAAATCAAAGCAGCTGTGTTGCTCCTGTAGAGAAAGTTTTGGTGATATGGATAAAAGATCAAACCAGCCACAACATTCTCCTAGAACAAAACCTAATCCAGAACAAGACCCTAACTCTCTTGAATTCTATGAAAGCTGAGAGAGGGAAGGAGGATGCAAAGGAAAAGTTGGAAGCCAGAAGAATTTGGTTCTTAAGATTTAAAGAAAGAAGCTATCTTTATAGCATAAATGTGCAAAGTGAAGCAGCAAGTGCTGATGTGGAAGCTGCAGCAAGTTCTCCAGAAGATCTAGCTAAGATAACTAATACATGTGTCTATATTAAATAATATATTTTCATTGTAGGCAAAACAGCCTTCCATGGGAAAAGGATGCCATCTAGTACTTCCATAGCTGAAGAGAAGACAATGCCTACATTCAAGCTTCAAAGGACAGGCTGACTCTTGCTAGGGGCTAATGCAGCTGGTGAATTTAAATTGAAGCCATTGCTCATTTACATCCTGAAAATCCTGAACCCTTAAAAATTATGCAAAATCTGCACAAAGCCTAGATGACAGTATATCCGTGAACAGCATGGTTTACTGATTATCTTAAGCCCACTGTTGAGACCTGCTGCTCAGAAAAAATTCAGAAAAAATTTCAAAATATTACTAGTCATTGACAATGCACCTACTCACCCAAGAGCTCTGATGGAGATGTACAGAGAGGTTACTGTTGTTTACATGGCTGGTAACACAACATTCATTCTGCAGCCCATTGATCAACAATAAATTTTGACTTTCAACTCTTATTCTTTAAGAAATGCATTTCATAAAGCTATAGTTGCCATAGATAGTGATTCCTCTGATGAATCTGGGCAAAGTAAATTAATTGAAAACCTTCTGGAAAGTATTCGCCCCACTCTAGATGCCATTCAGAACATTTGTGATTCATGGGAAGAGGTCAATATTGTTGCAATGACAATGAAAAATTTAGAACATGACATAAACTTTTATGATAAAGCAGAGACAAGGTTTAACAGGATTGATTCAAATTTTGAAAGAAGTTATTTGGGTAAAATGCTATCCAATAGTGTCTCATGTTACAGAAAAATCTTTCATGAAAGTAAGAGTCAATTTGATATGGGAGGGGAGCAGGGGAGTGCTGGGGAGAAGGGCATGGTCTCTGACCAGGGCTCCACCCCTTGGCCTGTGCCTAGGTGAGGATGGGCATTTCTGTTTTCATGCCCAAATGTTGCATTTTCCAAGACCACCCTGGCTCCCCACCCCACCATCCTGTGCCTATAAAAATGCAAGACCCCAGCAGGCCCAGACACAAGTTTCTGGATGTCAAGAGAAATGTACAGGCAGAAGAGCATACAGGCAGCTGGACATGGAGAGGAGTGGAAGAACACCCTGGCAGGCACCAGCAGATGCCAGCAGGCCATCGACCAGTGGAACAATGCAGAGGCTGAGGGGAAATTGACTGGGATGGTTGCAGGATAGTCCAGTAGCTGAGTGGCCCCATTCCAGGGGAAAACCACCATCCCACTCCATCCCCCTTCTGGTTCCCAATCCACATGCTGAGAGCTATTTCCACTCAATAAAACCTTGCACTCATTCTCCAAGTCCACGTGTGATTTGATTTTTCTGTTACCCTAAGGCAAGAACCCGGGATACAGAAAGTCCTCTGTCCTTGCGATAAGGCAGAAAATCTAATTAAGCTGATTAACAAAAGCCACCTGCAGAGGGCAAAACTGAAAGAGCACGTTGTAATACATGCCCACTGGGGCTTCGGGGGCTGTAAACACTCAATCCCAGACTCTGTCATGGGGTCGGTGTTCCCAGCGACCTGCCTGCTTGTCTGCATGCTCCCCCAGGAGTATGAGCACCCGGGCACTCAAGAAGACAGCCACACCCCCATCACATATCCTGTGATAGGGATAAGGGAACTTTTCTCATTTCAAATTGATAAGAAAAACGTCATTCTTGTCTTTTTTTTTTTTTTTGAGACGGAATCTCGCTCTGTCACCCAGGCTGCAGTGCAGTGGCCGGATCTCAGCTCACTGCAAGCTCCGCCTCCCGGGTTCACGCCATTCTCCTGCCTCAGCCTCCCGAGTAGCTGGGACTACAGGCGCCCGCCACCTCGCCCAGCTAGTTTTTTTTTGTATTTTTAGTAGAGACGGGGTTTCACCGTGTTAGCCAGGATGGTCTCGATCTCCTGACCTCGTAATCCGCCCGTCTCGGCCTCCCAAAGTGCTGGGATTACAGGCTTGAGCCACCGCGCCCGGCCCATTCTTGTCTTATTTTAACAAATTGCTACAGCCACCTGAAACTTCAGCAACCACCTCCCCGATAAGTCAGAAGCCATCAACATTGAGAAAAACCCTACTACCAGCAAAAGACTACAACTTGTTGAAGACTCAAATAATTATTAGCAATAATATATTTTTAATTAAGATATGTACTTTTTAAAAGACATAATGGTATCGCACAGCTAATTGACTGCGGCATAATGTAAACGTGACTTGTGTGTGGAAACTGGAAAACCACAAAATTCATATGATTCACTTTATTGCAATATGCTTTACTGTGGTGGTCTGGTACCAAACCTGCAATACCTCCGAGGTGCATGCCTTTTTGTCTCAATGCTTATCACTCAACTTTTCTAAATGAACTATAAAAGGAAATACACAGTTATTTACACTGATACATTAGAATGGATTTTATACTGAAGACTGAAGAAGCAGAAAAACATGTTCATATTTTCAGTTTAAGAGAAAATTATTTTTTGGCTTAGTTTTGGATAAAGTAAACGTTGAAATCCCTTAATGGAAAAACATTTTTTGTTAAAAATTTTACAAATGTAAATAGAATTTTATTTACCTTTCAGATTACTTTTCTTATAAACGTAGACATTTCATTGATATTAAAAGGTTCTTTTTCACTAAGAGTGGGAGATTGATCTGGATGATCCACTTTTTGTAGGCATTTAGATTTACCTAAATAATTTTGATATTGTAGAAAATGCTTTAATTATGATGATGAAAGTAGTATGACGATTTGATGGATTTACTGTATTTGCATATATTGGCAAAATTTCCATAAGTATAAAGAAATACGAAGTATAGTAGGGATGTTTTAACTAAAATATGATTATCATTAGTTAACATTCATTGAATTATCTGATAAATTATGAAAACCTTCAGCTAATTTTGCCTGAATGCACAAAATCTGAAGGAAAATACATTCAATATTTTAAAATAATTGTTACTTAGACTGTGCCTTACACTGTTTATTTTTAAAATGCTATTTGTTTACACCACTAAATGATTAACTGTTAGCAACTTCTTTTCAGGGGATTAAAAATATCAAAATATAGGAAATTATTTTACAAAGATGTTTGTACATTAACTACATTTTTGGTAATTTGTAAATATAAATAAATGTATTCATTTCTTCATAAGTATTTTTGAGCACCTACCTGATTCCATACATAGTACAAGTCCTGCAGAGGAGGCAGAGTTACAAATATGAAGATGGTTTTTCTTGTTCTTGTTTTCTTTCTTCTCAGAAACGGCAGAAGACAGTTGCTAAATGTTTTTCAGCACACCACTGGAAAACGGTACAGACTTTGCAATCAGATATACCTGAAAGTTTTGTCTCATACCATATAAACTTGTTTCCTCAACTGAAAAGAGCAAATTATGTCATTACTAACATCATGGGTTTGTCATGAGGATTAAATGAAGTAATCATCATAAAATGCTTAGCATGTCTTGGTTCATAGCATTACATTCGTATTTCAGTTACAGACTTTACCCTGAAAACATCCAAATTATGTTAATTATTAACAGCAGATGCTATAATAAGACAGACGGAGTCAGTATTATTGATGTATCTTACAAGACTTATGTGGAAAGTATTGAGGCAGTGTAGAAAAGGGAGCGTTCAATGCTGTCAAGAAAAACTCACAGAAAAGGTAATGAATGGGTAGGAGTTTGACAGTTGTACCAGAGTCTACTAAACAAAGAAAGTGGATGGCTTGCAGAAAATCCTAGGCAATCAGAATATTGTGTGAATGGCATAGATGTGTTGTAGAAAGATATTTGATAAAATGGACATTGTCTTCAGAGGCATCTATGTGTGGTTTGATTCCAGGCAAAGTCTGAGCAACACGAATATCTATCTAGAATGACTGCTGACAGTAAATATCATCTCCTACATAATTTTGCCTGAAATGTGATATATTTTTGTTTTCTTTCTGTCTCATAATTCCTAGGATTAAGCAAGTGAAAGCTTTCCCACTGAATATTGACCACCAGGCTCAAATATACAATTATAAATTAAAGCATTAAACAAAGTAGGTCTTCCAAGTGATTCATAAACATTAACTAAGTCACTGATTTAAGTATTAGGTTAAGTAGTTAGACATTCATATTAACTTTTATAATTGAGAACTTTGAAAAAAAGAGTAACATGTCTTCCTTTAAATTCAGAAAAGGCCAAATATTTGAAATTTGTATTTCATGAATACAACCTATTCTTAAATTGAGTATTTCATTGAATGGAGCTGAAGGAATAGTATTATCTAAATAGTATATTCATCAAATTTTTGCCTAGATTTATTATTTGTTTTTAATGTTTAAAAATTGGGGGGTTACAGTGTCATTTTTATGCTGGTCATCGTAAAATTATTATACACAATTCCATCATCAGGCATTGTTTAGAACCTCCTGGTACATTATATTTTGTTGTTCCAATCTCTTCTGTATGTTTAACAAAAAATATTAACAACCAAGGGAGGCTTTATATTTTTAATCAGAGAGAAAATAAATACTAACAAACAATCAACCACATGTTTGTTAATGCTTGGGGTCTTGCTAAGTTGTCCTTGAGACAATCGCCTTCCTTTGGACTATGCTTTCCCAAGGAGACAGCACTTTGTAATAAGAAAGTAGTCTTTTTAAGTTATGGCATTTTTATTCACAGAGCATGTATTGAATATAATTTTTTTATTATACTTTAAGTTCTAGGGTACATGTGTACAAAGTGTTTGTTACATATGTATACATGTGCCATGTTGGTGTGCTGCACCCATTAACTTGTCATTTACATTAGGTATATCTCCTAATGCTATCCCTCCCCCCTCCTTCCACCCCATGACAAGCCCTGGTGTGTGATATTCCCCTTCCTATGTCCAAGCGTTCTCATTGTTCAATTCCCAGCTATGAGTGAGAACATGCAGTGTTTGGTTTTTTGTCCTTGTGATAGTTTGCTGAGAATGATGGTTTCCAGCTTCATCTATGTCCCTACAAAGGACATGAACTCATCCTTTTTATGAGTGCATAGTATTCCATGGTGTATATGTGCCACATTTTCTTAATCCAGTCTACCATTGATGGACATTTGGGTTGGTTCCCAGTGTTTGCTACTGTGAATAGTGCCACAATAAACATATATCTGCATGTGTCTTTATAGCAGCATGAATTATAATCCTTTGGGTATATATCCAGTAATGGGATGGCTGGGTCAAATGGTATTTCTTGTTCTAGATCCTTGAGGAATCGCCACACTGTCTTTTAGAATGGTTAAACTAGTTAACAGTCCCACCAACAGTGTAAAGGTTTTCCTGTTTCTCCACATCCTCTTGAGTAAAGACTTTGCTTTTATTGAGAGCAGTCAGGATAGAAGGGATAGAAGGCACAGGAGAGCCTAGTCACGTTCAGAGTGAGCAGGGGTTTAGCACACCAATCATGACCAGATATTCAGGGACTGGAGCTCCACTGCTCACTCTGAACATGACTAGGCTCTCCTGTGCCTTCTATACCTTCTATCCTGATTGCTCTCAGTAAAAGCAAAGTCTATACTCAATAGACCCATTGAGAAGAACAGTTCAATTATTTTTCCAAGACACCAGGCCAACAGGACATGTCTTTAACCTGTAGCACACCTACTTTGATATGTAGTAAAAAGTGGGGTCTCTCTTCTTGTTTCTCCTGGTTCGCTTTCACCTCTTCATCCCCTCTTTATGCTATACCAAACTACTTAAAGATATGAAACTTTTAACTTCTCTGTTTTGAAGTTTGTTTTGTTTTGTTTTGTTTTGTTTTTTCTGGAAGGATTTTTTTAAACAAGTATATGTCTCTAAATGAAGTGGCACTGTTGCACTTACTTAGAGGAAAAAAATCTGATCCAGCTCAAATTATGGAATAAGAATTAATCTCTCATTAAGGTGTTATTCAAATTTCTTGGCTTGGATCAGATTCGCATGACCTATGAATTCAGCCTGTGCAAGCAAGGGGAATTGAATTGATGTAGACAAGACAACCAATAAGGAAATTAGAGATTTATAGGCAAAAGAAAAAAATAAAGTCACTTTAATTTCACTTCATGAAGTCTTTCCAAAGTAAAATCAAGGATATTCCAAAACTGAGCAAAGACAACAAAAGTAATTTGTCAAAATCAAACACATTTAGAGTTACAAAGAAAGCACTTCTAGTTGTGACCCTTAGGACCTGTCATTACCACAAGAGCCTGTAAAAAAGGTTTGGGAGAAAGGTATTAAGGGAATAGAGGCTGATAAGGTAGAAATCTTCACAGCTAATATAAAAGTAAATCTTCCCAAACCAGAACCAACTGTAAAAAGGAAAGATTTACTGCTGGCTCTCTCTGTCTCTGCTGCTGTAATGGCCATATCATTAGCTATATGTTGTGAAAGCAGCCACTTGGTAAGATGGGAGGCATTATTTTTAAATTGATCCTAGAATTCTCGGTACTATCTCTTTTTTTTCCTACATTCTTGCGAAAAGTTTCCTGACAAGAGCAGACAGCTATAGACTTAGTTTTATGACTTCATCTTTGAGACTGTATAGTGTGGTGGGCTTTATTTTCACATACAAGCATGTTTGAAAGCCGGTTGTATTAGTGATTGTGTGTTCTGTGGCACATTACTTACATTAAAAATTTCAATTTCACAATTGAGAAAACAATATGGATGACGATGATGACAACAAATACTTATATTATTGTAAGAATCAAAACATGCTATTATAGCTTCCTAAAATTTTTATTAAAGGACTTGGCACCCAGTTCAATTTTAGCTTAAAATAGGAAGAATCAGACTACGGGCTCTCAGCAACTCTTCTAGTCTCATATTGTGAAGAAATTATCTTCACTTAACATACTTTTTAAACTTATATTTTAAGTTCAGGGGTACAAATGCAAATATTTTAAACATTGTGAGATAATAGACATATCAGAGGGAAAAGGATCATAATAAAAATGATTTTAACTCTTCATGGCATTTAAAAATCATCCCAAAGCACCCAATAAAGTGAGCCTTCAATAGACATTACTCACTGATCAAGCATAAAGAAACAGAAACTTAAACAGAAACAGAAATGTCATTTTGATGAAGGAAAGAGATGTTCAAGGAAGGAGGGAAGCAAGTTGGAAACAAATGACAAGAACAAAACTGAAAACAGTATTCAAAACAACTAAACTAATGATTCCAGCAATGTGAATCAGGTTCCAGGTGAAAGGAGCAGGATGTGAAGTGTCAAATTCTTGACCATGCCCTTTAGAGGCATTATTTTATTTAATTTGCATGGTAATCCTATGAGAGTAAGATTATGTTTTAATTTTGCTAATAAGAAAACAACCTTGAGATGTTCAAATAGCAAAGTCCTAAAGAGAGATGAGATGGACTTAATTAATTTTCTGAGTTTTTTTTTCTTTTATAGGAATAATTTAGGTCAAGATCAGACAGGGGCCACGACCTTGGTTGAAATGAAAAAAGTCAAAGAATAACAGATGCTGTTGAAGTTGCAGAGAAAAGGGAATGTTTGTACACTGTTGGTGGGAAGGTAAATTAGTTCAGTCACTGGAAAGCAGTTTAGAGATTTCTCAAACACCTTGAAACAGAATTACCATTCAAATCTCATTATTGAGTATACACCCAATGGAAAATAAATTGTTCTACCCAAAAGACACATGCACTCAAATGTTCACCACAGCACTATTCACAATAGTAAAGACATAGAATCAACTTAGATGCCCATCGATGGTGGATTGTATAAAGAAAATGGTACATATATGCCATGGAACACTACCCAGCAATACAAAGTATGAAAGTATGTCCTTTGCAGCAATATGGATGCAGTTGTAGGCCATTATCCTAAGCAAATTAACACAGGAACAGAAAACCAGATACCACATGTTCTCACTTACAAGTGAGAGCTAAACATTGAGTACACATGCATATGAACATGGGAACAATAAACACTGTGGACTAGTAGAGCTGGGAAGGGTAGTGAGGGTTAAAAAATTCCCTATTGGGTACTATGCTCAGTACATGGGTGATGGGCTCTCTCATACCCCAAATATCAGCATCACACAATATACCCATGTAAGAAATCTGCATATATACTGACAAAACCTAAAATAAACGTTGAAATTAAAAAAAAGACATTGAAGTAACAGAGAAAGCCTAGATAGAAATGATCACTTTCTCTTTCCTACAGATCCCAAGGGAATCTGGGGAGTCCCTTTTCTCTAGGACTCAGGTGTGACTCCAAGGAACTGGCTGGCCGAATAGACTGTAAGACAATACAATATTGAACAATATTGCTTTCCAAAATCTTTCCAAACACTCAAAAGTGTCAAGCTTGCTGTATTTGTGTGTGTGTGTGTGTGTGTATGTGTGTGTTAGGGACAGAGAGGAGGGGAGATGCAGGGAGAGGAGGCGAGTATTTCCTTTTATGTAAATCACCTTTGTTCTTATTATTCATGTACTCTATAGAGTCATACACAATATATCATTCTTGATTTTCTTACTCTGATGCTTGTTCTTCCAGTTATTTTCCATTATAGACTTGGGCAGATTTATGCTGCAGTGAATTGTTAGGTTATAGCAGTGCAAGGTGTCCGGGGTTGAGAAAATGGATTTCTTGTCCTATGGAACATCTTCCAACTAGTGAGCTAAACAATTTTGGTGATGCAAAAAATATGATTATCAATTTATCACATAATAATGATTCATCTCATGACAATTCACATTACAGAGAACGCAAAATGTTATGAATGCTTCCTAGGCAGAGGTGATGTGCCTCCTATCACTGCATATATTAGAAAAGTATCGTCTTAAATGACCAGCTCCAGGCTTTCCAAAATTCATCTAAAAATGTATTTCAAATGGTAAAGTCAAGATATCTAGCAGTTATTACTCTTGTTTAACAGGAAGTTTTCTTCTTACTAACCATTTTAATAGCCAATTTATAGCCTTTCTGCATCTTTAAATGTTCTACTTGTGTTAAAACAATTATTTTTTATTAGAGATCTGGCTTCTTTTTGTGGAAGTCAGAAAAAAGTATTAGTTTCCTCTATAGCTAGAGCACGGTTATATGACCTAGGTTCCACTAACTGGAAAGTACTTAATTCAGAAGGTGATGACTCAAATAGGCAGTGTCTTAGTCTGTTTTGTGTTGCTGAAACTTAGTAGTTTGTAAACAATAGAAGTTTATTTGGCTCACAGTTCTGGAGGCTAGGAAGCTCAAGAGCCTGCTGCTGGGACCTAGTGAGGGCCTTCTTTCTGCTTCGTTCCATGGTGAGAGGTGGAAAGGCAACAGAGCACAAGAGAAAGAGGGAGCAAGAAAGGGCTTATCTCACTTTTATAACAAATCCACTCTTGAGATAATGTACCCACGTCCATGATAACAACATTAATCGATTCATGGGGGCAGAGCCCTCATTACCTCATCGCCTCTTAAAGGGAGGACCTACCTCTCACCACTGTTGCATTAGTCATTAAGTTCCTAACACATGAACAATGGGTAACACATTCAAACCATAGGAGGTAACTTCTGCACAGAGTCCATGCTGGGAAGAATGACAGCAGAAATATCCAACTTCCAGGGGTAACAGTGGTGGATTCAAAGAAAGAGTCCAGTACCTGGTATGTGTGAAGTCCAGCTGTGAGTAACAGAAACTATACTCAAAGGTGGCAGCTATGTTAATTTTTGGTATTTTAAAATTCACTGAATTTTTAATTAAGTATAGAGACTTTGATAAAAATACAAATGAATAATTCATGTATAGGTGATACACTACAATAATTATGCAACTATCAGGAAACCCTCATTCTCTGACAATGCCAAATTATAGTTATTTGAGCCCAAGAGCCCTCAGTATTCCATAGAATTCTATAGCAAACTATTCTTCCAACCTGTGGTCATTTGTCTTGGCATATTTACCTTTTATTTTTATTAATAGGCTATTTTTATAATAAGTTCGTAACACAGAAAAGTTGAGCAGATAGTAAAACGCGCCCACATTAACTATCCCCAGCCACATACTGTTTTCCAATTATCAACATCTTACATGAATATGATGAGTATGTTACATATGTTATAATCATAAACCAATATTGATACATTGTTAACTAAAATCAACAACAGACTCTCATTTTTTAGTTTTAATGTTCTTTTTCTGTTCCCCTGTTCCATCCAGGATTCCATACTACATTTATTTATCGTGCCTCCTTGGGCTCTTCTTGACTGAGAGTTTCTCAGATATTCCTGTTTTCTTGTTTTTAATGAGCTTCCTTTACAATTATAAAGAGTACTGGTCATGTGTATTGTAGGATGTCTTTCTACTAAAAACTTTTTTTATAACTAGATTGGGGTTATAGGTGAAAATCCCAGAGACAAAGCACCATCTTCATCATATTGTATGAAATACAATCATACTATCAACCTGATTTCTGATTGTCGATGTTGGCCTTCACCACCCAGTTGAAGTAGAGGTTGTTAGACTTCTGTACTGTAAAGTTACTCCCGTATTCTACTCTTTGGAAGAAAGTAACTACATGAAGTGTAATTTAAAGAAGTGGGAAATTATGCTCCCTGCTGTCCTTAGGGTGGAGTCTCTATATAATTTATTTGGAATTCCTCTGCATGGGAGAGTTGTCTCTTCTCCATTTATTAATTTATTTGATAATTGATTTATATCAATGTAGACTCATTGATATTTATTTTGTATTTCAGATTTTAATCCAATACTACTTACATTATTTTGTTGCTGAAATCATTCCAGTTTAGGCTGTTGGGAGCTCCTGGTTGGCTCCTGTGCCCTTTTGACATACTCTCATTAACATGTGTGTGAATTTTTTTTCATGGTTACTTAACTTCTGGCACTACAAGATGTTTCATGCCTATCTTCAAAAAAATGAAATTGAAATATAAATAACATGCAACAAAGCTGTACATATTTAATGTATACATATTGTCTCTTAACACATTTTAAGTATACAATCAGTATTGTCAAATGTATGCACTATGCTGTGCGGTAGTTCTCTAGGACTTACTCATCTCGCATAACTGAAACTACGTATTCTGAACAAAATCTCTCGGATTTCCTCTTCCCAATTACTGGTAACCACCATTCTACTCTCTGCTTCTATGAAACAGACTATGTTAAATTTCTAATACAACATGGATCATTTGTTATTTGCTCTTCTTTTGATGTCTTGTTTCACCTGGAGTAAAGTCTCCTAAGTGTCCTTTGCTGTAACAAATGACAGGATTTTCTTCCTTTTTAAGTCTTAATACTATTCCATTTTATGTACACATGACATTTTCTTTATTTGTTCATCTGTCAATGAATATATTAGTTGTTTTCATGTGTCTCTTTTTATAAATAATGCTCTTAATGCTCTAATGAACACAGAAATGCAGAAAATCTTTTTATGATACTGATTTCAATTATTTTGGGTATATATTCAGGAGTCGGATTGCTGGTATCATATGATGGTTCTATTTTAAATTTTTAGGAAGCTCTATACAGTTTTCTATAATGGCTATATTTATTTACATTTCCACCAACGGTACACAAGAGTTTCCTTTTCTTCACATCCTCACCAACACATGCTATGTTTAGGTTTTTGTTTTGTTTGTTTTTTTGAGATGGAATATTGCTCTTGTTGCCCAGGCTGGAGTGCAATGGCACTATCTTGGCTCACTGCAACCTCTGCCTCCTGGGTTCAAGATGTTCTCCTGCTTCAGCCTCCTGAGTAGCTGGGATTACAGGCATGTGCCACCACACCTGGCTAATTTTGTATTTTTAATAGAGATGGGGTTTCTCTATGTTGGTCAGGCTGGTCTTGAACTCCCGACCTTAGGTAATCTGGTCCTCTCGGCCTCCCAAAGTGCTGGAATTATAGGTGTGAGCCACTGTGCCCGGCCGCCATCCTTACAGGTGTGAGGTGATATGTCATTGTGGTTTTGATGTGCATTTTGTTGATGATTTGTGATGTTGAGCACATTTTCCTGTATCTGTTGAATATTCGTATATCTTCTTTGGAGAAATGTTTATTCAGGTCTTTTGGCTATTTTAAAATCAGGTTACTTGTCTCTATGCCTATTGAATTTTTGGAGTTCCTTATATATTTTGTATGTTAATCCTTCATCAGATACATTATTTGTATAGGCTTATCTTGTTATAATCTCTGTCCAGTATTAGAATCAGTTATTCTCCAAACTCTCCTGAATCTTTTTAATTGAAGAATGGTATTAAACCCATCATCTGGGTGCTACATTTGCTTTTTGCTACTGAGATGTTTCTTTTAGGTCTTCTCAGGTAACAGAGCAAATAAATATATGTGTAGCAACCCATGTATATAGACATATCTGTAACTATTTCTGTGTGTAACCATCTGTCTATATTAAGTTAAACATGAGTTCTTGTTCATAGTCTTCTTCAATTTTAACCCATTACTACATGAGTCATTCTATTTTGGATTATCTACTGCCTCTTTATTCAGTTTTTATTTGTATTTATTTTATTCTAATGGATCTCTACTTATTTATTTCTGTATTCTCAGGTCCTAAAGCTATGCCTACTCAGTAGGCATTTGATAAATATTATTAAGTGAAGTTGATTAAAAATATACCCAAGAAGAGATACTCATACGCAAAGGACTATTTAGGGCATTTCAGTGGGCAAATGACTATAGCATAGCTTCTCTTTTTCCAAGTTGGGAGGCAGACCATAGATGCTGTGGCCTCTGCATTCAAAGGTAAACTACAACTTAAAAAGATGATAAAGATTATGTATTCAAACATTAATTATTTATTTTTTGTTTGATATTATTAGTTTTTAACAACATATGTAATAAACATATTCAAAACATCTGAAAGTAATAAAGTCATATAAACTTTTCTAAGGATGTGTTTATTTACTTTTAATTTTCATTTATTCATTTATTTATTTTTTAAATAATAGGATTGGGGTCTTACTACTCCTGGGCTCAAGTGATCCTTCTTCCTCAGACTCCCAAAGTGCTGAGATTACAGGCATAAACCATGCACTTGGTCTATTTACTTATTTTTTAATGACATTTTATATTTTAATTTGCTTTAAAACTTGGTCTTACCACATCCTCCATCCACACTCCAATCCTAGAAACCCGTGTGACACAGGATTCTTTTGGTGCCACTTTACCAGCCAGAAATCTCTGCAGCTGGTGGCACCTCTGCCCAGGTTTTGCTCAGGCCCTCTGGGCTCTCCTTGCCCACTTGGCCTGGGGGGCTGTGTTTGACTCACTCCACCGGCCCACATTCTGCATGCTTCATAGCTCTGTGCTGAGCCCACAGCAGTTCCAGGCATGCCACAGATGGCATCCACCTTGGGCACCAGCGTCTGGATGAGGGGGACACATAGCGATGCCCAAAAATTTAGAGATGCCAGCAACTGTGGAGCCCCAAGGGGTGTCACAGCCTTTGCTAGAAAAGTCCTGAGGTCTGAGCTCCCAGCAAGTGTTACAGCTCTTGTTTGTTCCTGCAGCTTCCATGAACATGGGTGTGTCACAGCTCATTTGGTCCTGCTACCCACAGGTCAGTGAACGAGGGCTTGTGGTGCCCACTGTTTTTTATTTTTTCTTCCCCATTGCTTGGTGAGCAGGAGGGAGGGTTACAGTGTTAAAGCTCTTTTCACAGCTACTGTTCCCTCAGGTCTGGGTTCTTGTCCCACAACTAAGAAGAATGAGGTACTCAGACACTGGAGTATGAGCAAGGCAGAGAAGAACGTTATTGAGCAACAGAAAAGCTCTCAACAATGAGAAGGGACCTGGGAGGGTAGCCCTCTGTGTGACAGGGAGCCTGATAGCAGGTAGTTGCCTCTGTGACTGATTCTGAAGTTTATATGGGCTCAGAATGGGGAAATGTGTGCTGATTGGTCCAAGGGTGGGCCAAGTAAAAGCACCATTTGATTGACTAACAGGCATCAAGGAAGTTCTCACTCTGGTTGTGAACTCTATCTGGAACTGGCCACTCAGTTTTCAGGCTTCAGGCTGTCTTTGACTTGAAAGTCAGGTTTCACCAGCAATCTGTCCCTGTCTGTCCAGGAATCTGTCTGTCTTCTGTCACTATCACTCACATGTTAAAAATATGTTATATGTTTTTAATTATTTACTCCTATGCATTTACATATATGTAGCAGATTTGTGTCATTTATTTACAAAAGTATGATACATTAGTTACTGCCTCATGTTTTCTTTCTCAACAGTATATCACAGAAAGTTCTCTAAATAAGTTAATTTAGCTATAAATCATTCCTTCAATGGCTGTATAATATTCCATTTTGTGGAAGTAAAGTAATTTGTTCTGTATTCCAAATTGCTTAGTACTCACTTTATAGCAGCTGTTTTTCCCAGTATGAAAAAGCTGCATTATTGTATATATTTCCGCTACTGATAATGATTTATTAGTATGGAATAAATTCTCAAGAGTGAGCTGACTTGGTCAAAGGATCTTTGGATTTTTTATTTTAACAGGTGCTTTTAGATTACTTTTGATAGTGTAATAAAAATTTATATTTTCTTCAGTAATGTATGAGGGTATACTCTCCCCACCCACATTCCAACAACAATATATACTATGACACTTTAACAGGCTGATGTGTGCAAATGTGTCTTATTATTACTTAATTTGTGTTTCCCTGATTAATGGGATGCTAAAGCATCTTGTTTTTCCTTATGTTTTTGGCCACTTGAGTGTACACTTCTGTTTTGCCTTATTGGGTAGCTTGCCCATTTATTTATTGTGAATTTCTCGTTTTTGGCCCCGTTTTTGTTAATTTGATTGGTAAGAAAATTATATCACATTATAGATATTAACTTTCATGTTATAGATATATTGTAGATCTCATCATTTTCAATAATTTTATTTTATTTATTTCCCAAACAATTGCTTAGCTTTTATCTTCCTGTCCCAATTGTATACATTAAAAATAACTATTTAAAAATAATTTCTGCATTGTTGTTTTGGTTAAGAATATAACCCCCATTTTTATATTATTCAGACACTTAAATGCAAAGACACTTGATTTCAGAACTTTTTTCATTTTTATATTTATAGTATTATTTAATGATATAATGTAGTCTTGGGAATGGAATCAATTTAAATCAAACAACCACAAAAATAGAATGCAATATTGCAATCATGATAAAATCTATTCTATTGATTTATGATGAATGAATAGGAGTTGACTAAGCAAAGAGGAGACATAATATTTCCAATAAAAAGAAGACATATATGTACATGTCGTATTGTGAAAGCAAATTTTCATGTAGAGAAATGGGTAAGGACCAAAATACACAAGTCCTTATAAATGGAACCTCATCTTAATCTGAAAATCTGAAAAATAATGAGAAGCCAATAAGAGGAAGTTGTGATGTTGGTGTTGGTGGTATGCATGTTGGTGTCCGTATGAGAGAGTTTTTTTGTTTGTTTGTTTTTTTTTTGGGTTTTTTTTTTTTTTTTTTTTTTTTGCATTTCAGGTGGATCACTGACTCCAGTGTGGAGAATGGATTGGATGAGCAAGAGTGAAGGTAGATAGACAGTAGGTAGTTGCTTATGAGAGATGATGGTAGCTTGGCCTTGAGTGGTATTGATAGAAAAGGTAAAAAGTGAGATTATGCGAGACATTGAGGAAGTAAATGCATTGTTGCTGATGCACCAAATATGGGAGGTAGGGCAGAGGAAGTGGCAAGGATAGTTGTATGATCCAGTGATTGTTGGGCCTTTATGCCAGTCTATCTGGATTTTCTTACAAGAAATTTAACACTGCTTGGTTACAGAACAGTTTTTAGCAGTAATTAGCAATTTTGATGCTAATTTAAAGAAAGTGGACAGTAGACTCATTCAGGGTGAGTTTTGTCAGATGGAAATGATGAAGAGACAGAGGTACTGAGACAGGAGAGACTATTGGCAAAAGCCTTTTTAAAATAATAAAACGTGAAATCTGAGCTGGTGAAGGAGAGAAGTAAAAGGAGAGAACTGAAGCACTGTAATCACATTTTGTGATTTTGATTGAACTTAAGGGACATACTATACAATTTTACATTTTGTTCTCAATTCCTGTTATCAAGTTTGTTCACTCTTGGGTGATCAATAGGACGTTTTTTTCTAAATACTTGCCTGGTTTCTTTTTTCAGTTTTGATCTCTGATGTTGTATGGATTCTTAATAATACTACTAGAGATTTTCAGTCCCTTCTTCCAGAGATTCTGATTCAGTTGATCTGAGAACGTTATAATTACTAGAATGTTTCTCTAGCAAACAATCTTTTAAACACATTATTCTTTTCATGGTTCTGGGGCAATTTAAATCCTCTTATCTATAGATTAGAATGATGACTTTAAGAGAGCATAAAATCCTGGATACATAGAGATAGAGAGTAGGAGGAGGTGGTATCCTGTTTCCTGTAAGAAAGGTGCCCTTCCTCCATCGAAAGGTTGGTGAGTATACTTTAAGATGTTCTGTGTACTATGAAAAAAACTTGCTCCAGACTACTATAGAGGGAGGGTGGTAGAAAGCAGTCTTAAAAAAATGTCAAGCTATATACAAGGGTTATTTTTCTTCTGAGAAAAACATAAAAGTGGTCTTTTTCATGTCTTTATGGATAGAGATTCTAGGGGCTAACCTATCTTTCTTATGATTTTGCCATGATAGATGTTTACTTTTTAGGAGAATTATCTACTTACTTCCTGTCTACATCAATTTATGTCCAACATTTAATACCCTCCTTTTCACATTTCCTCCTTTAGCAAATTAATTTAGTCAACAGTGACATAAAGATAATTATTGCATCTCATGGCTTTAACGTTTAAGATCTGACTATACAATGAATTTAATCATGAAGTCTCAAGAAAATTGGGCACACCAAGGCTGAATTACTTAAAGAGAGATAGAGCCTGGATAGCTACCTGAAAGACCGTTTGGAGGAGACTGCAGCCATTAGTAGGTTAATGATTTAGGATTAGAATTTGTAGGTATTTACTTCTCTCACTTCAGTCTTTATATCCACAATTGGAGACAGATCTTGAGATGAAATGACCACTTTTCCAGGGGAACTAAGTTGAGAGAAGAGATTTGTATTGAAATTGCACCTAAAAAGTCAATGTATCAAGTTCTTTCTTTTATGCTGTTGTAAAAGATAACTTTCATGGGAAGAGGCTTTGAAATCAATAAAATAGGTTTTTGTACCCATTAACCATCCCACTTTCCACCTCCCCCATGCCCACTACTTTTCCCAGCTTTTGGTCAGCATCATTCTACTCTATATCTCCATGAGTTCAGTTATTCTATTTTTTAGTTCCCACAAATGAGTGAGAACATGCACAATTTTTAACATAATGTCCTCTAGTTCTATCCATGTTGTTGCAAATGACAGGATCTCATTATTTTAATTTTCTTCGTGTTTTTATAATGTATAAAACTTTAATTGCAAATACAATAATTTAAAGGAAGGTTTTACAAAATGATACTTTCATTCCTGCTGTGCCACTTCTAGCACCGGTAGTTAAAATAATTATTTCATTTTTGAAGAATAAATGGAAATAAACTTGTTGTGGTAAATGAACACCTGTGGTTAATATGACTCCTGTGGCTATGAACACTCTAGATGAAGGCTTAATTTCTTTAGGTAGTATATGCTATAAACTTACAGTTTGCTAACATACAATAAAACACCTAAGCATTGGGGTAGGCAAGATCAAGAAGGTTTAGTTACTTCCACAGTTTTGCTTCAGTTAAAAATTGAACAATCATCACAAAACCCCAAAGTTGGGGGAAGATGGGAGTTGTAAGACCTTTTTACATGAAAAAAAATTGGAATCATTATTTTTTATATGATTATGTCAGAATAATTTTGGAAATGGAATACCATCATAGCAATGTTAGTGTTAGAGAGCATTGCATAAACAAACTGACATACATAGACTTCAAGACCAGAGGCTAATAGGGCTTCTGAAGCTCTTCTAATATGTATCTTATCACAATTCCTTCCTAAAACTTGCTCATTAATCAGGCTGAGGAGATGGAAGCTACACTGTTAAAAGCTTGCTCATTCTTGCAAAACAACTCTCTTTTAGCTTCAGAAGTTTCTAAAGACACATTTAATGTGCATGAGTAAAGCATTATTCCTTTCATTTGGTAACTTGGAACTTTAATCAGTGTCAGATATTAAGCATTATTTTATACACCTAGGTTTGCACACAGGGAAGATTACAGAAAAATCTACTGATTAATTAGGAAGTCCTGTTTTATTTCTTTGTTTAATTTGCTCTTAATTTCTGGTCTCATCAACAAAGTTTTTGTTCTGCGAATGTTACATGCTGCAGTGTCATCAATAAAACAAAGACACCATTTCAGCGTGTCATTCCAAAAATGTCAATATTTTCTCTCAAAGAAAAAAAAGTGCACACCGATGACAATAATTAGGAAGACAAAGTAGAAAATGGGTGTTTGAGAAAAAAATGTTATTAAGCCCCAAGCCTGATTTAAGTGTGTGGGTAGCATTTTACTCTCAGCTCATTACAAAACACTGCTGGAGAACAGCAAAAAACACTGTTAAAGTAGATAGTTAGAAGTATCAGGTCATTAGGATTTATGTCAGCACTGCTCTGAAAGGAAGGCATATTTTTCCTTCTGAGTCTGAAGTGTTGTTTTGGTCCATTGTCAGTGGGAAAACAGATGTCTTATAGGCAAGGTGTTTGTTGCACTACATCACCTAGTGGAAGGTGGTGCTTCATTCTACCTAGGGGAATAGAGAATTGTGTTTCAGATTTAACCAACTAAGGATGACGTTCTAGAATAGTATACAATTCATTGTGTGCAAGTTATTTATTTAGGACATAGAGTCCACTGAGTGCAATGTCAAGTAACTGAAACTTAAATTGGTTTGCATTAGTAGCACATAATCCTAAATATGGAACAATAGACGATTTCTGCATTTAGTCAATCAATGAGTGAGGCTTAACAATTACTGATTGTCATAAATGCCAACTAAAAATTTATTAATTTTGATAATTTCATATTTTCATAATATTTTGTGTTTTAGGCACTATTTTCATGTGTGTTGCCCCTACAGTGTTAACAGACACTGTTTCACTAGAATCTTTGAGGTTTTTTGGTTTTATTTTTTTTAGAAGTTAGTTTAGATATTTGCATAGTGAAAAATATCCAACCCAGCATAGGAGTTCTAACAGATGGTCATATAACCTCTGTTTGAAAATATTCTGTGACAGTGTGTTCATTATGCTATCATCCATTTTAGCTTAACACTACATGCTGTTTTCTTCTTTTTATGCAAGAAAATATAGAACTTTTGCAATATCTAATCTATTTTGTAGCCTAGGAAAACAGACAGTCAGGAATTTCTGGTAATGAGCGTCACAATTAAGATGAAGTAAGACAAATACCAATGCACTTTACTTCTTATCATTGACTGGAATCTTTCTGCAGATTTTAAATTTGAGTGATGAATAAACCGGATGGAATCTAGTAGCAGTACTTGGCAATGAAGTTATGAACCGATAGAAGACAGCCACAAATCTTTAATGTGATAACAAAATCCTAAATTTATTCCTTTTTTGTGATGCTTAAGTCCTAAAACTGGTGACAATGAGGACTGCGTAACAAATAAGAGATAATTCTGCAACTGGTAAATATCAACATTTTTAACTATGCTCTGTTTCTTTTAAAAAATTCTGTGACATAAGTTTATTTCAAATTCTTTGAAGTAAAAGGAAGTATTGATTAATTTTGCTAGTATCACTCACACAGAAAGTTTAGAAGGCCATGTTTTAATTAAAGCAGAAAACAAAAATTCATGGCTCATGTATTTGGTTAAATTATGATTATATTTTATTTCCTAGTGAACTGTAACCCATAGTACTTAGCCAGGATCTAAATCAAACTTGAATACCCCAAAGAGCTTTCTAAAGCAATGTTCTCATCCATTGACAATTGAAAAATAAAAGTGTTAGGTGAAAAGAGGACTTAAAAAAATGTTATAACAAAATTATTCTGTCCTGAATCTACAGATTACCTGAGAAACAGTCTTTGCTAGTTTCCAAATATAGTTATGGATTAAATTTGGAAAATTAAGTTTAATTGATTTCTATATAGAGAATGACCATCTAAGACTGGTTGCCTCTTGTAATAAATTTAAATTCTACAAACACTCAAGGTTTGTCTAATTACAATATATATTTATTACCTTTAGTAACTAGCCCCAAATCCAGTATGTGCCTTTTTAGTAGTAGTGAGTGAGGTTAGTAATAAAAGCTTGCCACAAAGTTTTTATTGTATAAATGGAAATAAATCAACATGCAGAAAAAAAATCATAATGATTTTACAGACTTGGGCATGATATGATAAAGAATATTTTTATAACATTGACTTATTGACAAGTCAGAGAGCTTAGGAATTTCTGTAATAAATAATAGACATTTCATATAGAATGGAGATTACTAGCTTGAAAGCCAACGAGTATTTAATGCTGCAATTGCATTTATATTTCTCAAATGCTGAACTAACACTTTAATTTCCACTTTAAAGAGAAATAAATTGCAAAAGAAAACTTTGCTCTGAAATCAGTGTGCTGATTTCTTTGACTATAAATGCTTTATTTATTTGTCATTACTTTTTAAAGATGGAAAACAGTGCACAGTTTCATGACTTTCTAGAGTGAATTATGATAAATTTAATATTAGTGATAAAAGTTTCCTGTCTAAGGGTAAGATGAAAAATTTTTAAGATGCTAAATAAAAATTGATACCTTATAGAAATTTTGGATGTTCTGTTATGATAATAAAATAAAGAACATTGCAGGGGTCAGGCGCAGTGGCTCACGCCTGTAATGCCAATGCTTTGGGAGGCCATGGAAGGTAAATCACTTGAGCTTAGGAGTTCGAGACCAGCCTGAGCAGTACGGCAAAACCCCACCTTTACAAAAAATACAAAAATTAGCAGGGTCTGGTGGCAAGTGCCTGTATGTAGTCTCAGCTACTCGGGAAGTTAAGGTGGAAAGATTGCTTGAGCCCAAGGAGGTTGAGCCTACACAGTGAGCCATGACCATGCACTCCAGCCTGGGTGGCAGAGTGAGACCCTATCTCAACAACCAAAACAAAGCAATAGATGTAAGATTAAGTTAGAAAGTCAGATTCCTTCTCTCTTACCTAGAAATTAAAGACATTATGGAAGACTCAAAACTACATTGCATTTTGATTAATGATTAATCCTAATAGAAGAAATAATTGTCCTACTCGTTAGGTACCTATACCTTAAACATTTTGGAAAGACAATTAATGATTCTTGCAATACTTCTACTGATCAAAAAAATCCACTAACAAATATTCATTGCTTATTTGACAGTGTATTAAGAAGAAAACAGGCGAGTCATTGTACACCATCAGAAAAATTGATTATCCTTCTGTAGCTTTGCCCCTCAGTTGTCTTTTGTAATATATATCACCTTGGCTGATAGCACACCATCTTGAGTACTCTCCTTCTAGAGCTGTATTCATTTTATCATTTGCTTCCAACGAATCTGCTTGATATATAGATTTCTGCTGTAAAAATCGATCTTATAATACATGTTTGCCATACGTAAGTTTCCAATTGCTTTGAAACTATTGATTGGCAGTCTTTAAGAGCTTACTGACTTTAGCAACAACATCACAGATTTATTAAAAAACCCAAATACTCTTTCACATCCTGTACCAGAAAAAGAGTTTGTATTATTTTTATTTTCATTTTAAAGCAGAGATTAGTGCTCATTCAGATACCCTCAGGCCCATTTATATTTCCTCTGCCACAAAACATAAATCTAATCTATTATGCTGTTTCTTTTTTCTGGTGTATGTACTTCTTTTGAATATGGTATCAATCTGCAGTGTACATACAAATTCAATTATCCTGAACACACTGGCCTGCTTATACAGTCATCGCAGTTACATACAGTTTTGGTTTTCACACAAGATTTAACATTTGCAGATATTAAATTTATAATTAAATCTTCTCAAATAATTTTTTTCCTTAAAAATAAAATTATTAAGACAAACTGCCTTAATAGCAATTTGCTATTGACTGAAGCTTCAATAGCAATTTACTATTGAAGCATGATGACTGACCTATTGTATTTCCAAAGACATTCCCAGGTATACCTTTGAAAGATAAAATATTTTTATTTTAGGAAAATTCTAATTTATATTTTCACTGGAGGTGCTATCAAAAGTGCTGAAAATAAACAAACATGTCACCACAAAGTAGCTTTGTAAGTAAGATTCTAAGATATTACACTAAGGCTGCAATTTACCATGGTATTATATTATAGGATTATATAATCTTGTGGAAAAGCACATGAAGAGACAGCCAATTTTCACAATGTTCATTTGTAAACTCAGGAACATTTAACATATCTTTTGTACAAGTCAAAAAAGTGTGAATATCCTCTCCAAAATTTTAATAGCCATAGAGATTTTTTTTTTTAGTGTCATATTAATTATCACCCATTGTTACTTGGTTTTGGGTTCTTAAACTTTACACATGTTTAGGACTTCACTGAACCTATACCATGGAGAATATTTCGGAGCTTATTGTTACCATTAAAAAGTTGAAATTTTCTCCATTTATAAAATCCTCTATTTTTGCCCCCTGCTGAAATACATATTCTTCTTAACTAAAATTTCTTTCTCTTTTTAAACAATTTTTTATGACTACTTTCTTTTTCCATAAGCCCCATATAAAGACTTCACTCATATCTATAAAAAACAGACTTTCTAATGTTGCCTTAGGGAAGATTAGGAAGTATTCAGACATAATGGCTTCTATAGTTATTAACATATTTTATAAAATATTGCCTTAAAATTCACATGAAAAGGACAGATAATTTGCAACATGAAATGGTCTATTTTAGTTTTTTTCCTTAGCAAATGAGTTTGGATTAGTATAAACATCTTGCCTATTCCTAGACATGAAACTTAACTTATTCTAAAAGCTAAGCAGTATTTTCTTATATATAAAGGAATGAATGGAGTCTGTGTATGAAAATAAAGTATATTTATCTCTCTGTATTCCATGTTTGTTATTATCTTCCCACATAACACAGGTCACAGATGCAAGCAGAGCCTTACAAGGGAGGAAGCAACCTATTCCTTGAAATTCAATTTTTCCCCATTCAGGTCGCCAGTGAAATCATCAAAGGAGGACATGGGAAAAGTTTATATTTGCTCTCAAACCTAGGAGAGTTTGCAACTCACAGATGGAAAACACCAAGAATAACTGTTATGCCCTGAATATATAAGCAACACATTAAAGACCAATTTTCAAATACGCCACAAACCACAAATAGTACAGGTTCTGGGAAAATACGTAATTCTATAAAGGTTTGGAATGTGACATTAGTCATTAATATGACATTTAAACTGCCTTTATTTAAAGAAAATCAATAACATTCTTAAAAACTTTCAGTATAGGTTCATTAGTACTGTATGTCATCTAATTGGTAGTAACAAAGAAGTAAACTAAAAAACACAAATTCATAAATAAAATAAGTGGTTTAAAAATAATGTGCTACATTTCTAATTCACTTAATGAAGAAAAAAAAAAGAGTACATATTAACACAGAAAACATAACTTTTACAAATATTAATATAAAAATTTTATCTATACACAGTGGTGAGAAATAAGCTTTTTTCTACTAAGATCAGTAAGAAGGAAAGAATATAATTTCTCACCACTCTTATTCAACAATGTACCAGAAGTCCTATCAAACACAATAAGACATAAAAAGAAAATGAAAGCTATACATATTGACAAAGAAAAAATAAAACTGCTTTTGTTTGTAGACAACATGATTGTCTATGTAGAAAATCCAAAGACTCAACAAAAATTCCTGGAACTAATAAATAATTTCAGCATGTTGCAAGATAATATACAAAAATGCAAGATAATTTACAAGGTTAATACATAAAAATCAATTGCTTTTCTATAAACCAGGAATCAACAATTAGATATTGAAGTGAATAACTAACAACAATTAGATTGGCATCAAAAATGAAATATATAAATATATAAATATATCAAAATCCATATACGATATATATGGAAATATACATATTTGTATATACTATATATATTAAAAATATATATTTTTCATTAAGGAAGTTTTTAGTTTTTCAGATATATATATTTCCAGATATGTATATAATATATATATTATGTATTTCCATATATATAAAAATACATATATTCCAGATATATATCTAATTAGATATATGTCTATTAGATATTTGAATCTCTTTTCTCTATATATATAAACTTTAGAATCAGTTTGTTCACATCCACAAAATGACTTCTTGGGATTTTGTTTGTTGTGATTTTGTTTGAACTTGTAGATCAAGTTGGGAAGAACTAGAATATCAGGTATATTAGATTATTAGATCTAATAGATCTACATCTAGATCTATATGGACATACATATATCTGGAAAACAAAAAAACTTCCATGATGAAAATTGAAGAAAATCTAAATAAATGGAGATGTTTTCATGTTTATGGATAAGAAAACCCAATATTGTAAATATGTCAGTTCTTCCCAACTTGATCTACAGATTCAAACAAAATCTCAAGAAGCAAAATCCCAAGAAGTCATTTTGTGGACACGAACAAATGTATTCTAAAGTTTATATAGAGAGAAAGGAGACGCAAAATAGCCAAGACAAAATAGCAGAACAAAGAGAACTGATACCACCTGAACTTCAAGATACACTACTATAAAGCTAAAGAAATCAAGGCATTGTGGTATGAAAAGTAGACAAATAAATCAATGGAACAGAATAGAGAGCCCAGAAATACATGTATATAAGTATATTTAGCTGGCCTTTGAAAAAGGAGGAAAGGCATTTTAATGGAGAAAGGATAGTTTTTCAACAAATGGTGCTAGAACAACTGGACATCTACATACAAAAAATAAATCTAGACACAGACTTTCTACTTTTCACAAAAATTAACTGAAAATAGATCATAGACCTAAATGCAAAACACAAAACTATGAAAATCCCAGAAGGTAAGATAGTAGTAAATTTAAATGGCCTTGGGTATGGTGATGACTTTTTATACACAATCATAAAAAAAAGAAATTTTGTCATTTGCAACAATGTAGATGGACCTGAAGGGTATCATGCTGAGTAAAACAAGCCAGGCACAAAAATACAAGTACTGCAGGACCTTGCTTATATGTGGACTCTAGAAGTGCTCCTTGGTATATACCCAAAGGAAAACTTTTGTTCTTGCAAAACCTGTACCTAGACATTTGTTGCAGTGTTAGTCATCTTTCTATAGGTGAATAGATATAAACAAACTGTGGTAGAATATTATTTAGTTAAAAAAGAAATGAGCAGGAATGCCAAGGAAAGGTATAAGGAAACCCTAAGTACATATTACTAAGTGAAAGACACCATCTGAGAAGGCTACATATTGTGATTCTAATTAATTATATCACACTCTAAAAGTAAGAACTATGGAAACAGTAAAAAGATCAGTGGTTGCCAGTAGTTTGGGAGGAGACAGGGTAGGACGAATAGGTGGAAAACGAGTGATTTTTAGGGCAGTGACATTATTTTATATGATATTCTAATGGTGAGTACATGTCATTGTACGTTTGTCAAAACTCACAGAATGTACAACACAAAGAGTGTTCCCAAATGTAAACTCTGGACTTCAGTTCAAAATAATGTCTAAATCTTGCCTCATTGATTACAAAAAATACACCACACTAATTCACAATGTTAATGATAGGGGAAACTATTTGTGTGTAAAGGGGGTATTTGGATACTATAGTTTCCACATAATTTTTCTATATAACTAAAAGTTCTCTAAGAATAGCCTATTGTATGTATAAGAAGTAAATTTGTAACCTCAATTAAATAATTTTGTGTGAAATATGTAAATGTGACTCCAAGTGAAGAAAAGTAACAATCATGAAAATAATGAAAAAAGTGTTCAATAATTACCTCCAAAGAAGTTGCTAGAATCAAGAAATTTTTTGATAGAAATGATTCCATCATGAATCAGATAACTTACAAACTATATATAAAATGACCTATATTAAAGGAAGTTACAGAATAATTGCATGAATCTAGAAAATCTCAGATTTCAAAATACAGTAAATACAGCAAAAAAGAAAAAGTATATTTTATACACTTTTGTGGAAAATCTTAAATTATTAACATATCAAATCTGATAGCATTAAACTGTATTAAAATTGTATTAAATAGTATAAATTTTCTTAAAATTATATTATATTTTAAAAAATGTTACTATAATAGGAATATTACCAACTACAAATTGTTCCATTAATCTAAGAATATTTCAATATAGAAATTCATATAATTCATATTATTATTGAAGATTATATCATAAAAGATGATAACAAAAGATGAAGGGATCATTTTGATAGATGCAAAAATAATATTTGCTGAAAATCATATCTATATTTAAAAAACCTTTTGGTAAAACAGAAATAGGGATGTACTTTACAAGATCAAGGATATCTATACCAGCCACTAGTAAAAGTCAAACTGAATGGTCATAAAACAGTGCAGAAGTTTCACTAAAATTAACGAGACTGTGATTTTACCTAGTTCTGGAAAAAAAAAAAAAAAAAAAAACAAGTAAAAAGTATAATGTATAAATCTAGAGAGAGGGAAAAACTATAAATCCTTAAAATAACTAAGTTCAGCAGTTTCTGTAGACAAAGATGGTAATCAATCAATAGATCTCATGTTGATAAACAATGCTTCCCACATGAAAAATATTTTTATTCATAGTAGCAACAAAATAAATTTATTTATTTATTTATTTATTTGAGACAGGATCTCACTCCTGTTGCCCAGGCTGGAGTGAAGTGGTGTAATCATGGCTCACTGCAGCCTCCACCTCCCAGGATTGGGTGATTCTCCTACCTCAGCCTCCCAGCAGCTGGGACTATAAGTATGCATCACCACGCCTGACTAATTTTTTTGTATTTTTTGCAGAGATAAGGTTTCATCATGTTGCCCAGGCTGGTCTCGAACTCCTGACTTCAAGTGATCCGCCCCCTCTTAGCTCCCCAAACTGCTGGGATTACAGACATGAGCCACTGCACCCAGCACAAAATAAATGTAAAAGTGGAAAGTTAACAAAGTAAGGACAAGAAAAAAGTGGAAAAAAAAACTGTAAGGAAAAACAGAAAAAAATATTTTGATGTATATAAAATATTTGAAGAAACAATTAGAAAGCTTATTCTTGCAAGCTTGTCAGTTTTACTGAAATTGCTATCCTGTTGCAATTCCCATCAAAATCTTTTGGGAATGTTATTAAATCTTATTGAAACATGGTGATAATATTCTAATATTCACCTGAACACTGAGTATCTTAACAGGTCCCCTTGCATATGAGAAGTCTGAAGAATTATAATAATAGGGAATTTGTGCACCTATAGTTTTAAGTGTAATACAAATCTACGGTAATTAAAATTATGGGCCAGGCACGGTGGCTCACACCTATAATCCCAGCACTTTGGGAGGCTGAGAAGAAAAGATCACTTGAGACCAAGAGTTTGAGACCAACCTGGGCAATATAGGGAGATCCTGTATCTACAAAAAATTTAAAAATTAGTTGGGTGTGGTGGTGCCTGCCTGTAGTTCCAACTACTAGGAAGACTTAGGTGGAAGATTGCTTGAGGCAAGGAGGCAAAGTTGCAGTGAAGCCTAGATTTTGTTAGTACACTCTAGCTTGGGTGACATAGGGAGACCCTGTCTAAACAAACAAACAAAAAAGATCATATGATTCTGGACCGTTAAAAAAAGAAGTGCACCTACTTCTATGCATAAAAGAGCTACAGAGAGTAGATTTACTCTGTTACCTTAAATGAAAGAATCAGGCAGAATATATGAGCTAACGTTTTTTAGACATTGGACAATAGGTTACACAAAATGAAGCTTGCTAAAAGAAGGAAAACAAATGAAGTGCCCCTTAAAATTGCCCAGCATATCATCGGAGAGTTTCCAGGAATCACCACATGAGAGGAAAGTCAAACAGAATCCAGTGGTCTCTCTGACATAAAGAGATATAGTTGTGAATTTGGGAGGTTTGGGTGGTTAGAATTTTCAGGGTATGATACAGGAAAGCATAACATGGAGAAGAGAGAGGTGGAAAGACAGAGAGAGAGAACTCTAGAAATCTGTACAAGACCTTGACATCTGCAGCATAGACATCTACATTTGAAATCCAGCTCATGGCAGGCTACTGAGACCTGGCACAAATGGAGCACCTGAACATGGGCCATTAGATACCTGAATATGCAACCAGAACTGCTTACCTGGATTCCAGGTGCTATCAGAACCATAAAGTCTTTTTCCATTGTTTTTCCTTTTAAAAATAAACATTTATTTTATCTCTACCACATGACTAACACTGTTATAAGTACTTACACTTAAGTTATCTTACTTTTCCTCTAAGATGACACCTCTGATCTATGATCCTCATTTTTTCCCTTGTCAATCTAAGTTTCCTTCTTGAGCATTCTGCCATTGTCTCTTTCCTTTCCATCATTTCTTTTACTAGCTACTTATTGAACTTCTATGCCATGTGAGGCAGTGTGCTAGATTATTTAAGGCAAGAGTGGACAAACTTTTTTGGTAAAGGTCTAGGTAGTAAATATTTTTGGCTTAGCTGGCCACATTGTGTTGGTTGCAACAACTCAACTCTGCCTTTGTAGTATAAAAGGCATGACAATATGGGAATGGTTGTGCAAAAAGACATTGCAAAAGAGGCAGCTGGATAGAATCGGCACATGGATTTGATTTGTTAACCTCTGAATTAAGAGACTGAAGTATCCCACACTGTCAAGAAGTTTGCAGTATAATAAAAGATGTATGTGTAAAGATACATTTAATTGCAAAGCATAATGAAATGGGTATAAGAACATGATTTCAAGTGATGTGTTAGAAGAATAAAGAGAAAAAACAGATTAACAATCAAAGACTTCAGTTAAGAGTTTTCATGTGAGTGGCCTTAAATGATGGAGAGAAAAAAGGAATGTTGCAGTTAAAATATTTGGCTAAACACCAAAACAAAGGGAATAAAATTGTGAAATTTTACTTATTCTCACATTCATTTTGATGAATTCATTACTCAAAGCAGCTTCTGATGATAAATTTTGAATCTAGTGTCAAGTCATTTGTTACAGGGTTAGGTGAGCATGTGTCAACTTCTTGTTGCTTTTAAAGTCTTAGATTATTTCTAATAGAAAACCACAAATGAATGAAATATTCTTATCTAAAGTAAAGATGATTTATTATTTTCCAGATGATGTTTGAAACAATTCAGTGTTCTACAATGTATTGACAATAACTAGGTAAAATCATTTATTACTCTGGTAGTAAATTAGCCATTTATATATAATATAATAAACGATCACATAGAATCAATTGTCATCTGAGTACCAGTAAAGATATTCAGAGATTAGCTGACAGGGTATATAAAGGTATAGTATAATAATTGTATTCAAAAGACTATATTGAATTAATTTCAATAACCAAAGGTATAAAAGAGGGTAGTATATTAGTCCATTCTCATACTGCTAATAAAGACATACCCAAGACTGGTAATTTATAAAGGAAAGAGGTTTAACTGACTCACAGTTCAGCATGGCTGGTGAGACCTCACAATCATGGTGGAAGGCAAGAGAGGTGCAAAGGCACATCTTGCATGGCAGCAGGCAAGAGAGCATTTGCAGGGAAACTGCCCTTTATAAAACCATCAGATCTCTTGAGACTTATTCATTGTCATGAGCACAGCATGGGAAAACGCCACCCCCATGATTAAATTATCTCTCACCAGGTTCCCCTCCATGACACGTGGTGATTATGGGATATGATTTGCATGAGGGCGCAGCCAAACCATATCTTTCCACCCCAGCCTCTCCCAAATCTCGTGCCCTCACATTTCAAAACCAATCATGTTTTCCCAACAGTCCCCCAAAGTCTTAACTCATTTCAACATTAACGCAAAAGTTCATAGTCCAAAGACTCATCTGAGACAAGGCAAGTCCCTTCCATTTATGAACATGTAAAATCAAAAGCATGTTAGATACTTCCTAGATGCAACAGGGGTACAGGCATTGGGTAAATACACCCATTCCAAATGAAATAAATTGGCCAAAAGGAAGGAACAACAGGTCCCATGCAAGTCTGAAATCCAACAGAGCAGTCAAATCTTAAAGCTCCAAAATGATTTTCTGTGACTCCATGTCTCACATCCAGGGCACACTGATGTAAGAGGTGCACTCCCACAGCCTTGGGTAGCTCCACCCTTGTGGTATTGCAGGGTACAGCCCCCCACCTGGCTGCTTTCTTGGACTGGCGTTGAGTATATGTGGCTTCTTGAGGCTCATGGTGCAAGTGGTCAGTGGATCTGCCATTCTGGGGTCTGGAAGACTGTAGCCCTCTTCTCACAGCTCCACTAGGCAGTGCTCCAGTGGGGACTCTTTTTGGGACCTTCAAGCCCACATTCCCCTTCCTCACTGCCCTAGCAGAGGTTCTTCATGAGGGCCCCACCCCTGCAGCACCTCTGCCTGGACATCCAGGCATTTTTATACATCGTCTGAAATCTAGGCAAAAGTTCCTAAATCTCAATTTTTCACTTCTGTGCACCTGCAGGCTCAACACCACATGGAAGCTGTGAAGGCTTGAGGCTTGCACCCTCTGAAGCCACTGTCTGAGCTGTAGCTTGGCCCCTTTTAGCCATGGCTATAGTGGCTGGTATGCAGGGCACCAAGTCCCAAGACTGCACACAGCAGGGGGTCCCTAGACCCAGCCAAGGAAACCATTTTTCCCTTCTAGGCCACCTCCCAGCCTGTGATGGGAGGAGCTGCTGCAAAGGTATTTGACATTCCTTGGAGACATTAGGATCCTTGTTACTTATGCAAATTTCTGCAGGAGGCTTGAATTTCTCCCCAGAAAATGTGTTTTTCTTTTCTATTGCACCATCAGGCTGCAAATTTTCCAAATTTTTATGCTCTGCTTCCTCTTGAATGCTTTTCTACTTAGACATTTTTTCCACCAAATGCTCCCAATCATCTCTCTCAAGTTCAAAGTTTCACAGATCTCTAGGACAGGAGCAAACTGTCACCAGTGTCTTTGCTAAATCACAGCAAGAATCACCTATGTTTCAATTTCCAACAAGTTCCTCATCTCTACCTGAGACCACCTCAGCCTGGACTTCATTGTCTGTGTCACTGTCAGCATTTTGGTCAAAGACATGCAACAAGTCTCTAGGAAGTTCCAAACTTTCCCGCACCTTCCTGTCTTCTGAGCCCTCCAAGTCTTTAGGGAGTTCCAAACTTCCCCACATTTGTCTATCTTCTTCTAAGCCTTCTAAACTGTTCCAATCTCTGCCCATTACCCAGTTCCAAAGTTGCTTTCACATTTTCAGGTGTCTTTACAGCAGTACCCCACTCTACCAGTACCAATTTACTGTGTTAGTCCATTCTTATTGCTAATAAAGACATACCAAGACTGTGCAATTTATAAAGGAAAGAGATTTAAGTAACTTACAGTTCTACATGGCTGGGAATGCCTCACAATCATGGTGGAAGGCAAAGGAGGAGCAAAGGCAGACCTTATAGGGCAGAAGGCGAGAGAGTGTGTGCAGGGGAATGGCCCTTTATAAAACCATCAGATCTCATGAGACTTATTCACTATCACGAGAACAATATGAGAAAAGCCTGCTCCGTGATTCAATGACCTCCCACTGGGTCCCTTCCACAAAATGTGGGGATTATGTTAGCTACAATTTAAGATAAAATTTGGGTGAGGATGTAGTCAAACCAGATCAGATAGAATCATAGAGATTAGTTTGAGTTTATAATTTGTTAATTAATGGGAACTTAAATTTAAGTTGATAGAATTCAAAAATTGTAAAGAATGCTAACTGCTATTTACCTTGGCCAACTGATTTTAAGGATTAAAAATCTAAGAAATATTAGACAAATAGCTCAAGGTCGCTCTACTAAGAAACAAAGGTAGTGAAGGCTGGGTACGGTGGCACATGCCTGTAATCCTAGAAATTTGGGAGACTGAGATAGGCAAATCATCTGAGGTCAGGAGTTTGAGACCATTCTGGCCAACATGGTGAAACCCATCTCAACTAAAAATACAAAAATAGCTGGGAGTTGTGGCACACGCCTGTAATCCCAGCTACTCGAGAGGCTGAGGCAGGAGAATCGTTTGCACCTGGGAGATGGAGGTTGCAGTGAGCTGAGATGATGTCATTGCACTGCAGCCTGGGTGACAGTGAGATTCTTGTCTCAAAAAAGAAAAAAAAAAAAAAAAAGAAAAGAAACAAAAGCAGTGAGAACTTGGGCTTCCATCTCAATTGCAATTTTTTGATCCTTTACTCAAATTTTGAATAAAGGCCTTGTTTTATCAGCACTATCTGTGACTCATTAATTATCAGAAGGGGGACTATTTGACTATGAAGTGACAATATTTATCTTTATTATAATACATTTAAAAATGGTAATTTTCCTCTTAGAATTTATTGAAAATATTCTCTTTTCTTCAATATCAAATTGAGCTCCATTATCTTTTTTTAAAAATTGCCATAGCTAAATAATTTGCTGGATTTAGTAGTTCCTGGAGTTCCATATTTACATTCCAGTTCCTCCTTGGGCCTCTGGCAATTCCAAGTGCAGTCAAACTGCCTGTCTCATAAGGTACTACAGTCTATCGTGTTGGTCCCTTGAAGAGTTCTGCATGGAAATGGGTGCAGGTAAAATGGAGGTAAGTGATCAACACTTAAAGTTCATAGGCAGACATTACCTACGTGTATCTTTAAAAGAGAAAGGGCAGATATTTAAAGATATCATCTTTGACCACCATATCTTAGAATCAGGCACTTCACTCTGTAAAATGAATAAAACTTTAAATAAATATCAAGAATATTTTATCATATGCATATATTCAGTTATTATATTTTTGAATAATATATTTTTCATTTATACTTTTCTGATTAACAAAGAATTTAGGATTACATGAATTATAGAATTTTAGAAAAGTAAATAAACACAAAGACTTCAAGAGTTAAACCAAAAGGAAATCTGTAATTTTCAGTATAGAGAAGGTAGGTACAAGGAAATAAAACTGTGATAGTGTAGGGGAAAAAGTCAAGATGGCTAACTAGACGCAGCCAGGAGGAACTTCTCCCACGGGGACCAGACCATAAGTAGAGTGGTATATGCTTAACAGGACTTCGAAAAGAAGAAACTGAAAGTGGACAGAGGGAGAATGCAGACTCCAGACTGAAAGGGGAGGAAGCTGGGTACCTTGCATGGGGTTGCCTAGCACCAGGAATCATTCCTGGTGCCAAGTAGCTCCTAGGGAAGGAGTGAGTGAAATAGACATAGAGTAACCTACTCTTGCCATATACCTCTGGAATCATAGCTGTGGGAGTTCCTATGACCCTTACAGACACATGAGCTGGCAGGGATAACTGCCCAGAGGTTTGGGGAGACAGAACTCTAGCCTGTATTGAGCCCAGAGGGTTTGGTGTGGGAACTATGGCAGTGGAGCATGGCCATGGGTCTCCATCCACTAAGGTTAACAAATTCCTCTAGGAAGCTTAGGCTTTGTTAGCTGCCATACCTGGACAGAGCAGGGCTGTCTTGCCTGTGGATGAGGCCAGTCTGATCTGTTTGCTATCATCTCCTGGGGTCCTGTCTGGCCACATTCGCTTTAAGTGCAGCTTCAGTTGCCCAGCCAAGGTGCTTGCCAGCAGTCACTGCCATAGCTCTTTCACTGGTACACCCTGTTGGAACACTTTTGCAGACAGATCCTCACAAGCATGCACAAGCCCACAGCATACCCTCATCAGTGTGTGTAGTGTGCACTCATCCATAGCCTCCCTTACTGCCCCACTGGCACACATGCACACAGGGATCTGCCATCGCCATACTGGAGCACTTGCTGCAGCAGCCTCCATTGGAGTTCTGCTGTCAGTGGACTGGGAACACTTTGGCTCCTCCAGTGCATCAAGCGATTAACAACAGGGAGCTAGAGAATAAAGCTCTGGGCCTGGTCCTAGCCCTTCAGGGTTACAGCATGCATCCCAGAGGTTCTGACCTGAGTTTTGCTCCTTAAAGCATCTAGGAACAAAGCCAATTGACTAAACCCAACTTATACCACAGTCAAACCCTCAAGGACATCAAAGAATATAAAAGCAAAAAGCCACATCCAAACTATCCAAAAGACAGCAATTTCAAAGATTAAAGAAACATTAACCCACATAGATGAGACAGAACCAACATAAGAACTCAGGGAACTCTAAAAGCCAGAGCGTCTTCTTACCTCCAAATGACCATTCTAGCTCCACAATGGTTCTTAACCAGACTGAAATAGTTGAAATGACAGACATGGAATTCAGTATAGATAGTAAGGAAGCTCATTGCAATACAGGAGAAGGTTGAAAGCCAATCCAAGAAAAAGAGTATAACTGTCAAAGAGCTGAACAATGACATAGCCATTTGAAGAAATAACCAAACTGAACTTTTGGAAATGAAAAGAATACTACAGAATATTCAGAGTCAGATTGGAAGCATTAATAACAGAATATGCCAAACTCAGGAAAGATTCACAGACCCCGAAGTCCATAGCTTTGAAGCAATGCAGGCAGATAAAAATAAAGAAAAAAGAATTTAAAAAGGAACAAAACTTCGAGAAACATGGGATTAAAAAAGACCAAAGCTATAGCTCACTGGTATTCCTGAGATGAAAAGAGAGCAAGTAACTTGGAAAACATATTTGCAGAAATTGTCCACAGAAATTTTCCCAGCCTCACTAGAGAGGCTGACATGCAAATTCAGGAAATTCAAATAACCCTTGTGAGATACTAAATAAGATGACCATTCTCAAAACATGGTCATCAGATTTCCCAAAGTCAGCATGGAAGAAAAAGTCTTAAAGGCAGCTAGAGAGAAGAGGCAGGTCACGCACAAAAGGGAGCCTCATCAGGCTAACAGTTGACCTTTCAGGAGAAACCTTACAAGGCAGAAGATATTGGGAGACTATATTCATCATCATTAAAGAAAAGAAATTCCAACAAAGAGTTTTGTATCTAGCCAAACTAGCTTCAAATGTGAAGGAGAAATAGTCCTTTTCAAACAAGCAAATCCTAAGGAAAATCATTACCACCAGACGTGCTCTACAAGGAATCCTTAAGGGAGTGCTAAACATAGAAAGGAAAGACCACCACAAGACTTGCCATGAAAAAAACCCACTTAAGTGCACAATCAATTGGCATTATAGAGCAACTATACAACAAGCCTGCATAACAACGAGCTAACAATATGATGACTGGATCAAATCCTCACATATCAATAGTAACCTTAAATGGGAATGGGTTAAACTCCCAACTTAAAACACACAGAGTGGCAAGTTAGCTAAAGAGATATGCTTACTTCAATAGACCCATTTCACATGCAATTACACCTGTAGGCTCAAAGTAAAGGGATGGAGAAAGATCTATCAAGCAAATGGTAAACAAAAAAGAGCAGGGGTTACTATTCTCATTTCAGATAAAACAGGCTTTAAACCAACAAGGATTAAAAAGGACAAAGAGGGACATTACATAATGATAAAATGCTCAATACAACTAGAAGACTTAACTGTCCTAAATATATATGCACTTAACATTGAAGCACGCAGATTTATAAAACAAGTTCTTACAGAACTACAAGGAAACTTAGATTACTACACAGTAAGAGTGGAAAACTTCAACATCCCACTGACAGTGTTAGAGCATTAAGGAAGAAAAGTAACAAAGATATTTGGGATCTAAACTCTACACTGGACCAAATGAACCTAACAGACATCTACAGAATACTCCACCCAACAATAACAGAATATACGTTCTTTCCATCTGCACATGGCACAGTCTGTAAGATCAACCACATGCTTGATCATAAAGCAACTCTCAACAAATTCAAAAGAACTGAAACCATACCAACCACACACTCATGCCACAGCATAAGAAAAATAGAAACAAATACCAAAAATATCTCTCAAAACCGTACAATTACACGGAAGTTAAACAACCTGTTCCTGAATGACTTTTGGGATAGGGATGAAATTAGGCAGAAATCTAAATATTCTTTGAAACTAATAAAAACAAAGATAAAACATATCAGAACCTGAGACACACCTAAAGCAATGTTATGAGGAAAGTTTGTATCACTAAATGACTACATCAAGAAGTTAGATATCCAAGAAATAAGTTAACGTCACACATTGAGGAACTAGAAAAACAAGAGCAAAACAACCCCAAAGCTAGCAGAAGACAAGGAATAACCAAAGTCAGAGATGAACTGAACAATATTGAGAAAAAATCCATACAAAAGATCAATGAAACCAAAAGTTGGTTTATTAAAGAATAAATATAATTGATAAACATCTAGCTAGAATAACAAAGAAAAAAAGAAGATCTAAATAAATACAATCGGAAATGACAAAAGTGACATTACCACCGACCCCAGAGAAATACAAAAAAATCCTCACAGATGATAATGAACATCTCTATGTACACAAACTGGAAAACCTAGAAGAAACAGATAAATTCCTAGAAACATACAACCTCCCAAGATTGAACCAAGAAGAAGCTGAAATCCTGAATATACCAATAAGAGTTCTAAAATTGAATCAGTAATAAAACACCTACCAACCAGAAAAAGTCCTGGACCAGATGCATCACTACCAAATTCTTCCAAATGTATAAAGAAAAGCTGGTACCAATGCTACTGATATTATTTCAAAATATTGAGGAAGAGGAACTCATTTGATGAGGCCAGCATCATTCTGATACCACAACCGGGCAGAAACACAATGAATAAAGAAAGCTTCAAGCCAATATCCCTAATGAACACAGACACAAAAATTGTCAACAAAATGCCAGCAAATTGATTCCAGCAGCACATCAAAACGGTAATCCTCCACAATCAAGTAGGCTTGATTTCTTGAATGCAAGATTAGTGCAACATACGCAAATCAATAAATATAATTCCTCATGTAAACAGTACTAAAAACAAAAAACACATGATCATCTCAATAAATTCAGAAAAGGCTATCAATATAATTCAATATCCCTTCATGTTAAAAATCCAACAGACTAGGCATCAAAATAATATACCTCAAAATAATAACAGCCATCTCTTACAAGCCTACAGCCAACATCATACTGAACAAGCAAAAGCCTGAACAATTCCCCTTGAGGATCAGAACAAGATGAGGATGCCCTATCTCACTACTCCTATTCAGCAGAGTAATGGAAGTCCTGGCCAGAGCAAACAGATAAGAGAAAGAAATAAAAGACATCCAAATAGGAAAGGAGGAAGTCAAACTATCGGTCTTCACAGGTGTTATGATTGTATACCTTGAAAACCATGTAGTTTCTGCGTAAGTCGCTTTCAACTGGTAAACAACTTCAGTAACGTTTCAGGATATAAAATCAATGTGCAGAAACCAGTAGCAATTCTATAAGCTAATAATGTCTAAGCTGAGAGTCAAATCAAGAATGTAATCCCATTCACAATAGCCACAAAAATAATAAAATGACTAGGATTACAGCAAACCCGAGAGGTGAAAGATGTCTACAACAAGAATTGCAAAATGCTACTGACAGAAATCAGAGATGACACAAACCAATAGATAAACTTTCCACACTCATAGATAGGAATAATCAATACTGTTAAAATGACAATACTGCCCAAAGCAATTTATAGATTCAATGCTGTTCCTATTAAACTATCAATGTCATTTTTCACAGAATTAGAAAAAAACTATTCTAAAATTCATATGAAACCAGTAAAAAGCCCAAATAGCCAAAATAATTCTAAGCAAAAATAACAAATCTAGAGGCAAAACACTACCTGACTTCAAAGTATACTACAAGGCTACACTAACCAAAACAGCATGGTACTGGTACACAAACAAGCATATAGACTAGTGGAACAGAATAGATAACTCAGAAGTAAGATCACACACCTACAACCACCTGATCTTTGACAAAGTCGAACAATAGCAACCAACGAAGAAATGACTTTTTCAAATTCAATAAGTGGTGCTGGGATAACTGGCTAGTCATGTAGAAGACTGAAGCTCAGCCCCTTCCTTATACCATGTACAAAAATCAACTAAAGATGGATTAAAGACTTAAATATAAACCTAAAACTATAAAATTCCCAGAAGAAAACACAGGAAATACCATTTTGGCCATAGGCTATGGCAAAGATTACATGATGAAGATGCTAAAAAGCAGTTCCAACAAAAACAAAAAATGACAAATGAGATCTAATTAAACTAAAGTGTTTCTGCACAGCAAAATAAACTATCACCAGAGTAAACAACTTACAGAATGGGAGAAAATATTTGCAAACTATGCATCTGACAAAGGTCTAATATCCAGAATCTATAATTAACTTAAACAAATCAACAAGCAAAGAACAAATAACCTAATGAACACATGGGCAAAGGAAATGAGCAGACACTTCTCAAAAGAAGACAAACAAGCAGCCAACGAACATGGAAACATGCTCATCATGATTAATCGTCAGAGAAATGCAATTCAAAATAACAATGAGATACCATCTCACACCAGGCTATTATTAAAAAGTGAAAAAATAACAGATGTTGGCAAAGTAGTGGAGAAAAGGGAAAGCTTCTACACTGTTGGTAGGAATGTAAATTAGTTTAGCCCCTGTAGAAAGGAGTTTGACGATTTCTCAAAGACCTTAGAACTGCCACTCAACACAGCAATCTCATTACTGGGTATATATCCAAAGGCGTATAAGTCATTCTACCAAAAAGACACATGCACACATGTATTCATCAAAACACTATTCGCAATAGCAAAGAAATGGAATCAACCTAGATGTGCATCAACTGTGAACCGAATGGAAAGATGGTACATATACACCATATAATTCCACACAGCCATATAAAAGAATGAAATCATGTCCTTTTCAGCAACATGGATATAGCTAGAGGGTATTATCCTAAATGAATTAACACAAGAACAGAAAATCAAATACTGCATATTCTTACACTTATATGTGGGAGTTAAGAATTGAGTACACATGGACACGAAGAGAGGAATGAGAGATACTAGGGCCTACTTGAGGGCGGAGTCTGTGAGAAGAGTGAGGATTGGAAAAATACCTATTGGATAGTATGCTCTTTACCTGTATGATGAAATCATTTGCACACCAGACCTCAGTGACACACAATTTACCCACAGAACAAACTTGTATACGTACACCCTGTACCTAAAATCGAAGTTGAAAAAAATTTGTAATGTTTTTATGTCCAATTTTGTCTGATTAAAAAAAAAAACTCATATACATGTTTTCCTTCATTTTAGAAAAACTAAATACAATTAGATTGTTAACTGTTCTTTTTGTTTATTTTTCTAAGATTCTGTGACGGGTATTTTTTTGTTCTAATGGATTAACCTAATGATAGTTAATATTTGGTCAGTTTTGTAGGTTTTATCTATTTTTGCATTTAAATGACATCCTTTTCTTCTTTAGTAAAACAAATTATAATCTTTTGCTGTTTAACAATTCAAAACATTTGTGTGAATGTAGCCAACTGAAAACAAGTTTACCAGAAACACTGGGTGTTTTTATATTTTATCCAGTATATTTTGGTAAATGAAGTAAAGACATTTAAAATTATTTAATCTGCCATGTTGCTGGAAGCAGATATAAAGATTTTTTTCCTTTTAATTTAAAAAGTTTATTTAATTTTGAAAGCAAAGCTTCTGTTTGGTGGAGAGTGGAGAATGATTTGTGGTGTTAGACTAATACCCTATTATCTGGTACCCCTTAGAGCTACCAATAAATTTGTAAGATGCAGTTTATTATTTCTTTTTCAACTTCAAAAAGTATATTATATTTGTCTTATTTTATTTTCTTTGCATACTGTTTAGATTACGTAGGACAAACAGTATTATTTTCATTTGGCCAAGGAGAAAGCTGATGCAGAATAAGAGGCTTTGCCTAAAGTTCCCTAATAAACCTAAAAATAAATTTGGGATTTAAATACAGTCCTCCTGCATCTCAGCAAAGTGTGTATCCTATTAATATTATCTAAAATGCCAGTTTGGGAATGGCATACATATACTGGATTTTTAAATCCTCTACTCATTTGAACTATGTGACCACAGAAGAATAATGTTGAAATAAAAAGTAAACTTGATGCTATTACGGAAAATATTTTTATCATAATTTTGGTTCAAATCCTTAAAATATATTCTTAGTGGGCAGCATTGAGGACCCAGTTATTTTATTTTTATTTTTTGCTAATCTCTTTTTTTGCTATCTCTTTGTTTTTTACCTATATTCATTCCACAGTGCTCAAGCCATCTAATTCCTAAAAGAGTAAGAGATATAACTCTTACTTAATTGAGGAGATGGAAGCCATTCCATCTTAGTTTCTCTGCACCTTTACTTATCCCTTCTCCTTTTTCTTTCCTCTAAGGGAACAATATTCTTTTCTGTTACAAGATTAAAATTCCTAACCATCCCTTTTATCTAGTTACTGTAATTAATTTGCCACTTCAGTTGTCCCCAGTCTGCCTTTGAATACTGCCATCCACAAATTCTTTTCTTTCCCATATGCTCAATTCTTGTGTATCCTAAAAAATTCCCTAAAACCAGATCTTTTCTCAAACTACCATCCCGTACAATTTCTTTACTTTACTGTCAAAATGTCAAGGGTAGGCCATTCTCTTGCATTCTTTTCATATACATGCCCTTAAATTTAACTCCTTAAATTAAGTATTCTGAGTCATAGAACTCTTTTAGCTCTTAAGAAATTAATAAATTAGCCTTAGGAAAATGAAAATGCCTACTACATTTTTCATAGCATTTCAAGGCATTAGATATAACAAAATCATCATTGATCCTGGAGAGAAGCTGTTTTCAAGTATTATTCTGAAAATAATTGCCTATAGGACTTATTAAAGTATAAACCAATGTCATATCTTAGAGCTTCTTTTTAACAGGCTTTTATGGGAGACGCCTTGAGAATTAATATTTTTAGCAAGTGTCTCTGATGTGATAGACAGAATTCTATAGCTATCTCCCCTGCCCCAAGTTTCCTATGCCCTGTTTATTCAATTAAACACTAACCTATGAACTGCTGTGAAGACACTCTGCAGGTAGAAGTATGGTTACTAGTCAGCCGAACCTACCTTTTCTTCCCTCCTTCCCTCCTTCCCTCCTTCCTTCCTTCCCTCCCTCCCTCCCTCTCTCCGTCTTTCCATTTTTCTGTCTCTCTTTCTCTCTTTATCTTTTTTTGACACAAGGTCTTGATCTGTCACCCAGGTGGGAGTGCAGTGCCACAACCACGGTTCACTGCAGCCTCAACCTTCTGGGCTCAAACGATCCTTCCACCTCAACCTCCCGAGTAACTGCAACTACAGATACTTGCCAACATCCCTGGCTAATTAAAAAAAAAAAAATGTAGATATGTGGTCTCACTCTGTTGACCAGACTGGTCTTGAACTCCTGGGCTCAAGCAGTTTTCCCATTTGGGCCTCTCAAATGCTGGAATTACAAGTCTCAACCACTGCACCCAGCCAGCTGCTGTTAAAATAAAAATAACATGTCAGATTATTGCAGTGAGCCTAATGTAATCATATGAGCCTTTAAAAGCAGAAAAGGAAAGGAGAAGAGTCAGTTAGCAAGTTGGGGCAGAGGAATAACGGAAAAGAGATCCAAAAGAAGGAGGAATTGAGAGAAATCCGTATAGTAAGAAGTCTTTGATGTGCCTTGCTGGTTCTAAGTGGAGAGCCATGTGAAAGGACCAGAGAAGGTCTTTAGGGGCTGATGACAGCCCCTAACTGACAGCTAGGAAGAAAATGGCGTCCTCCGGAGGCAGAGGCAGGAGAATGGCGTGAACCTGGGAGGCAGAGCTTGCAGTGAGCCAAGATGGTGCAACTGCATTTCAGCCTGGGCGACAGAGCGAGACTCCGTCCGAAAGAAAGAAAGAAGGAAAAGAAAGAAAAGAAAGAAAGAAAAAGAAAGGAAAGAAGGAAGGAAGGAAGGAAGGAAGGAAGGAAGGAAGGAAGGAAGGAAGGAAGGAAGGAAGGAAAGGAAGGAAGGAAAGAAAATGGCGTTATCCTCATTCCTATAGCTGTAAGAAAATGAATTTGACCAATATCCTGAATAAGCTTGGAAGTGGCTTCTTTGCGAGAACCTCCAGTAAGCAATGCAACCATGTTGACACCTATATTTTAGCCTGATGAGACTTGTGTCAGATTTCTGACCACTAGAAACTATGAAGTAATAAATTTGTGCTGTTATAAACTGCTAAGTTGGTAACAATTTATTACCATAGCAATAGAAAATCAATACACTTGATGATTCATATTCATGTAATCCGCAGCTCTCTCCTAAAGAATTCTTGTACTAAGGTTAAGGACTCCTGTCTTACATTTAAATCTTAGTCCTCACGTATGCCAATATGCCAAGCAGATTTTGACAAAAAATGATCAATGATCTCCAGATTTCTAAGACCGGTAACCTTTTATTTATTTCTTAGCTTTCATTCTTTTAATTTTTCTCCAATGTTTGATATTTGAGATTATTTTTTCCTTATTAAAATTCTTTTCTGCACTGACTATACCACTATTAAAATTTTGATTTCTTTTTTTTCTTAGTTCTCCTTTCTATTTCCTCATACTGTGTATATTCCTCAAATGGAGATTTCTCAAGGCATTTTCATGGCCATTTACACTCAATTCTGAATTACATAATCAACCCATGGCTTTACATATCACATGATGAGTGAGAAAGAGAGTGATGTAGTATACTGTGCATGAACTTTAAAGTCAGAGGGAACTTACTTTTGAGTCTAAGCTCCATGGTTTGCCATTGCATTAGTTGGCTGTCATTAAATTATGCTGCTTAAGAAACAACTTTCAAGTCTTAGAGAGCTGCAACACTAAAGTTTTGTTTCCTTGCTTATATATATTTTTTCGTGTCAAGTGTGGTCCTCTTTGTTTTACATGTCTTTATTTTAGATCCAGGCTGAAGGAGCAAACCTTGTTTCCTGGAAAACTGAAAAGGATAATGTCATATCAATGTGATGGTTCTTGAAGTTTCTGATTGGATATAGCATACGTAAATGTCTGTAGGAAGTCATATAGACAAGCATGATGTCAGTGATCTGGTGAACTATATTCCTTCCCCTGGGAGGCACAGAGAGCCATATGGCAAGGGACAGGGACATATGCTATTTCTACTGGGAAAGAGACACAAACTTGGGAGAAATAACACAATCTATCTTAAAACATTGCTTTTATAACAGTAATAACTTAATTGTACATTTTCTTAACTCCATTTTACTAATTGATTAATGGAAGATAGCAGTATTTATTCCACAGGTTGTTTTTAAGATTAAATGAGTACATGTATTTAAAAAGCTTGCCCCGACATCTGATACATTGTAGGTGTTTAATAAATACTGGTTAATTCCATTGTCCTTTTTCTAATTACTCTAAGTAATTTTTTTGAGTTCTAGGACCCAGATATTTCATTGCTTAAGGACCATTTTGCACAGTCCTTCTGACACATATTACTCCACAAGTCCTTAATTTCTCATTGTTGTCCCTGAAAAACATACTTTCCTCCTGTACTTTCAACCTTTGAAAAGTAACTGATTTATCAGCCACCTAGGAATAAAAACTATAATTTTGATTCCTCAACCATTGTTTCCAACCAATATGTTAATAGGTCCTGTTAACAGGCTTTTTTAGTACTCATTCTAATTGCTTCAAACATAATTCAAGAGCCTGTTATGTTTTCTTTGTGATATTTAAAAATCCTTTTGAGAACTAACATAATGACCAATTATAAAATTTGTAATTTATAATTAGCAGAAAAAACTATTTATCTAAAACTCCCCCCCCCCTTTTTTTTTGCATGAGCTGCTTCAATAGCCTTTGAGCATTTTTTTTTTTTTTTGGAAATTTGTGTTTTATTTTTGCTACATCATTGCAGCAAATTAACCATGTGTTTCCATTCTTTGGGTTGATTAATTTTTAAAAAAGAAATAATAATATTTTGAAGTCATACATTAAGTATCATATAACAAGAAATTGAGAAACAATGGAGTGGGTTGTTTCACTCTCGTCATATTTTCAATTCAGTGCCTTGATGTTTCAACTTCTCTTTATGTGGGTTCAGTTCAATTGAAGCTAGTTTTCAGTATGTTTCAAAATTCAGACACCGAGCACTTCTTTAATGATCAACATTTTTTAGTGAAAATGGATAGGCTTTCCCTTAAGTACAGTTCGTTATCTTCTCAATTGTTGTAACTTACGTCTATGTTTGTCTATAATAGCTACGTGAACAATGCATCTAATTTGTATTATAACTCCCTTGGTTAAAGAATTTTGGCTATTCCAAAATGAACATGCACATATACTTTTGGTTACAGACTGACAAATCTAAAAAATCATAAATAAAAATAACAAATGAACTTTATTTATAGAATCTATTATTATTACATCTATTATTTCATGTACATGGTACTGAAAGATACAGCAGATAATTCTCGAAATGAAAAGGAGTACATGAAGAATTCATTTGATCGACCCATGTAAAAATTTGTTCATTAAGCAAGGGGATAAAGATAACATATGAATTAAAATATCTACAAGAGATAGACACACTTTGTTGTTTAGAGTAGTAGTCTCTAATTATGGAAAATATAGAAATTGACTTCATATCTACTGTTCTGATGCAATAGCTAGAACAAAACAGGTAGTACAAAACAACTACAGCAAAACCTCATCTTTGGTGAAAAAAGTTTGCAAAGACTGTTGAAATATTCCAGTGCAACAGAAACTACTGTATATTTTGTAAGAAAGTAGTAAAATCCAGCTTTTTTGGTGGGTGAGGGGAGTTGGAAAAGTAAAGTGATTTGGTGCCTTGATTCGTTGTTGGAATTAGTCATTAAGTGAAAACTGGTTACTTGGCAAGCTATATTTTGTTATGCCCCCAAAAGTGACCTTTAACAAAACATATTTCAAAAAATTAGTTTGTTCCCTGAATTGACCATCATGTGTTTAATCTCTTGCTCATCACATTCATTCTAATTAGTAATGCTAGTTTCCATTCATAAACATTTAATCGGCCCAGTATCATCTCTAAAATACTTGTAAATGATATTCAAATTCTTACAGAGTATAAACCAAATCTCTCATCCACTCATAGCTTCCATACATAGTGTGTGTTCTGCTACACCCTGTTCTTACCAATACCATGGCACCATGAGACACTTACCAGCACCATACATTATTTTCCAGTCCAGGAAGTATATTGATAGATGCTCTTCCTATCAAATACCAATCCAGTCCAGTTCAAATGTTCTCTCTTAAATAGACTTTTCGCAAGTAGATAAATTACAGTGCTCCACAATAGAAATATTTCTTCCTTAAAAACTATATTTGGTTGCCTGGAATTATAACTTCTTATTCTCCATGATAAAGATAAACACTGGCATACATTTGGTCCTTGCCCATGTCTATTTTCTAGGGTTATATATAAACCACTAGTCAATTATTATTCCTTCAATATAAATGATGGCTCACAATAAAGAAGAAAAATCTAAGTATGCTACAATTTCCTTAGATCAGAAATGACAAATTGGTAGCCCTAACCATATAGTATATGTTGTCTGAGTGTGGTTTTTTTCCTGTATTTGAATTGATCTGCAACATGTCTTCAAAAGCAATATATATTGGGAATCACTATGTTAAATTGAACTTCAAGCTGTTTTATGTTTATTGTTTTATATTATATATTATATTATGTATTATATAATTGTTATATATTATAATACTAAATTATAATATATAATAAACTATTATATGATATATAATTAATAATAATTATATATTATTTTACGTGTTGGACCTCATTGTTTTGAGGTTGTGATCATATGTCTCAATCATTATGTTCTAGGCTTATCTTCCTGGAAACACACTTACATATTAATAATAGTCTCAAAGCTAGCATATGACAATGATGGGAAGCTTTCTTACCCATCCTGTGTCCCTGTGAAAAAATACTAATAACAATTGCAGTTATACATTGTTGCCTTATATTTGTCTGTAAGATAAATGATGATAAGACTGTATTTTTAAGTTAGAAAATAAGCTATTTGAAAGTGAGAATATATATTTACTATATTTTTATTACAGCATATCTAGTACAGTGATGTTAGAGAGTAACAACAAAATAAATGTGTATTGATTTTTTTGAATTTAAAGTAACACAAAAAGACATAACCATTGGACTAGAGAGTCTGAATTACAAACTTAAATATGACATTTGTCTGAAGAGAACACAGTAGGTATAGAATATCTTACATAAACAAAATTACAATCGAATGGTTGTAAGTATTGTTTACACATCAATGACTTAATCAGCAAATATTTACTGGCACTGTATTAGTCCATTCTCATACTCTTAATAAAGACATACCCAAGATTGGGTAATTTAAAAAGAAAAAGAAGTTTAATGGACTCACAGCTCCACATGGCTGGGAAGGCCTTATAATTATGACAGAAGGCAAAGGAGGAGGAAAGGCACATCTTACATGGTGGCAGTAAAGAGAACATGTGCAGGAGAACTTACCTTTATAAAACCATCAGATCTCTTGAGACTTACTCACTATCTTGAGGATAGCATGGGAAAAACCCAACCCCATGATTCAATTACCTCCCACCAGGCCCCCCACCAATGATATGTGGATATCACGGGAGTTAAAATTCAAGATGATATTTGGGTGAAGACACAGCCAAATAAATCATTTTTCCCCTGCTCACTCCCAAATCTCACATCTTCACATTTAGAAACCAATCATGCCTTCCCAACAGTCCCCCAAAGTTTTAACTCATTTTAGCATTAAATTAAAAGTCCACAGTCCTAAGTCTCATCTGAGACAAGGCAAGTCCCTTCTGCCTATGAGTCTGTAAAATCAAAAACAAGGTAATTACTTCCTAGATACAATGAGAGTACAGGCATTGGGTAAATAAATCTGTTTCAAATGGGTGAAATTGGCCAAACAAAGGGGCTACAGGCCTCAGGCAAGTCAGAAATCCAGCAGGGCAATCAAATCCTGAAACTCCAAAATGATCTCCTTTGACTCCATTTCTCACATTCAGGTCATGCTGATACAAGAGGTAGGTTCACATGGTTTTGAGCATCTCCACTTCTCTGCCTTTGCAGGGCACAGCCCCTCTCCTGGCTGCTTTCATGAGCTGGCATTGAGTATCTGTGGCTTTTCCAGGTGCATGGTACAGGCTGTTGGTGGATCTACCATTATGGAATCTGGAGAACTGTGGCCCTCTTCTCATAGCTCTACTAGGCAATAACCCAGTGGGACTCTGTGTTGGGGCTCCAACCCCACATTTCCCTTCTGCACAGCCCTAGCAGAGGTTTTCCATGAGGGCTCTACCCCTGCAGCACACCTCTGCCTGAACATCCAGGCATTTCCATACATCCTCTGAAATCTTGGTGAAAGTTCCCAGACCTCAATTCTTGACTTCTGTGCACCCATAGGCTCAACACCATGTGGAGGCCACCAATACTTGTGGCTTGCACCCTCTGAAGTAATGGCCTGAGCTGTACATTGGCCCCTTTTAGCCATAACTGGGATTTGGGGCACCAAGTCCCTAGACTACACAAAGCAGCAAGGGCCTGTGCCCAGCCCACAGTATCATTTTTTCCTTCTAGGCTTCCCAGCTTGTGATAGAAGGAGAAGCCATGAAGACCTCTGACATGCCCTGGAGACATTTTTCCATTGTCTTGAAGTTTAATATTGGGCTCTTCATTACTTATGCAAATTCTTGCAGCTAGTTTGAATCTATCCTCCAAAAATGGGTTTTTCTTTTCCATTGTATTGTCAGGCTGCAAATTTTCTGAACTGTTATACTCTGCTTCCCTTTTAAACATAAGTTCCAATTCCAAACCACATACTTCAGAATGAATAAAACTGAAAGATTTGAAGAGCCCCTAAGTCATCTGTTGAATGCTTTGCTGCTTAGAAATTTCTTCCAGCAGACACCCTAAATAGTCTTTCTCAAGTTCAAAGTTCCATAGATTTCTAGGGCAGGGGTGAAATGCTGCCAGTCTCTTTCGTAAAGCACAGCAAGAATCACTTTTGCTCCAGTTACCGGTAAGTTCTTCATCTCCGTCTAATACAATCTCAGCCTAGAATTCATAGTCCATATTACTATCAGCCTTTTGGTCAATGCCATGCTACAAGTCTCTAGCAAGTTTCAAACTTTCTCACATCTTTCTGTCTTCTGAGTCCTCCAAGTATCTAGGAAGTTTCAAACTTTTCCACATTTTCCTATCTTCTGCTCAGCCCTCCAAACTTTTTCATCCTCTACTTGTTACCTAGTTCGAAAGTCACTTCCACATTTTTGGGTATCTTTACAGTAGTGCCCCACTCCCCGTCCCAATTTACTCTAATAGTCCATTCTCACGTTACTAATAAAGACATACCTGAGACTGTGTAATTTATAAAGGAAAGAGAGGTTTAATGGACTCACAGTTCCACATGGCTGGGGAGACCTTACAATCTAATCATGGGGAAAAGCGAATGAAGGGCAAAGTCACGTCTTCTATGACAGCAGGCAAGAGAGCATGTGCAGGGGAACTGCTCTGTATAAAACCATCTGATCTCATGAGATTTATTCACTGCCATGAGAACAGCATGGGAAAAACACACTTCCCATGATTTAATTACTTTCTACTTGGTCCCTCCCATGACACATGGGGATTATGGGAGCTACAGTTCAAAATGAGATTTGGGGTGGGGACATGGCCAAACCATATCAAGCACCCTGTATGGCTGTGTTTGTGGAAGGAACCAGGGATAGAGTGGTAAATAAAAGAATAAAAATTTATGCCCTTATGAAACTTATGTTTTAGTGTGGGAAACAGAGAGTGAAAAAGAGAAGTAATTATAGAATAAGTACTATAAAAATATCACCTGAAACCTTTTAGGATTGCGATTATCAAAAGCTAAAAGACAAAAGTATTGGTGAACATTAGGAGAAAAGGGAAGCCTTGTACATTGTTTGTGAGAAAGTAAATTAATACAGCCATTACGGGAAACTATATGGAAGTTCCTCAATAGATTAAAAATAGAATTACCATATGTTTCAGAAATCCCACTTTAGAGCATATATCCAAAGTCACTATACCAAAGAGATCTGCACTGCCATTTTCACTGCTGTATTATGGTAATAATACAGATTGACAGATCAATGAATAAAAAGTATGTGGGCCATATATACACAATAGAGTATTATTTAGCCTTAAAAAAGGAGATCTACAGTAAGCAAAACAGCATAGTATTGGTACAAGAACAAACACGTAGACCAACGGAACAGAATAGAGAACTGAGAAATAAGACCACATACCTATAACCATCTGATCTTTGACAAACCTGACAAAAACAAGCAATGGGAAAATGATTCCCTATTTAATAAATGGTGCTGGGAGAATTGGATAGCCATAACCAGGGAATTGAAACTGGACTGCTTCCTTACACCATATACAAAAACTAACTCAACATGGATTAAGGACTTAAATGTAAAACAAACATTTTAAAAACCTTAGAAGAAATCTAGGCAATACCATTCGGGACATAGGCACCAGCAAAGATTTCATGATGACAGTGTCAAAAGCAGCTGCAACAAAAGCAAACATTGACAAATGGGATCTGATTAAACCAAAGAGCTCTGCATAGCAAAAGCAACTGTCACCAGAGTAATGAGAAAACCTACAGAAGGGGAGACAATTTTTTGCAATCTGTCCATCTGACAAAGGTCTGATATCCAGAATCTACAATGAACTTAAGCAAGTGTACAAGAAAATAACAACCCCATTAAAATGTGGGGTAAAGACATGAACAAACACTTCTCAAAAGAAAACTTACATGCAGCCAACAAACATATGAAAAAAAGCTCAACATCACTGATAATTACAGAAATGCAAATCAAAACCACAATAAGATATCATCTCATGACAGTCAGAATGGCCATTACTAAAAAGTCAGGAAAAAATGGATGCTGGGAAGGTTTAACAGAAAAAGGAACACTTTTAAACTGTTGGTGGGAGTTTAAATTAGTTCAACCATTATGGAAGACAGCATGTGATTCCTCAAAAACCTAGAGGCAGAAATATCATCTGACCCAGCAATCCCATTACTGAGTATATATCCAAAGGAATATAAATCATTCTATTATAAAGATACATGCATGTGTATGTTCACTGCAGCGCTATTCACAAGGCAGAGACATGGAATCAGCCTAAATACCCATCAATGATAGATTGGATAAAGAGAATGTGGTACATGTACACCATGGAGTATTATGCAGCCATAAAAAGGAACATCATCATGTTCTTTGCAGGGACATGGATGGAGTTGGAAACCATTGTCTTCAGCAAACTAACACAGAAACAGGAAACAAAATACCGCATGTTCTCACTTATAAGTGGGAGCTGAATGGTGAGAACACATGGATACATTGTTGGGGAACAACCACACCTGGAGAGTTTTGGGAGGATGGCAGGAGGGAGAGCATCAAGAAGAATAGCTAATGGACACTGGGCTTATACTTAGGTGATAGGATGATCTGTGCATCAAACCCCCATGGTACACGTTTATCTGTGTAACAAACCTGCACATCCTGCACATGTACCTCTGAACTTAAAATAAAAGTCAAAGAAAAGAAAAAGAAGATACTGAGATACTGCCATTTATGGCAACACAGATGAAACTGGAGGACATGATGCTAAATGAAAAAAGCCACACACAGAAGGACAAATGCTTAAATGTGAAATCAAAACAAGTCAAACTAATAGTAACAGAGAGTCAAAAGGTGGTTACAAGGGCCTGGGAGTGGAGGAAAAGGGGAGATATTGGTGAAAGGATACAAACTTTCAGTTGTAAGATGAATATTAGAGTACTAGAGACCTAATGTACAATATGGTGACTATAATGTATTGGGGACATGAAATTTGTTAAGAAAGTCGATCTTAAGTGTTCTCACTACACATACACAAAAATATACACAGAAAAGGTAACTGTGTGAGGTAATGAATATGCTAATTAGCTTGACTGTGAAAATTATTCCACAACATATACATATATCAACAAATATTGTACCCCTAAATATATACTTTTTTTTGAGTTTTTTATGTTGGGGTCTCACTCTTTCACCAGGCTGGAGTGCAGTGGCACAATCTCAGCTCACTGCAACCTCCACCTCCCAGGTTCAAGCCATTCTCCTGCCTCAGCCTCCCGAGTAGCTAGAACTACAGGCACACACCACCATGTCCAGCTAATTTTTGTATTTTTAGTAGAGACGGGGTTTCACCATGTCGACCAGGATGGTCTTGATCTCTTGACCTCGTGATCCACCTGCCTTGGGCTCCCAACGTGCTGCGATTACAGGCGTGAGCCACTGTACCTGGCCATATATACAATTTTTATTCGTTAATCATACCTCAATAAATCTGGAACGAAAAGAAAAATGAAACAAAGAATATAGAAAGTTTGATACTGCCTTTAAAATTGTTAAGAAAGATATTATGGACAAAGTGACATTTGGGCAGAGCTCTACGGTTGTGATGAAGCGAGCCATGGAGGATATCTGGAGGAAAATCATTCGAGGCAGAGGGAATAGCAAAGGAAGAGGCCTTGAGTTTGAGATACGCTTGCTGTGCTCCAGGAACAGCAAAGAGGCCTGTGTGTCACAAGTAAATGGTTACAGGAAGAAATAGTAGTAAATGAGACTAGAAAGGAGTGGGGTGTTCCATTATGTAAGTGCTTGTAGGCCATCATAAGAACTTTGGGTTTTGGAGCTAGCCACTGGGAAGTTTTGAGCAGAAGCATAACAAGAATCTGCCTTATGCATTAGAAGGACTACTCTGTGTTGAGAATAGAACACTTACAAGGGGTGAAGCAAAAGTTAAGCAAAAGACCATATACTTGTGGGCCACATGGATGTTTTCTTTTGAAAAGTGTCTGTTCATACCCTGTGTCCACTTTGTAATGGGTCTGTTTTTTGCCTGTTAATTTATTTAAGTTCTTCTTAGATTCTGATATTAGACCTTCATCAGATGCATAGTTTGCAAATATTTTCTCCCATTCTGTAAGTTATTTGTTTACTCTGTTGACAGCTTCTTTTGCTGCGCATGAGCCCTTTTGTTTAATCAGGTGCCATTTGTCACTTTTTGTTTTTGTTGCAATTATTTGCGGCATCTTCATCATGCAGTGTTTACCAGGGCCTATGTCCCACATGGTATTTCCTAGATTATCTTCCACAATTTTTATAGTTTTAGGTTTTATATTCAAGTGTTTAATCCATCTTGAGGTAATTTTTAAATATAAGTGAGGAGGTCCAGTTTCAATCTTTTGCATTAGGCTAGCCAATTATTCCAGCACCATTTACTAGATATAGGTTCTTCCTCCACTGCTTGCAGTATTAGGCATACACAAAGGAATGTAAATCATTCTACCATAAAGACACATATATACATACATTTATCACACTACTATTCACCATAGAAAGACATGGAATCAGTCTAAATATCCAACAATGATAGACAGGATAAAGAAAATATTGTACATATCCACTATAAAATACTACATAGTCATAAAAAAGAACAAGGTCAAATCCTTTGCAGCAACAAGGATGGAGCTGGAGGCCACTGTCCTAAGCGAACTAACACAGAAACAGAAAACCAAATCTGTATGTTCTCACTTATGAATGGGAGCTAAACACTGAAAACACATGAACACAAAGAAATGAAAAATACCCACCAGGGTCTACCTGAGGGTGGCAGGTGGGAAGAGGGTAAGGATAGCACCTAGCAGGTACTATGCTTACTACCTGGGTGACAAAATAATCTGTATTCTGAACCCTGTGACATGCAATTTACCTGTATAACCAACCTGCACATACACCCCTGAATCCAAAATAAAATTTTAAAAATTAAACAAAGAGACCAGTTATAATTCAAGAGAGAGATGATAATAGTATAGACCGTGAAGGTTGGGAGGTGTGATTGAATTCATGGTATCATTTGACCTGAATTTGCTGATGGATTGAATGTTCGATGTGAACCTGAGAAAAAAGTCAAATGATTGTGGAACAACCTGACAGGGTTACCATTTTCTACAATAGGAGAAAAAAAGGCTTCAGGAAGAGCAAGTTTCAGGGGGTAAATCAGAAGTTTGTTTTCAGGCACTTTAAGGTATCTATTTGAGCTACCCATTAAAAACAAGGATTTGGATTTATGACTGTGATAGAAAAAAAAAAGATCCTGATTGGAGATATAAATTTGGGGTAATTCTCAAGTGTATGATGTATATTATGAGATGTGATCATTAAAGGTATGAGTGGAGAAGAAAAAAGACACGTGAATAAGCTCTTAAGTAAAGCAACATTTAAGATTGAAGGATAAAAACGAACAAGCAAAGGATACTGAGAAAAAGTCACAAATGAAGCTGTTTCATAAAGGAGAGAAATTTCAGTTGTAAGTTACTATTAATAGGCAACTAAGATGTGATTAAGAATTAGACATTGAAATTAGCAAAGTTTCAGTAGGAAGGAGAGGGTTGGGTATCCCATAGAATGAGAATGGAAAAATTGGAAGAAATAAGTACAGAAAAATTTAATTTATGATACTTAAGTACTAACTCATGGATCAATATTTAACATATATATTTTGACTTATCTCCAGCAGAATACAGTTAGATTTCTAATGAGGAATTAAGTTCAACTTATGCTCACAGTGAAATAGAACATCATCAGGTTTGTGAAAAGCGGGCCCTTACAGCAGAGAAAAAGTTTATTAAATCTTGATTTCAAAAAGTCTTGGATTAGGATGACACCTATGTTAGTTTGCAAAAGTTAATTCACATTTCTGAATTTGTTTCATTCAACTCAGTACATGATGAGCTTATTACCCAGAATATAGTCAGCCCATGAATGGTTGCTATTGTTCTTTTTTCTTTTTCTAACCATACTTTCTTCATGTATCCCATTAATATCTGTGACATCTTACCGCTGACATTTCTCCACCAACTAAAATTGTTATTAAGCTTAAAAATTTTTTGGTTTACTTTTATTCATCAATTACAGTAAGTTAGACAATTCATGGAAGGAGGAAAGTCCCTTCTCCATCCTAATTCTGCATATCAAATTGCTGGGGAAATGAGCCAGCTTCAGTCGCTTAGTGAGTCACCTCCCCCTTCTCTAAGATTCTTGAAACTTGCTGTACGAATCCATTCCCACATGGCTATGAAGAAATACCTGAGACTGGGAAACTTGTAAAGGAAAGAGGTTTAATTGACTCACAGTTCCACACTGCTGAGGAGGCCTCAGGAAACTCACAATCTTGGCAGAAGGCAAAGGAGAAGCAGGCACCTTCTTCACAGCGCAGCAGGATGGAGTGAGTGCAAGCAGTGGAAATGCCAGGCACTCTTATAAAACCATCACATCTCATGAGAACTCACTTACTGTCATGAAAACAGCGCCAGGGAAACTACCCCTAGGATTCAATTGCCTCCACCTGGTCCAGCCCTTGACATATGGGGATTATGGGAATTAAGGGGGTTACAATTCAGGATGAAATTTTGGGTGGGGACACAGCCAAACCGTATCACTTGCATACGGTTAGTGTTATCACATGCCATGGTTTATGTCTGTTGGCTCATCAGAATTACTAATGACCCTTTTAAATTTTAAAATTGTCCATGTGTTTTACAATATAGTATATAATGGACCTAGTAATGGGAAAGGCTTTACATTTGGGTTCCTGTACTGGTCTCCTGTATTTACAGTCTCACTTTTACCATGCAAATACTAGCTCTTGGTCTCTTGTATTTGCAGTCATATTTTGATCCTCCTTTGGAGCTTTATAATCCCATTCATTCTATTTCTATTGATTTTTTCCTGTTTTATTTTCTCAACCACTTTTCCTATTCCCACTGTCAATGTGCCCCCAGCAAACAAAATGTTCTCTTAATCCTGAGAAATTGTTGTGGAGGTGGTGTCAAAGTCTACATTTCAACATGCAGAAATATTCTACCCTTTGTGAGGAAAATATTCCCATTAAAATTAATTTTCTCTTGCTTTGAATAACAGACTAATTTTTTAACTCATTTGATAAAATCGCTTAAAACTTTTACAACATTGAGTGTTTGGGATATGCTTTTATTTTTTGGTCAAACCTCAAATGTAATATTATAGGTTGTTATCAATCATTGTGGGTTTTGACATTTTCATAATATCTGCAGGACTATTTCCTAGTACATCTTTCCAAAGTTATGTGTTGTATCTATACATGAATATAACTATTTTATTTGCTATGTTTGTTCTACTTATCTCATAGGTATCATCAAAGTTGTTTGACACAGCATTGAGAAGGTGTTTACAATAAATGGCAGCATTGCATTGTTTTCACTCATAAAAATGAATAATGAATAAATAATATGAGAAATTATATTCCATCATCATGCACATGGAATCCAATTTGACTAACTTAGCACTTTGTAATGTTAATATTCTATTATGTCATAAATTATATGAAATATAAAAGATTCCAGATTCTTAGATTGAAAGAAAAATCTAGATGATTTATTGTGAAGTTTATGACATTCATGACGTTATATACAGATATTACATATTTAGGCAAAGTTTTGAAGGATACTACTAATGTAATATTTATGATTAAATTTTGGCTTTAATAATCTGCTTTACTTTTTCTCCTGATATTAAGAAAGAAGAACTGGAATCCATTTCAAGCTAAAGAGAAAATTCAACCTGGACTATCTCTCTTTCAAGAAAATTAACAAAGTACCAGTGGAGCTCTTTATCTATGGAGTGCAGACTTCATTAATTAATCCTTTTTATCTGTGACAGTTAAAGGTAAATCTAGAATATTCTGCCTCCTTGAAATTATTTCTAGTTTTACTTTTACTTGCTAAACTACATTCTTTCAACCATATGTTATCTTTTGTCAAGCATGTATAAATTAAATCAAATGGTATTGTACTATTTTTTGCCTTGCATTGATGTTTTAAAAGATAGCCATTTAGATAAGCACTTTTTTCATATTATTAACTTAATAATCTTGAGAGCAACAGAAAGAAAATGGAGAATATTTTTGTTACTCCTCATTTTCATAATAGTGGAACGTGGAATTCATATGGCATTATAAGTAGAAATTTTCTGCATCACTAAGAATATGGCTGAGAATATAATGCCTCCTGGAAAATTCAGAGAAGTATTCTAATAAGAAAAACTTCTAGTCATATATCACGCACTGTCTGCACTATTATTCTCCCTTTTCACTAAATATGTTTTCCACGAAAGAGGGATATGACATTTAGTTCATCACTTCCTGCTATCTATTCCTCATTCCAAACCAATATATGTTCTGGTCATTTCCTTTAGAAATAATTATTATTCGACACCGCAAAAAGAGAACATGAAAATGTAAGACAACAAAATTCTGAAAACATGTATGTTTTTCTTTAGAACTTAATGTTTTAACTGTTTTTGTTGAGGCATCAGCTGCCTTATTTAATGCTGTTGCTTTTTTTTTTTTTTCTTCATGTAGGGCCTTGCCATTAGTTAAATACCTGCCAGGAACCAGTAATGGGAAAACATTCTAGTTACATGGATATTTGTTCATTTAACAAACATTTGTTCACCTTTAACAAAAAGTGACAAGCGTGTCACATTTCATCAGGTCACATCAGGATGTGTCTCAAGAAAACTGAGAATATAAGATAAGCCCTTTCAAAGCGATATGCCTCATTCAGAGCACAGAAGAAAGGAAACATTAATTGCTTAGAATTAGAGAAAGAAAATTAAAACCCATTTATAGGTTAAAAATCACCTGAATTTCAAATACACATTTGCTAGCAATATAATTGTTTTTCTATTGTATATGTCAAAGTGATGTTTTTTGTATTTCTTACCTATAATAGTTATTTGCTTACTATATTATATTTATATAGTATAGTATATTTAACAGCTCTATTTTAGTATAAAATTATGATGGTAGTCCCTTGATTTGAGGGAACATACCATCTGATGGATTGTCTAAAAACTCTGTTATCCAATACAGTAGCCACTAACCACATGTGGCTATTAAATTACAATGAAATCAATTGTTAGGTGTTTTAGTTTCATAAGTCGTGTTTCAATTGTTCAGTAATTAGGTATTACTATTAGTAGCTCCTATATTGAATAACACTGAGATAGAACATTTTCATCACAGAAAGTCCTACTGGACTGTGCTAATTTAGAATACTACAGGTAAAATGTAATTCTCACATATTGAAACTATGTATAAAGTGTCCAAAAAAGTGATTTCAGTATGTATTAGTCAAATACTTGTGTCTTAAACATATGACCTGGGCACTGTTTGTGCTAATTTTTTACTAGATACCACTTCTTCTAACAGCTCTCTCTGAAGAAGAGATGAGTAATAAACGTATGTAATGTAACCTGTATATACAGACATATCTACTTACACACAGGTATCCATATCTAACCATCTGCATGTATATTAATCTAACCATAAGTTCATACTAATGTCTCCAGATCTAATCCTGTACCAAAGAGTTCATTCTAGCGTTCTTTTTACGCTTTTCTGTAAGTTTCCTCTCTGACAGTGAGAAACTTGGATCTCATAATTCAGAATGTATTTACTTAATTATTAATCCGATATACATGTACGATAGTTTCAGAATTGTACCTCATGTCCTGTACTTGAAGCTTTTTATTTTGTAATTTGAACATTTAAATAATACCATACATAGGATTTGCTGGCAAGATGGCTGAATAGGAATAGCTTCGGTCTGCAGCTCCCAGAGAGACCGATGTAGAAGGCAGGTGATTTCTGCATTTCCAACTGAGGTACCTGGTTCGTCTCATTGGGACTGGTTGGATCGTGGGTTCAGCCCATGGAGGGAAAGCCAAAGCAGGGTGGGGCATGGACTCACCTCACCCGAGAAACATAAGGGATCAGGGGATATCCCTCCCTCAGCCTCCCAGCCAAGGGAAGCTGTGAGAGATTGTACCTGGAGGAATAGTGCACTCTGGCCCAGATACTGAGCTTTCCCTATGGTTTTGCTACTGGCAGAACAGGAGATTCCCTCCAGTGCCTACGCCACGAGGGCCCTGGGTTTCAAACACAAAACTGGGTAGTCGTTTGGGCATGCACTGAACTAGCTGCAGGGCTTTTTTTTTTTTTTTTTTTTTTTTTTCATACTCTAGTGGCACCTGGTACACCAGCAAGACGGAACCCTTCATCCCCTGGAAAGGGGGCTGAAGCCAGGGAGCCAAGTGATCTGGCTCAGCAGATCCCACTCCCTTGGAGCCCAGCAAGCTAAGATCCACTGGCATGAAATTCTAGCTGCTAGCACAGCAGTCTGAGGTCAATCTGGGATGCTTGAGCTTGGTAGGAGGAGGGGCGTCTGCCATTGTTGAGGCTTGAGTAGGCAGTTTCACCCTAGCAGCATAAGCAAAGCCACTGGGAATTGCGAACTGGGCAGAGACCATCCCAGCTCAGCAAGGCTGCTGCAGCCAGACTGCCCCTCTAGATTCCTCCTGTCTGGGGAGGGCATCTCTGAAAAGAAGGCAGCAGCCCCAGTCAGGGACTTATAGATTAAACCCTCATCTCCCTGGGACAGAGCACCTTGGGGAAGGGGCAGCTGTGGGCACAGCTTCAGCAGACTTAAACTTCCTGGCTTGACAGCTCTGAAGAGAGCAGCAGATCTCCCAGCACAGCGTTCAAGCTCTGATAAGGGACAGAGGGCCTCCTCAAGTGGGTCCCTGACCCCTGTGCCTCCTGACTGGGAGACACTTCCCAGCAGAGGTCAAAAGATACCTCTTACAAGAGAGCTCTGGCTGGCACCTGGGGAGTGAGGGGCCCTCTGGGACAAAGCTTCCAGAGGAAGGAACAGGCAGCAATTGTTGTTCTGTAGCCTCCACTGGAGATACCCAGGCACAGAGGGTCTAGAGGGGACCTCCAGCAAACTATAACAGACCTGCAGCAGAAGGGCCTGACTGTTAGAAGAAAACCTGACAAACAAAAGGAATAATATCAACATCAACAAAAAGGACGTCCACTCAGAGACCCCATCCAAAGGTCACCAACATCAAAGACAAAAGGTAGATTAATCCATGAAGATGGGGAGAAACCAGCACAAAAAGGCTGAAAAATCCAAAAACCAGAATGCCTCTTCTCCTCCAAAGGATCACAACTTCTTGCCAGCAAGAGAACAAAACTGGATGGAGAATGAGTTTGACAAATTGGCAGAAGTAGGCTTTAGAAGGGGGTAATAACAAACTTCTCTGAGCTAAAGAAGCATGTTCTAAACCAATGCAAGGAAGCTAAGAACCTTGAAAAAAGGTTAGATGAATTGCTAACTAGAATAACCAGTTTAGAGAAGAACATAAATGACCTGATGGAGCCAAAAAGCATAGCATGAGAACTTTGTGAAGCATACATACAGAGGTATCAATAGCTGAATCAATCAAGCAGAAGAAAGGATATCAGAGTTTGAAGATCAATTCAATGAAATAAAGTGAGAAGACAAGATTAAAGAAAAAAGAGTGAAAAGAAACGAACAAAGATTTCCATAAATATGTCCCCATGTGAAAAGACCAAATCTATGTTTTATTGGCATACTTGAAAGTGATGGGGAGAATGGAACCAAGGTGGAAAACACTCTTCAGCATATTATCCAGGAGAACTTCCCCAACCTAGCAAGGCAGGCCAACATTCAAATTCAGGAAATACAGAGAACACCACAAAGATACTCCTCAAGAGGAGCAACCACAAGACACATAATCATCAGATTCACCAAGGTTGAAATGAAGGAAAAAAGGTTAAGGGCAGCCAGGGAGAAAGGTTGGGTTACCCCCAAAGAGAAGCCCATCAGACTAACAGCAGATCTCTCTGCAGAAACCCTACAAGCAAGAAGAGAGTGGGGGCCTATATTCAATGTTCTTAAAGAAAAGAATTTCCCACCCAGAATTTCATATCCAGCCAAAATAAGCTTTGTAAGTGAAGGAGAAATAAAATCCTTTACAGAGAAGAAAATGCTGACAGATTTTGTCACACCAGGCCTGCCTTACAAGAGCTCCTGACGGAAGCACTAAACATGGAAAGGAACAACTGGTACCAGGCACTGCAAAAACATGACAAATTGTAAAGCCCATCGATGCTAGGAAGAAACTGCACCAACTAATGAGCAAAATAACCAGCTAACATCAAAATGACAGGATCAAATTCACACATAATAATATTAACCTTGAATGTAAATGGGCTAAATGCCCCAATTAAAAGACACAGACTGGCAAATTGGATAAAGAGTCAAAACCCATCAGTGTGCTGTATTCAGGAGATCCATCTCATGTGCAAAGACACACATAGGCTCAAAATAAAGAGATGGAGGAATATTTACCAAGCAAATGGAATGAAAAGCAAAAACAAAAATAAAAGAGGGGTTGCAATCCTAGTCTCTGATAAAACAGACTATAAATCAACAAAGATCAAAAGAGATAAAGAAGGGCATTGCGTAACGATAAAGGGAGCAATGCAACAAGAAGAGCTAGCTGCTGGGCATGGTGGCTCACAACTGTAATCCCAGTACTTTGGGAGGCCGAGGTGGGTGGATTGCCTGAGATCAGCAATTTGAGACCAGCCTGGACAACATGGTGAAACTCGGTCTTTACTAAAAATACAAATATTATCTGGGTATGGTGGTGCACACCTGTAGTCCCAGCTACTCGAGAGGCTGAGGCAGGAGAATTTCTTGAACCAGGGAGGAGGAGGTTGCAGTGAGCCAAGATCACACCCCCTGCACTCAGGTCTCGGCAACAAGTGTGAGACTTCTTCTCCAGAAAAAAAAAAAAAAAAAGCTAACTCTCCTAAATATATATGCACCCAATACAGGAGCACCCAGATTTATAAAGCAAGTTGTTAGAGACCTACAAAGAGACTTGGATTCCCACACAATAATAGTGGTAGAATTTAACACCTCACTGTCAATATCAGACAAATCAACAAGATAGAAAATCAAAAACGATATCCAGGACTTGAACTCAGCTCTGCACCAAGTGGACCTAATAGACTTCTACAGAAGTCTCCACACCAAATCAACAGAATATACATTCTTTTCAGTACCACATCGCATTTATTCTAAACCTGACCACATAATTGGAAGCAAAACACTCCATAGCAAATGCAAAAGAAGAGAAATCATAACAGTCTCTCGGACCATAGTACAATCAAACTAGCACTTCAGGATTAATAGACTCACTCAAAACTGCACAACTACATGGAAACTGAACAACCTGCTCCTGAAAGACTCCTGGGTAAATAATGAAATTAAGGCATAAATGAAGCTGTTCTTTGAAAAAAATAGGAACAGAAGCACAACGTACCGTAATCTGTGGGACACATTTAAAGCAGTGTGTAGAGGAAAATTTATAGCACCAAATGCCCACAAGAGAAAGCAGGAAAGATCTAAAATAGACAACCTAAAATCACAATTAAAAGAACAAAAAACCAAGAGCAAACAAATTCAAAAGTTAGCAGAAGGCAAGAAATAACTAAGATCAGAGGAGAACTGAAGGAGATAGAGAGAAAAAATCATTAAAAAAAATCAATGAATCAAGGAGCTGGTTTTTTGAAAAGGTCAACAAAATAGATAGACTGCTAGTGAGACACTAAAGGAGAAAAGAGAGAAGAATCAAATAAACACAATAAAAAATGATAAAGGGGATATCACCACTGATCCCACAGAAATATAAACTACCGTCAGAGAATACTATAAACACTTCTATGCAAATAAACTAGAAAATCTAGAAGAAATGAATAAATTCCCGAACACATATACCCTCCCATGACTAAACCAGGAAGAAGTCGAATCCCTGAATAGACCAATAACGAGTTCTGAAATCGAGGCAGTAATTAATAGCCTACCAACAAAAGCCAAAGAACAGACAGATTAACAGCCAAAATCTATGGGAGCTACAAAGAGGAGCTTGTCCCATTCCTTCTGAAACTATTCCAAGCAATAGAAAAAGAGGGAACCCTCCCTAACTCATTTTACAAGGCCAGCATTATCCCGATAACAAAACCTGGTAGAGACACAACAACAACAAAAAAGAAAATTTCAGGCCAATATCCCTGATGAACATCGATGCAAAAATCTTCAATAAAATACTGGCAAACTGAATCCAGCAGCACATCAAAAAGCTTACCTACCACCATCAAGTCAGTTTCATCCCTGGGATGCAGGGCTGGTTCAGCATAGCAAATCAATAAATGCAATCCATCACAGAAACAGAACCAATGACAAAAATCACACGATTATCTCAATAGATACAGAAAGGGCCTTCGACAAAATTTAATTGCCCTTCATGCTAAAAACTCTCAATAAATTAGATAATGATGGAAAGTATCTCAAAATAATAAGAGTTTTTTATGACACACCCACAGCCAATATCATACTGAATGGGCAAAAACTGGAAGTTTTTGAAACTTTGTTTTCAAAAACTTTGTTTTCACCCTTTGAAAACTGGCACAAGACAAGGATGCCCTCTCCCACCACTCCTATTCAACATAGTATTGGCAGTTCTGGTCAGGGCAATAGGGCAAGAGAAAGACATAAAGAGTATTCAATTAGGAAAAGAGGAAGTCAAATTGTCCCTGTTTGCAGATAACATGATTGAATATTTAGAAAACCCCATCGTATCAGCCCCAAATCTCCTTAAGCTGATAAGCAACTTCAGCATAGCCTCAGGATACAAAAATCAATGTGCAAAAATTACAAGTATTTCTACACACAAATAACAGAAAAACAGAGAGCCAAATTATGAGTGAACTCCCATTCACAGTCCCTACAAAGAGAATAAAATACACAGGAATACAACTTACAAGGGATGTGAAGGACCTCTTCAAGGAGAACTACAAACCACTGCTCAAGGAAACAAGAGAGGGCACAAACAAATGGAAGAATATTCCATGCTCATGGATAGGAAGAATCAATATCATGAAAATGGCCATACTGCCCAAAGTAATTTATACATTCAATGCCATCCCCATCAAGCTACCATTGACTTTCTTCACAGGATTGGAAAAAACTGCTTTAAATTTTATGTGGAACCCAAAAAGAGCCTGCAGAGCCAAGACAATTCTTTTTTATTTTTTTGAGACTGAGTCTTGCTCTGTCACCCAGGATGGAGTGCAGTGGTGCGATCTTGAGAGCCAAGACAATTCTAAGCAAAAAGAATAAAGCTGGAGGCATCACACTACCTGACATCAAATTATACTGCAAGGCTACAGTAACCAAAACTGCATGGTACTGCTACCAAAACAGATATGCAGACCAATGGAACAAAACAGAGGTCTCAGAATTAACACTACCCATTTACAACCATCTGATCTCTGACAAACCTGACAAAAACAAGCAATGAACAAAGGATTCCCTATTTAATAAATGGTGTTGGGAAAACTGGGTAGCCATATGCAGAAAGCTAAAACTGGATACCTTCCTTACACCTTATACAAAAGTTAACTCAAGATGGATTAAAGACTTAAACATAAGACCTAAAACCATAAAAACTCTAAAAGAAAATCTAGGCAATATCATTGAGGATATAGGCAAGGGCAAAGACTTCATGATTAAAACTCCAAAAGCAATTGCAACAAAAGCCAAAATTGACAAACAGTATCTAATTAAACTAAAGAGCTGCTGCACAGCAAAAGAAACTATCATCAGATTGAACAGGCAACCTACATAATGGGAGAAAAATTTTGCAATCTATGCATCTGACAAAGGGCTAATATACAGAATCTACAAAGAATTTAAACAAATTTATAAGAAAAAAACAAACAACTGATCAAAAAGTGAGTGAAGGATATGAACAGACACTTCTCAAAAGAAGACATTTTTGCAGCCAACAAACAGATGAAAAAAAGCTCATCATCACTGGTCATTAGAGAAATGCAAATCAAAACCACAATGAGATACCATCTCATGCCAGTTAGAATGGTGATGATTAAAAAACGAGGAAACAACAGATGCTAGAGAGGATGTGGAGAAATAGGAACACTTTTATACTGTTGTTAGGAGTGTAAGTTAGTTCAACCATTGTGGAAGACACTGTGGTGATTCCTCAAGGATCTAGAACTAGAAATACCATTTGACCCAGCAATCCCAATCCTGGGTATATACACAAAGATTATAAATCATTCTATTATAGGGACACACACACATGTATATTTATTGTGGCACTGCTCACAATAGCCGACTTGGAACCAATCCAAATGCACATCAATGATAGGCTGGATAAAGAAAATGTTGCACATATACACCATGGAATGCTATGCAGTCATACAAAAGGATGAGTTCATGTCCTCTCCAGGGACATGGATGAAGCTGGAAACCATTATTCTCAGCAAACTAACACAAGAACAGAAAAACAAACACCACATGTTCTCTCTCATAAGCAGGAATTGAACAACGAGAACACATGGATACGGTGGGGTGGGCGTCACATTCCAGGGCCTGTCAAGGGGTGGGGGGCTAGGGGAGGGATAGCATTAGGAGAAATACCTAATGTAGATGACTGATTGATGGGTGCAGCAAACCACCATGGCACATGTATACCTATATAACAAACCTGCACATTCTCCACATGTACCCCCACACTTAAACTACAATTTTTAAAAAGTAAAAAAAAAAAAAAAAAAAAAAAAAAGAATACATAAAGTAGTTTTTTCAAGTTGTTTGAAAATTTACTGATAAAATGATTGCTCTTTATGTACAGCTTCTGAAACTAGCTGGATGCACATTTGACAAGGTTCATACATCTATCTGCACAAAATGTTTGTTTACAAAAGTCATATAAATATAAAAAGAAAAAGTACACAGGAGGTGACAGAGAGATAATGCAAGACAGTAAGCAACGTGTATAAAATGTTTCAAGGACTTGTAAGAACAACATCAGAAAGGCTAAAGCCCAGATAAAAGGAATATGCATCAAAAATGCTTAGGAGCAGCCATGACATTTTAAATCTAAATTTATAGCAAGAGGAGCCAGAGACTTGGGACTAACGGAAAAATATTAATGGATGTTAGAGACTTTAAAAGTTCATTTTCTCTTATACTTTTCTGCCAAGGAGATTGGGAAGAAATAACAAAATATTGGTCAAATGGATTAGAAGCTCTGGTTAGGTAAAGTAACCATGGATTACCATCTTGTTCACAGCGTAAGATATAGAGATCTTCCAGGTGAAATCAATAGACAGTTGCTGATAATTTATAAGAACTGTGGAGAATGCCAATAATAATGCCAAATATTAGTAACAGTTTCCTTTATCAATATTCAAAAACTTGAAGGAATTAAACACTTCTAATTGGATGTTTCTATAACAGAGTAGGAGTTTGAAGTATATAAATCTTAGTTAAGAAGTAGTAACTATGCTTCTTGGCTCATGCAGACAAAAATGATGGTGTCCAAGATTTTATAACCACCTTTTATAAAACATGTGTTGTTCACATGTTCACATGTTGAAGAATATCTGTACTATTTTCAGTGTTTGTCTGTGTTTTTATTGTTATGAATAAAAGTGCTATATTCATTTACAAGCTTTTAGATGAACATAACTTTTTCTCTGTGATAAATGCCCTTGAGTATAATTGCCATACTGTAAATGCATATTTACTTTTATAAGACTGTAAAATTGTTTTCCAGAGTTTCTGTATCATTTTGTATTTCCAGCAATGTAAGAATGGTGCAGTTTCTCAGAATTCTTCCAAACATTTCGTGTTTTCATATATATTTTCTTAATTCTAGTCATTCCGATAGGTGTGCAGTGAGTTGTCATTGTGATTTTTATTTGCATTTTTTGTGTAGAGCATCTTTTCATGTGCTTATTTGCCATCTGTGTATCCTCTTTGGTAAACTGTTTGTTAATATTTTACTCATTTTCTTATTAAAAATTTTAACTGTTGAGTTTTAAAAGTTTTAAAACATATTTTGTATACTAGTTCATTGCTGATTATGTGATTTGCAAGTATTTTCTCTCATTCAATACTGTCACATGTGTCAGTGTGAAGAGAGTCCACCAAACAGGCTTTGGGTGAGCACCAAGGCTGTTTATTTCACCTGGGTGCAGGTGCTCTGAGTCTGGAAAAGGAGTCAGCAAAGGGTGGTGGATTATCATTAGTTCTTATAGGTTTGGGATAGGCATACAAAGTACCTTCCTAAGGATGGGGGAGAATATATTGCATCAGTTAGGGTGGGGCAGGAACAAATCACAATGGTGGAATGTCATCAGTTAAGGCTATTTTCACTTCTTTTGTGGATCTTCAGTTGTTTCAGGCCATCTGGATGTATACATGCAGGTCACAGGGGATTTGATGGCTTAGCTTGGGCTCAGAGGCCTGACATTCCTGTCTTCTTATGTTAATAAGAAAAACAAAACAAAATGGTGGTGAAGTGTTGAGGCAGTGAAAATTTTGGGGGCTGGTATGGAGAGATAATGGGCGATGTTACTCAGGGCTGTTTAGAGTGAGATAAGGGGCAGCATGGGAACCTAGAGTGGAAGAAATTAAACTGAAGAAAGATTTTGGGGTAAGGGACGATATTGTGGGCTTGTTAGAAGGAGAATTTGTCATATAGAATGATTGGTGATGACTTAGATGCAGTTTTGTATGAATTGAGAAACTAAATGGAAGGACGACACAAGGTCCAAATAAGACAAGGAGAAAGATAGGTATTAAAGGACGAAGAATTTGGGAGGTCCCATGACATCCAATTAGGGAATGTCCAAGGGAGTTCAGCATAATTATTTGCTTGGTTGGAGAGTTTTTGGGCTCTATCCTTCAGTGTTTTTATTTTGTCATACACCAGGCCAGATTGATTTAGGTAAAAACAACACTCTTCATTTAAAAATATACAGAGTCCCCTTTTTTAGCAGTGAGTAAGTTGAGGTTTCAGTGATTTTGGAGGAAAGAGAAATGCAAAGCCAGCAATTGTTTACTAAAGAAGGATTAGAAATGACTGGGAGAGAGTGAGTGAGATTGATAGTGTGGTGGAGATAGCTGGGGAGAGGTACAGGGTAGCATAAGAACGGGAATGAGAATACGAGTGAGTATAAACTAAGGAAGAGGACTTTATCAGGGTGATAGTAGAGGAGGGTTCCCTGCCAGCAAAGATCATCTATCCACTGTAAGAGGGAGTTAAGAGTGGTGGTTTGGGGAGAGCACCAGGAGATATCAGTTGTGATGGCTTGGAAAAACAGTGTAAACTGGCAGTGTAAACAAGAGCAGGGCATTTATGAGTAGTTGAGAATGGTCAATAGGAGCATGACTAGACAGAAGATAGTAGGGATGACAAATTTTTGGGGTGCAGTCCAAGTAGTGGGGGTGACTGCATAAAGCCCTGTTGTAAAAAGTAGGGTAAGGATGAATAGACTTAGTAGAATGAAGGGATGTATTAGACTCATGAGGGTTATTACTGTTCTTCAGAAATGCGAGTGAGTTTAAGGGAATTAGGGGAGAGTAATTGTGACTTCCAGGAGGAAGAGGAGAGAATTAGGCTGGCTGTCAAATGGACACAGCTTTATTCTGGAGCAGTGAACCCAATAGGGAGTGTCCTGCAGGTGGACAGCAGCTGTGGTACTATAGATGACTAAGTAGGGTCTGGTCCATTGAGGTTGTAGAGTTTGATTGTCCGATTCTTAACAAGAACTGATCGTTCAGCTAGGGTGTCTTCATATGGCTGGCAATCTGGAGTAGGCAAGAGAAGATTAACAGCCTGGTGAATTTCCTGTCTAGCCTGCTGGAGGACTGGAAAATAGTCACCTAGAGGGCTGGCGACTGGGATGAAGTTGGGGTCAAGCAAGAAAGTGCATCCATATGAAAGTTCAAATATCCTGTAGCATCTCGAGGACAAGCTCTAATTCTAAGAAGGGCAAGAGGTAAAAGTACTGTGCAGTCCTTTTTAAGTGGAGGCTGAGCTTGATGAGGTGAGTCTTCAAAAGACCATTAGTTTATTCTACCTTTCCTGAAGATTGAGGTCAGTAAGGGGCATGAAGGTTTCACTGAATACTAAGAGCCTGAGAAACTGCTTGGGTGATTTTACTAATAAAGGCCAGTCTGTTATCAAACTGTATAGAGGTGGGAAGTCCAAACTGAGGAATTATGTCTGACAGAAGGGAAAAAATGACCATGGTGGCCTTTTCAGACCCTGTGGGAAAGGCCTCTACCTATCCAGTGAAAGTGTCTACCCAGACCAAGAGGTATTTTAGTTTCCTGACTTGGGGCATGGGAGTAAAGTCAATTTGCCAGTCCTGGGAAGGGGTAAATACCCGAGCCTGATATGTAGGGAAGGGAGGGCCTGAACAATTCCTGAGGAGTAATAGGATAGCAGACGGAGCACTGAGAAGTGATTTCCTTGAGGATAGATTTCCATGATGGAAAGGAAATGAGAGGTTCTAAGAGATGGACTAGCAGCTTATAACCTACATGGAAGAAGTTATGAAATGAAAACAGAATAGAATGGGCCTGTGAGGCTGGAAGGAGATATATTCATTGGTCCAAGAACCATTTGCCTTGTGTGGGAAGAGACCAATAGGTGGAAGTTTCCGTGGGAGAATAGGTGGGAGTGACTGATGAGAAGGAGAAAAACTGGCTGTGAAGGAGTTTCAGTGGGAGAGTAGGTGAGAATGACTGATGAGCAGGAGAAAAACTGGCCATGAGGGGTAGAAGTTGGAACACTGGCTGCTTCTTTAGCTATGTTATTAGCATAAACATTGCCCTGAGCAATGGGATCTGATGCCTTTTGATGGCCCTTGCTTCAGCTTCCTTTGGAAGTAAAGCAGCCTTAAGAAGAGTTTTTATTAAAGAGGCATTAATGATAGAGGACCTTTGCGTAGTGAGGAAACCTCTCTCAGCCTATATAACAGCATGGTGGTGCAGGATATGGAAGGCATATTTAGAGTCAGTATAAATATTGATGCATAGTCCTTTTGCAAGAGTGATGGCCCGAGTTAAGGCAATGAGTTTGGCTTGCTGTGAGGTAGTGGAGGGGGGCAGAGTGGTAGCCTCAATGATAGATGTGGAAGATACTATAGCATACCCTGCCTTTGCTGGTGAGTGATTAGGACTGGTGGAACTGTCATCAACAAACCAAGTGTGATCAGGGTAAGGAACAGGAAAGAAGGAAATACGGGGAAATGGAGTGATGTCAGGTGGATCAGTTATGGGAGTCAAGTGTGGTAACCAGAATAATGTGGGAGGCCAGATTGAAGTTTGGGGCAGAAACAATGGTAACTGTGGGAGACTCAAAAAAGAGTGAGTATAGCTGAAGGAGCTGGAGGGCAGAAAGTATATGCATCACGTGTGAGGAAGAAAATAGGTTTTGGAAGTTACGAGAACTGTAGAGACTGACTTGAGCATAGTTTGTGATTTTGAGAGCCTCTAAAAGTATTAAAGCAGTGGCAGCTGCCACATGCAGACATGAGGGTTAGGCTAAAAGAGTAAGGTCAAGTTGTTTGGACAGAAAGACTACAGGGTGCATTCCTGGCTCTTGTGTAAGAATTCTGACCACACAACCCTGTACTTCGGCTGTGTGTAATGAAAAACGTTGGAATGAGTTAGGAAGAGCTAGTGTGGGAGCAGCTTTTATGGCTGTTTTTTAAGGAATGGAAAGGGGAGTGGGGAAAAGATTTAGGATTTATGGGGTCAGCTAGGTTTGTCTAGAACAGAATAATGGGTTGTGGAAAGAGGTATTGAGGATAGGAGAGTACATGAGTTTGGCACCATGGGGTGGATAGGCAAGACAATTTGGTTGATAAAGTGCAGTTCCTGAACTAACCTGTAAGACTTGTCTGGTTTTTGGACAGGTAAAATGGGGGAATTGTAAGGAGAGTTTATAGACTTTAAAAGGCCTTGTTGTAGCAGGCCAGTGATAACAGGCTTTAATCCTTTTAAAGCATGATGTGGGATGGAATATTGGCATTGAGTGGGGTAAGGGTGATTAGGTTTTAATGGGATTTTAAGGGGTGCATCATATCCATCACCAAGGAGGGATTAGAGGTGTCCTATACTTGTGGATTATGGTGGGAAGATACAAGGAGGCTTTGAACTGGGGGAAAAGGTGGCAATGAGGTGTGACTGTAGCCCAGGAATAGTCAGGGAAGCAGATAATTTAGTTAAAATGTCTTGACCTAATAAGGGAGCTGAGCAGGTGGGGATAACTAAAAAGGAATGCACAAAAGAATGTTGTCCAAGTTGGCACCAGAGTTGGGGAGTTTTACGAGGTTTAGAAGCCTGGCCATCAATACCCACAACAGTTATGGAGGAAAGGGAAACACGCCCTTGAAAAGAAGGTAATGTGGAGTGGGTAGCCTCCGTATTGATTAAGAAAGGGACGGACTTACCCTCCACTGTAAGGGTTACCCAAAGCCTCTGTGATGGTCCTGTAGGCTTCCAAGGCAATCAGGCAGCATCAGTCTTTAGCCACTAAGCTGAGAAGATCTGGGAAGGAGTCAGTCAGAGAGCCTTGGGGCAGAGTTCCAGGGAGTCTAGTTCCAGGAACTCTGAGAGTGGCTGCTGGGTGAGTTGTACAGTCTGATATCCAATAGGGTCCCATACAGATGGGACACAGCTTAGGAGGAATCCAAAGCTGCAGGCATTCCGTGGCCCAGTGGCCAGATTTCCAGCATTTGAAGCAAGATCCTGGGGGATGAGGTCCTGAAGGAGCATCTGGCAGCTATGGCTTAGGCGTTTTGAAGTTCTTGTGTGCTGGAGATGTAACTGGGGTTTCTCTCACAGTGGAGGCAAATAATTGCAATTCAGAAATACATTGCCACTTGGCTGCCTTTTCTTTTTTACTGTACACCTTGAAGGTGAGGTTAATTAAGTCCTGTTGTGGGGTTTGAGGGCTGGAATCTAATTTTTAGAGCTTCATCTCATGTCGGGAGTGAGTTGGGTAATAAAATGCATATTGAGAATAAAACAGTCTTCTGGACCCTCTGGGACTAGAGTGGTAGTGTCTAAGGGTTGTTGCCAAACGGGCCACAGACTGGGCTGAGTTTTTATATTTAATGAAAAAGAGCCTAAACACTAACTGATTTGGGAGAGGTTGGCTAAAGAAAAAGGAGCATTATCCTTGACTATGCCTTTAGCTCCAGCCACCTTTTTAAGAGGAAACTGTTGGGCAAGTCGGGGAGGGCTAGTCGCTGAATGAAATCGTAAGCCAGTCCAAGTGTGAGGAGGGGAGGTGATAGAAGGATTATAGGGTGGGGGAGTGGAGGCTGAGTAAGAATCGGGACCTGGCTCAGCTTGGTGAGGAGAAGCCTAGGCAGGAGGGGAGAGGTCAGATGGATCCATAGAAAAGGAGGATTCAAAGGACTCAGAGTTTGGGGTGGAGACTGAAGGAACAGAAAGGAAAGAAAGAAGAAAGATTTGGGATGAGTCGCAATGGGAGCAAAGATTAGGAAGGGATTGATGTGTTGAAGAATGCCTGGACATCAGGCACCTCAGACCATTTGCTTATTTTTTGACAAAAATTGTCTAGGTCTTGTAAGATAGACAAATTGAAAGTGCCATTCTGTGGCCACCTGGACCTACTGTTGAGTTTGTACTGGGCCAAGTGATATTGCAGAAGAAAAGGCATTTAGGTTTTAGGTCAGGTGTGTATTGAAGAGGTTTTAAGTTTTTGAGAACACAGGCTAAGGGAAAAGAAGGAGGAATGGAGGGTAGAAGATTGCCCATAGTGAAGGAGGCAAGCCCAGAGAAAAGAGAGGGTAGAGACACAGAGAAGGGGGGCGGGATGAGCAGCCCTGGGTTGCAATGTGGGTGGGCAGCCTAAGCAGGCGTCCACACAATTGACTTGCCACCAAGGGAATGTGGGTGAATGACCAAGGCAGGAGTCCCTGCAGTGATCAGACATCATTGGAGTGTGGGTGAATAATCAGGCAGGCATCTCCACAAAGGAAGACTGTCTTCCTGAGTCTGTGACTGGCGCCGGAGTTTTGGGTCCATGGATAAAATGTGCCTCCTTTGTCTCTACTAGTGAAGAAAAAGAACTGGAATTCCTAGAACACAGAGATTGAAAGGTAGTGAGAGAGGAAGATTGAAGGGTAGTGAGAGAGGCTGGAGAAGAGTGAAAAGACCACTTACTGGATTTGACATTGGTGAGATGTTCCTTGGGCTGGTTGCTGTGAGGACCCATCATCATAGGTGGATCTCCTCATGGAGTGAGAGCGAGGGCAGGGGACTGGTCTCCCGAAGGAGTCCTCCTGTCCTGGGTTTCAGCACCAAATGTCATGAGTGTACGTGTGAAGGGAGTCCACCAAACAGGTTTTGTGTGAGCAAAAGGCTGTTTATTTCACCTGGGTGCAGACGGGCTGAGTCCGAAAAAGGAGTCAGCAAAGGGTGGTGTGATTATCATTAGCTCTTATAGGTTTGGGATAGGCATACAAAGTACCTTCTTAAGGGTTGGGGAGAATATATCATATTAGTTAGGGTGGAGCAGGAACAAATCACAATGGTGGAATGTCATCGGTTAAGGCTATTTTCACTTCTTTTGTGGATCTTCAGTTGCTTCAGGCCATCTGGGTGTATATGTGCAGGTTACCTGGGATATGATGGCTTAGCTGGGGCTCAGAGGCCTGATACATACCTTGACTTCATTTTCTTCATATCTGATTTTATATAGTAAAAGTTATTAAAAATGTTGATGAAATCCCAAATTGTTAATTGTTTTCTTTAACAGGGCATGGTTTTGGTGTCATGTCTAAGAGTTATTTGGCTAATCCTATACTCTCCAATTTTCTCCTATATTTTTTCTAAACATTTTATGAGTTCACATTTTATATTTAAATTGGTGATCATTTTTAGTTAGGTTAATGTTAATAGTTTTTTCTTATGGATGTTTAATTTCTCCATCACCACTTGTTGAAAGGGCTGTCGTTTTTCTACTGAATATTTTTTGCTCCGTTGTCAAAATTCAGTTGGGCATAGCTGTGTGGGTCTATTTCTAGGTTCTCTATTCTGTCCTATTAACCGATGTTTCTAGCCCTCTGCCATTACTGCACTATTTTGATTACTTTGGATATATAGTAGGCCTTAATATCAAGTGAAGTAATTGTTCCCTTTTTATACTTCTTTGTTAAGATTATTTTACCTAGTCTAGGGCCTGTACCTTTCAATATAAAGTTTAGAAGAAAATTGTCTATGTCTACAAAAATCTTGCTGGGATTTTAGCAGAAATTGTTTAAAACCTGCACACCAGCGAGGGAAGAAATTATCTCTTTATTCTGTTGAGTTTTGCAATCTATAAACATTATGTATTTCCATGTTCATTTAGGTATTTTAAAATTTTATCAATCAATATTTTTTAATTTTCAACTTACATATCCCACACATAGACCTGTGTTAATTTTATGTCATCTTGATGGGGTTAAGAGATGGCCAAATAGCTGACAAAACATTATTTCTGGATGTGTCTGTCAGGGTGTTTCCAGAAGAGATTAGTATTTGAATCAGTTAACTGAGTAAAGAAGATTACTCACCAAGGTGAGGCATCATCCAGTCCCTTGAGGGCCTAAATAGAACAAAAAGGTGGAGGAAGGGCAAATGTACTCACTTTTCTTGAGCTGGGACATACATTTCCTCCTGCCTCCAACAGGTTCCTGGTTGGAGCCCCTGGTTGTTCACTCTTTGGACTCCATGATTTGCACTAGCATCACTACTACCAAACTGAAGCCCTCAGCCTCAGAGTTGGAATGACATCCTTGGCTCCACTGGTTTTCAGTCCTTTGGAATAAGACTAAATTATACCATTCTTTCCTGGTTCTCCTGCTTGCAGACAGCACATTTTGAGACTTCTCATTTTTCACAACTGTGTAGACCAATTCCCATAAAAAATCATCTTATACATATGTATACATTATTTCTATTTCTCTAGAGAATCCTAATACAGATTTTTAAGAATTTATTTGTGGAGCAACTATAAATGGCATTGCTTTTTAAATTTAAGTTTCTACATGTTTATTGTTTGTCTATATAAATGTTATTGATTTTTGTGTATTGATTCTATGACTTTGCTAGACTCACTTATTTGGTCTAAAAGATTTAGTTAGGTTTTTTTTTTTAATCCCTTGAAATTTTCTATGTAAATGATCATGCCCTCTTCAAGTAGCACAGGCTTATTTCTTCCTTTATAAACGTTATCTCTTTTTGTTTGTTTGTTTGCTTGTCTTGCCTTATTGAACTCACTGGAAATTCTGTCTGAATGTCTGTTCAATAGAAAAAACAGACATTCTTGACTTATTCCTCGTTTGAAAGGCAAAGTATTCAGCCTTTTATCATCAGTATGATGTTAGATATAGGCTTATGTAGACACTCTTTATGAAATTGAGATAATTCCTTTGTATTCTCCACTTGTTGCAAAATAGGTGTCATATTTCATCAAATGCTTTCTCTGAGTAAATTTTATGGGCATATTTTTACATTTTAGCTTGGAGATATGGTGACTTATTTTGATTTTTTTTCTGATGTTGAACCTGCCTTACATATCTAGAATAAATCCCTCTTGATCACAATGAAATATAATGAATTTAATGAGAATGTTTTCAAAAAAATTTAGATGGTTCTGAAGGAATTTCAAATAGCCATTAGATCTATTATTAATATTTCCAAACAGTTGTGGGGAAAGTGTCATAAAATTGGTAGTACATTCATTTTAATATATCTCATAAAACAAATCATCTACCTTTGTCCCTTATGTAACATTTGTTTGAGAAGTAACATGATCATTGAATGAGCTCATTTTCTAATTACCTTTAAATGACCTTAGTAATCTCACATGTTTATAGTAGCAGAGTCCTTTCTCAGGTTTTCCAGTTTTAGGGTGAGAGTTTCATTGTCATACATATATTATACAGGAAATTTAGCAAGTTGGCTCTTTTGGCTCTTTTTCCTAAAGCAGCCTTGAGTTTCAGTTCTGTATCTATTGAGTGAAGGGGTGGCCCGCCCCTCCACACCTGTAGGAGTTTCTCTTAGGTGGAATGAAAGACTTGAGAAAAGAAACGAGACACAGAGACAAAGTATAGAGAAAGAAAAAGTGGGCCTAGGGGACCGGCGCTCAGTATACAGAGGACCCACGTTGGCACCAGTCTCTGAGTTCCCTCAGTATTTATTAATCATTATCTTTACCATCTTAGAAAAAGGGAAGTGACAGGATAATAGGATCATCCTAGCAAGAAGGTCAGCAGTAAGACATATGAACAAAGATCTCTGTGACATAAATAAGTTTAAGGAAAAGTGCTGTGCCTTGATATGCATATGCAAACATCTCCATAAACCTTTTTAGTGCATAAAGAGCAGCATCGCCTCTAGCACGTCCCACCTTCAGCCCTAAGGAGGTTTTCTCCTTTCTCAGTAAACAGAACATACAATCGGGTTTTACACCGAGATGTTCCATTGCCCAGGGATGGGCAGGAGACAGATGCTTTTCTCTATCTCAACTGGCAAGAGGCCTTCCTTCCTATTGTACTAGTCCTCCTCAGCACAGACCCTTCACGAGTGTTAGGCTGGGGGGCGATCAGGTCCTTCCCTTCCCATGAGGCCATATTTCAGACTATCACATGGGGAGAAACCTTAAACAATACCTAGCTTTCCTAGGCAGAGGTCCCTGCAACCCTTGGCAGTGTACGTGTCACTGGGTACTTGAGATTAAGAGAATGGTGATGACTTTTCACAAGCATACTGCCTTCAGGCACTTGTTTAACAAAGCACACCCTGCACAGCCCAAAATCTGTTAAACCTTGAGTCACCACAGCACATGTCTCTTGCAAGGACAAGGTTGGGGGTAGGGTCACAGATTAACAGCATCTCAAACACAGAACAAAATGGAGTCTCTTATGTCTACTTCTTTCTACATAGACACAGTAACAGTCTGATCTCTCTTTTCCCCACAATTGAGCCTCACTTTTTTAAAGTTGAGTTTCTCATATATAGTAATATGACTAATTTGTCATAAGGAGAGATAACACTAAGAAAAATATTTAATATAAATAAATTCATATGTATTGAAAAGTAAAATGGTGTGTGTCTGTATGTATGTGTGTGTGTGTGTCTGTGTCTGTGTATGTGTATCAGAAGATTATTTTAAAAATTTACCAGAGTGATTTTATCACACTTAAACAAAATTAAGTTTCCAGATTTATCTTGAACGTAACTGCCATTGTTTGAATGATGGTGTTGGAACTTAATCCCCATTGTGGTGGTATTAAGGAAGTGGGACCTTTTAATTACATCCTTAGGTCTCCTTCCTTGACTGCCTGGGGTCGTCTCAAGTCTCTGCTTCCTGCATTCTGGAACAGTGCTCCTTGCCTGCTTCATCTGTGGCTCAAGTGGGCCCAGGTGTGGCATGGACTACCACTTCAGAAGGCACAAGCCATACAAATTTGTGTCATCCATGTGGTTCTAGATCTGCAGGTGCACAGAGTGCACAAGCTGTGGAGGCATGGCAATCTTCACTGAGATTTCAAAGGATGCTTCAGGGACCAGGCAGAAAAATACCACAGGGTGGGAGCCAGCACAGAGATTACCACCAGGGCAATGTTTAGTGGAGCAACAGAGGCAGGGCCACTGCAGAGAGTCCTTACTATGGCAGTGTTTAGTGGAGCCATGAGAGAAGGCCCATCTCCAAGACCCGAGAACTATGGAGACACCAGAGTGTGATATCAGCCAGGGAGAGCTGCAGGCATTTGACTCCAAATAAAGAGAGCTGTTGTGTGAACTGAGCCCAGCAGAGCCATGGTGGCAGCCTCTTGCTGAGCCTTGGGCGCCTTACCCCTACTCCAGTTTGTACAGAAGACAGGACATGGAGTCAAAGATTATTCTTAAGCTTCAAGATTAAATGTTTGCCCTATAGGGATTTAGATTTTGTTGGAATCTGTTGCCTCTTTCTTCTTTCCTACTTCCTCCTGTTGGAATGGTAACGTCTGTCCTATGACTGTCTTATCATTGTATTTGGAAGTATATAAGCTGATCTCACTTACAGATGGACAGAAATTTGCCTCAGGATGAATCATACTTTGAGTCTAATCCATATCTAATTCAGGCAATATTTAGATGAATCTTTGGACTTAGACATTAAAGTTGATTCTGGAATGAGTTAAGAGTTTTGGGGCTATTGGGATAGAATGAAAGTGTTTTGTATGTGAGAAGGACATGAATTTTGGGAAGGGGGCAGGGGCAGAATGCTATGGTTTGAATGATGGTGTCCCCTCTGAAATTTATGTTGAAGCTTAATCCCTGTTGTGGTCTGTTAAGAAGTGAGGCGTTTTAGGAAGTCATTAGATAATGAGGACTCCTTTGTGAATGGGATAAAGGACACACAGAATTCAACCATCACTTTTCAATTAATTATTTACTTATTTAGAGAAAGGGTCTTGCTCTGTCACTCAGGCTGGAGGGCAGTGACAAAATCACGGCTCACTGTAGCCTTGAACTCTTGCCTCAATCCATCCTCCTGTCTCAGGCTCCCAAGTAGCTAGGATTGCAGGCATGCACCACCACACCTGACCATTTAAAAAATATTTTATATAGATGAGGTTGGGCTATTGCTCAGGCTGGTCTTACTCTTGGCCTCAAGTAATCTAGGGCTCAGGCAGTTATGTTTTAGTAGGAATTCATCTATAACACAGAATTCTAGAATGCAGAATACCACTTCATTTTAGTTGTGTTTTAAGTCTACTAAAATAATGCCCTTGTATATAGCCTCTTTTTCTTTTTGAGGTAGAAACACAAATATTTGAGAAATAAGCATGTCTTTTTAAAAAGAGTACATGGAAAATTAGTTTTCTTTTAATCAAAAATAAGTTAAACTGGAAAAAATTGATGTTTTCCATTAAGAAACTGATTTTCTTCATAGCACTGAAAGTGAGTTGACAGAAGGTAAACACTTAGCTAAAATATATTTAGAACTTGGTAGAGTATTAGCTACAAGATAATGACATCTTAGCCACAGAAGGAATTAAAATTGCTTAGCTATGCGCCAAGGGTATAAAAACTGAAAATCAGCGCTGGAATCACAAGATAAAGATAATAATAATAACACCTTCCATGTAGAGTACTTAACTTCATCAAAACACGTTTGCTTGCATTATTTCCTTTGATTTTCACTGTATTTTTTAAAAAATAAAAATGCCATTTTTATGTAACTGAGTTACAATTCTTTCTAAAGACAGATACCATAGAAGTAAAACAATTTTACTTGTGCATTCAATCATATTGCAGTGGTTCATGACAACAATAGACTTAATTCCGTCCAGTTTTTTCTTTTCTTCAGTTCTTCCTTTAATTATGCTAGCAGTTTCTCCAGGCTTCTTTGTATTTAACTGATTTTACATACTTCCTTTATGATTTGCAGGATCTCTTTGTGGGTTTAGGTGATCTTTTCTTTAATTCTTTTACTTACATCACACTGTGACTTTCTTCCTTTTTCTTTTCAGTTTAGCAAGTTTTTAATGAAAGTTGTATATGAGATTATTCCTGCATCTTCTCAGTTTCCTTTTTTCTTATTTATTTATTTACTTTTTTATTTGCCCTTTTTCTTTCTTACTTGGTGAATCTGGCTTTTCATTCAAAGGTCTTTTTGCCATCTGTGTCCAGTTTTAGCCTAGTGATAACCACCTTGCTGTGGTGAACGCCCATATGAGCAGTTGTGCCATTAGCCTTTTCCTGCTGCATTCATTCAGTGAAGACGACATACTTCTTCCTGTAAATCTAGACTGCTTTGCTGACCTGTTAGTGTCCTCACACAACATGAACTCCATCATTCTTTTGGATAGACATAGATCTATCCTTCAACTTCTGTCTCAGCACTTTGGAAAGAGGGGGAAGACATAATCTTCCTGAGAATGAGGGAAGGTGCATTGAAACATCTTTTGCAGTTCTTGCTTTGGTCAGAAGTCACAAAGGGATTGAACTTCGTTTTGACTGCTGCTGCTTTGGTGATGGTCACAGAAGGGAAGAGGGGAAGAGTGCTTTGCTATTTTCTTTTTCTTTTTTTGGGGGGGGGGGGGGGGGGGGGGGGGGGGCATACTCTGTCTCCTAGGCTGGAGTGCAGTGGTGTGATTACCACGGCTCACTGCAGCTTCCACCTTCCCGGGCTCAGGTGATCCTCCCACCTCAACCTCTGCCCAGTGAATTTTTTAAATTTTTGTATCATTGGGGTTTCCTCATGTTGGACAAGCTGGTCTCAAACTCCTGGGCTCCAATGATATGCCCATCTTCGCCTATCAAAGTGTTGGGATTACAGGCACAAACCACTGTGCCTGGTCTGCTCTGCTATTTTCTACTTCCATTTTCCCCTACTTTTGTAAAAATTCTGGGGAATTTATAATTCTCTGCTTTTCTTCTCCCTCATTAATTCCTCTAGATGTTTTTCCAAAACAAAAACTATTATTTGTAAGCATGGAGTATAATTATATTTTATCAAGCAGGCTCAGACTCTGTCTTGGGTTACTCTGTACTAATTTCAGTTTTCCATTGCTCCAGTCTCTGAATCCCAACATTATTTTACGTGGAAGCTCAATTTTACTGTCTTCTATTCCTCTTAGTCTTTTCTGCTACTTCCACTTACTTGTATTTCAGTGAACCAAATGTTAAAAGTCTAGATTTTCCACTTTAAATTTTAATTCTGGGTCTTTGAGGCTGGTTTGGCTCTATTTGTCTCCTGTCAATATCTTCTTTTTCATGGACAATTAATACTAATGCGTCTTCTCTTGTCCTCTTCCTGATAACAGAATGACATTACTCTGTCAATATCCTGAACACCTGGAGCCGTTTCTAACTACACATTACGTTCCGTGGAGTTCTTGAACCACATTTATGGCAAGTGCTCAGCCGTCCCTTACATCAGTTAAAGTTCTCCACCTCTAAATCAAATTCACTGGGCAGCTACTTAGACCTATTGTCTCATATTCAGAGTGGAGTATTCCTCTGTCTCTGCCTCTCTTTGATATGAAATCCAAACCAGTCTGACACTTTCCTGAGGTTATTAGTATTTCACAATATCCTTTTAACCAAGTCACTGTGTCTTCTGCTTTTGCTGCTTGTTTCAGACTTTATTCATGAAAAGTCTTAGCTCAGTGGGCTTATCAAAAATCTTCTTAGTGGTTTTACTTTTTTTTTTTTTTTAATAATCTATTTGACACACTTTCCAATGTAAATCCAAGTGCTCTGATAATGTGGAACTGTTAGCAAAATTCTTTGCTCCTGGGAATTTGAACTAGGTTAAATATTTCCCTTGAGTTTATCTGTTAGGTTCCCATCATATATTGCTTTTCTCGGTGATGCCATAATACCTTGTATACATAGTCCTCACAATATTTTTTCATATTCACACTATTATCCCCTTTTAAAAAAACTTAAATTCTCTTTCTTAGTCAATTTTCCCTCCACTGCCAAGGTCACTAGTAATTTTTTTTTTTTATAACCTAACACAGTGAGTTATAATCAGTTCCTATCTTATTTGACCTCTGAGTCCTCTGAAATAATTGCCATCCTTGCATTTCAATATTCACCACTTCTTTGATTGCACTTTTCTTATTCTCTTTTGTCAGATTATTTTTCTCAATGGGTTCCTTGAATGTTAGTAATGATCATAATTTTCTTCTTATCTCTTTTCTCTTTTTTTCTTGCTTGGGCCATCTTAACACAATAGTTTCAACTATCACCTGCAGACAGATACTTTCAAAATCTTGATCTCATCCTTGCTTCAGACACTGCCATGCAATTCTCTCCTGAGTATATGTGTGTTTCAAGCTTGAAATATTCAATATATTTGCAGCTGAACTCTCTCTAATTCTCTCTAAACTTTCCCCCCATCTTTGTACCTTATTTTTGGGAATGCTAATTTATCAGCCCATTTATTCCTAGTCAGACCTATGTTTGTGTTTTCCTTGTGCATGTGTACATGCACACACACATAAAAAATCATATTTACCACTTTTTATTTTCTGTATCATAAATGTCTCCTGAAAAATGTTTCTTCCTCTTCAACTTCATGGTTTATTCAGAATTTCATCAGCTTTTTCGTGGACTATTGAGATACTCTCTTTACTTCTCTCCCTGCTACGTGTCATATTCTCTTTAATCCATTCTTCAGTTCCTTCCTTAAAACAATTTACTAGTTCTTCATTGCTGTTTTACAAGTTTCCTAGGTAATTCTTCTGTGGCCAGCCAATTGCAACAATGTCTACCTAGGCTTATATTTGAAACTGATTATATAACCTTGCTGTTCAAAAGGAGCTCTTTTGAACAGCAAGGAGCAATGTTGTTCCAGCAACATTGACAACATCTGGGAACTTGTTAGAAACACAGAATCTCCCATATTGCTTCAGAGATCCTCAATTATAACCTGAATTTTAGCAACATCCCCCATTGCTGCACAAGCACACTCAAGTTTGAGAAGCATTGTATGTTGGTTCTATTCCAAGCTCTGCCAATCCAAGTCCAGGGGTTTAGGGGCTACCTGGATATCCTTATCTATTCTTTAGAGTTCAGGGAAAACTCAATTCAATTCTTCCCTGTACCCTTATCTCATTTATATTGCAAATCCTATCCATGGTCCATTACGATTATTTCTCCCTGACAAATAATTGGTCTGCAAATGATTCTCCTCTTTTGGTAAACTAGAAAAAAATACTCAAAGCTTTAAAATGATTTACATTATACATCTATATCCATATCTATATCTATCTATCTATCTATCTATCTATCTATCTATCTATCTATCTATCTAAAACATTTCCTAGGTTTCAAAAGGGCCCAGCTTGAGGCTGAACACTATCTCAAAATACAACTTTTTTTCTTAATCTACATTCAATCAATTGCTGTAATCTCTCATAAAAAATATTTCTATATGTGTGAATCAGGTCAAATTTGTTTTTAAGTTTCTTACTATAACTTAACTTTTGTGTATATCTCATCATAATGGTCCCTGAATTTGATTCTTCTGATGTAAATGATATTCCCTGGTTGCATAAGAGGACTAATCAGTGTACACGCTAAACCAGTGGTTCTCAAAATGCTTTTCTATGAGCAACAATATTAGTATCACCTGTGGACTTATGAAAATGTAAATTATTTCACCACATCAAAGACCTATTGAATGTGATCTTTTTTTTTTTGTCTGAGAATTGTGATCTGTGTTTTAACAATTTTGACTGATGCATGGTAAAGTTTGGAAATTATTAGTCTGTCTAAAATAATTACTAAAAGTTCATTTTCCTTTCTAGTGCTGGATTTAGATAGGGGCATGATATACAGTAATAGTCAATGAGATATGAGAGAAATATGTCAGGGATTGGAACAATATTCTTGCTGTTATATAATAACAAGCACAAAGAAATAGATCTTTTTCATGGTTGGGTATCGATACATTACATATAGTTCCAAGACTGGCTATAACCATCTTAGCATCATGACACAGAATTACATGTTGAGGTTGGTTTAGTTAAAAGATTGTAAACATATAGGTTCATTATGATGTCATTGATCCAGAGAATAAACCAGCTCTGGCATGGTAGCTGTTCTGGGTTTTTTGTTATGCAGAATTGACCTTATTAAATAAGCCAATTTATGTTGGATTTTCTGTAATCTGCAGTTAAAAATGTCTCAACTTATACATCACGAGTCTCTTTGATAGTCAATAATAAAATAACAAATGCTATTTAAAAATCATTGATGCATAAAAATTTGTAAATGGAGTTTTCTATTCATACATATAATATTTGCTGTCAGTCAGTGCTAGGGGTCGGTAGGTTTTAATAGGCTGAACACCTCACAATTAAAAAGGTATATCAGAAGTTAAAAATAAAAACACAACATAAAGTGGATAAGATTAACCATCTATGAAAAACTTGTGAAGCATAAAAAGGCCATAAAGTAATTAACAATTGTGATTGGATTAGATCAGAGTCCCTTATTTAATCTCATAAGGAACTTTAAAAATGCCTATAAAAAGAAAGGTAATTATTGGAGTGTAATTAATAAAAAAAAAATCTATAATGGAAACATGTCCAGTAGATGGAAGTGTTCTAATGATAGATTTTTAAAATAATAAGAAATATTAGAGATAGATAGTAAGTACTTTTCAGATTTATTTAGCTTCTATATCTGATCAACAGTACTATTAAAAATTTTTCAGGTTCTGCCATAGATGAGATTGAACAGCGGGTAAAACTGTCAGACTATCTTTGTTCTTTTTTCATGCACACATACTGCTTTATCATTCTAAGTTCAAATTTTGCAGGTATCTTAGTTTTGAGATGATAGTGTTAAAAAAAACAAATTGATGCATTTTGTTAACTATGTATATATTCTCTACTTTAAAAATTAGTGTTTAGCAAGTAAATCAATGTTTTGGGAGTTTGGTTAGTGTGACTCACTTACCCAGATCCTAAATCATCTCATAGTTATAAAACAGCTTGTATGGTGCAAAGATGAGAATCACATTTTGTGTAGTGACCCCACTGCCATAAATATTACATGGAGTATTTTTTTCTTTCTTCCTTGCTAATCATTTTAACTTCCTGAGTCTAACTGCTCTGTAATTTCATTTCCAGTGGAGCGTCTCAGTACTTCATAAAAGCAGGTTAATAGTTATAAACATAAACAGAAAATAATTACCTCTTGTAAGTAGGGTCATAATACCTCTTCAACTGTTTTTATGAATTCTTACAACACTTTTCAATACTTTATATTTTCCTTCTCTTCTTGCTACTTTAGCTATCAAGGGAGTGATTATATGAAGTTTTTTTTGCATATTTACTAGGCAATTTTTCTGGTTGGTGTTGGAAAAATATGGAAGGCAGTATGATGGTAACAAGTATCATGCTTTTGTTTCTTTCTGTTTCTTTTATTTTTTTAGACGGAGTCTTGCTCTGTCGCCAGGCTGGAGTGCAGTGGTGGGATCTCAGCTAGCTGCAACCTCTGCCTCCTGGGTTCAAGTGATTCTCCTGCCTCAGCCTCCCAAATAGCTGGGACTACAGGCGAAAGCCACCACACATAGCTAACTTTTGTATTTTTAGATGGAATTTCACTGTGTTGGCCAGGATATTCTCCATCTCTTGACTTGTGATTCGCCCACCTCAGCCTCCCAAAGTGCTGGGATTACAGGTGTGAGCCACCACACCCGGTCACTTTTCAATTTATATAAAAAGCAATCTAAGTCGTTATTTTCCAAAACGTGTTTGTATGTATAACACTATTGCAGATATGAGAGATATTTGTTGTAGAGTCTACCTTTTACTAAAAGTCTGAAAACTAAGATATCAGTAAACTAACACTGAAAGAGTTTCAGAGACATTGGATGAAAACTTCTCTTTGAATTCTTATAAATAAGTCTGAAAATTCTGTGCAAAATGTCAGCTGCCATTTCAGTGGTTTTCTTGACCCAGGATGGAAAGATAGGATATATTGCTTAGTATAGTTTCTTTCAACTACAGAGAAAAATGTGGTCTTCGTGTGGGGAGAATGAACTCATTATTCTTTTCTTCATAAAATTAATTGCAGTGCTCATTTAAAAATAAAACTTAAGCCAGGCGCAGTGGCTGACACCTGTAATCCTAGCACTTTGTGAGGCCGAGGCAGGTGGATCACTTGAGGACAGGAGTTTGAGACCAGCCTGGCAAACATGGTGAAACCCTGTCTCTACTAAAAATACGCAAATTAGCAGGGCATACTGGTGCATGTCTGTAATCCCAGCTACTAGGGAGGCTGAGGCACTGGAATTGCCTGAACTCAGGGGGCAGAGGTTGCAGTGAGCCCAGATCACGCCACCGCACTCGAGACTGGGCGACAGTGCAAGATTCCATCTCAAAAAGAAAAACAAGCAAATGAAAAAAGTTTGAAAAATCCTTAAAGCCTTAATGCCCATTATGACACTTTTTGACGGACTGTCACCATGTTGTGGGGGAGGAGGACAGCTTTCTTTTTTTGTTGTTGCTCTTTTTGCATGAAGTGATTTGGTTAAGCAGGAAAAAGAATGAGGGGGTTTTGACACCTCATCCCCTATTCTATTCTCCGAACTACATAATCCTCTCCTTTGCTCAGTTTGATTTTCCTTTATTGAATTTTGCTTTCTGTGATGTTCTCATTTCCCTTATTAGATTAAATCAAATTGTTCTTACCCATCCAACATTATCCCTTTGGGAGAGCAAAATTCTGTCTCCCGAGAGAAACACGTAAAGAAAATCTACTTAGAGAAGATTACTCAGCTGCTGTTATTACCCGTTTCCAATTTCCTTTTTACTTTACAGAGTAAGTTTGACTCATTCCCCATTGGCAAAGTTTCCTCTCTTCTACTATGTAACAAGGATTTTATAATAGATGACGCCTAATGTGAAGTGCAGAAAATCGGGATTGATATGACATGTTATATATGATAGGTCAGAAAAACTCTTAGGTTATTGCTTGGGCTTGCGGCTACTGTCTTTTGAAATCACAGAACTGTCCCACTGAACCAAGAATTATATAGGAAATTCTATTAGACCATTTAACTGACACACAGGTGATGCTCTTTTGGTGATTATGATGGAACTGCTGAAGATCTGTCACAACAAAGATGTGAGAGTATAGAAACTTTATCTGGATTGCTTTGGATTCGATTTCCTTTCTACACAGAGGGAAGAGAAAGCTTAAGACATACAACCTCAGTGGAAATCAGGTTTCTGTCTTTACAAACTGTTTAAACCTCAACATAGAGATTTGCATGGAATTTTTTTAACATTTTCAAATTTGCTCAAAAAACATCTATCTTTGTACTGTAGTACAAAAAATGGAAAAAAAAAGTATATTCTGGTCCGAATTGTAGTAAGTACATGAATAACTTAATGAATTGTGGACATACACACTCCCTTTTCTCTGTGTGTGTGTCTGTGTGTGTTTTCTAACCCAGCATCTTAAATTCTCTTGAGGTCACCCTGTCAGCATCGGTTCTGTGGCCTGGATTTAGTTGAATCAATCCTAATTGCAATTCAGCACAGGTCTGCTCCTCTGTGGAGATTGCAGATGAATGACAGTGCAGTGGCAGGAAAGATAAATATGCTGGCAAATAAGATCCTGGCTCTCCACAGAGGATGGAATAAATTACTTTACCAATGGAATGGAGGTAATATGTTGGAGAAAGAAAGTGAAATCGAAACCAGTTTAATACTCGGTTTGTTAAAGTTTAAAACAAAGCATTTTAAGCTTAAGTAATGCATGGATGGTGATTCTTTTTATTTAGAAAACATTCCATTGCTCTGTACTATAAGAAATAATGGCATACATGAATTTTGTTTATGCAGATGACAGCTTGGACTATTTTAATTCATGTGGCATTCTCTGGTATCTGAGAGGCTGGTGGTAACTGTGGTGTAGCATATTGATTAATAATTTGATAAATACACAAAATGGCACATTGAGCTTTAGGTGCTTCATGTGAAATGTATTTAAATGACCTTGGCTAATTAGAGTGCATAGCTGCAAGGCAGGACCATATGAACAAGAGCCAGTTTGTTGGTCTAGATATTTATATAGGTTTATGACACCTGAACACAACACTAAGTCTTCTATCAAGGAAATAGAGTTAGAGTACATCGTCAGGAGATAAACTGTATTTTCCATTGTGAGAATTATTAACCTTATGCTATATAATTAGTTCAATGATTTTATATCTAAAATGCATTTTGCAGATTTTTAACTAGATCTTGGATTACATATAAACTTGCATTTTAGTATAATAATCAAGCAAATACCTTTAAAGCAATATTAAAATGATAATTATATATTATTCTTAAAGATTAATATACATTCTTCATTTTTATTTACCCCAACATTTTCTAGCTGTGTGAAATGTAAAGTTCCAAAATAATATGCCATCCCTACAGAACATACATTTAAGGTTTATCATCACAGATCATGTTGGATATCCTTCAATTACATCTTGAAATACAAATTCTAATTAGGTTTCATTGGTAAAGGTCAGGTTTTCCCTGTATTCTTATGAAAAAGATGTTTATCAGATAAGTGGAATACTCTAAGAATCCAAAGAAATAATACCTGGAAAATTTCTGAAGTCACTTTCCCTGTTTCACTTGGCTATACATTTCCACGACAACACTGGATAACAAATTAAAAATAAGATGTCATAGGCAGGTGATTTGATTTCATCATCCCTTGTGCATATAATCTAGGCATTTCTTGGAAGTATACTGTTTTTTTTTTTTTTTTTGAGATGGGGTTTCACTCTTGTTGCCCAGGCTGGAGTGCAATGGTGTGATCTTGGCTCACTGCAGCCTCCGCCTCCCGGGTTCAAGAAATTCTCCTGCCTCAGCCTCCGGAGTAGCTGAGATTACAGGCACTGGCCACAACAGCTGGCTAATATGTTTTCTTTTAATTTTTAGTAGAGATGGGGTTTCACATGTTGGTCAGGCTGGTCTCGAACTCCTGACCTCAGGTGATCTGCCCACCTCCGCCTCCCAAAGTGCTGGGATTACAGGCGTGAGCCACTGTGCTCTGCCAGAAGTATACTGTTCTTTTAAACATCCACAGAAGCTTCTGGAAGCAAAGTAAGAAGGGACTCCAGGATGAGATTTCTGTGTAAATATTCAAAATCTCTAAATTGAGTTTAGGCCCAAGTGAATTGTTCTTAAAAGCCCCTCCAATTGTATTGGGTTTTTCAGAATGCATATTGCTCTGAAGAAAGTCAAGCATAACTGTCTATCATTACAATGTATGATTCATGTCTACTAGAAATCTGCAGGTATGCTTCGATTTGGAGTGAAATCTGCACCCCGAAAAGAGAAGATGTGAATGAGATCTTTCAATAACTTAGCTCTAAGTCAATATATTTTTGTTTTCAAATTTCAAATGACAATTAACTTTCTTTACCCACTCTGAGCAGCTCTTAATGAATCTAGGTTATGTCAAATACAACTTTCTCTGACTCTCCAAAATCACACTTTTCCTCACATAGTTGCTTAACAACTTCAGAGAGCTGCCAGAGACTATTTCAGTTTGGTTTTCATTGTTAAGAGATATGGTTTTGAAAGGATAGATTTCTAAAAAGAATTTTCAAAAGCCTTAAGGAAAAATCTTCTAGAAGACTGATAATCTCTTTTTTTCCAACCTACTTACTTTAATTATTGAATATTTTTAAACTAGAGAAGACTTAAAATGTTAACAAAGCCTAAATCTTTGGTAATACATGATAAGCTTATGAATAGTGATTGTAATCTATTACTGTTACTCTCAATACTATACACATACAAACACATACATACACATATGTATTTGATGATGAAAGTTAAAAACTTGAGAAATTTATTAAATAATTGAGAAATGAGTTATATGAAGAAATGAGACTGAGGAGTTCTATGAAGGTGAAGGTAACTTAGAATCTATCTTGAACAAAATACATATCACGATGATAGCCTCTACTTTGTCAGTGTATAAAAAGTACTCAGTAGTGTACTTTAATCTGACCTAAGTCTGTTCTGTCCAAATTAAGCAGAATATCTTTTCAGAATTCTTGACTAAACAAAATCATCTATTTAGGTTTTTAATTACATCATTGAACACATTATTAGGTAACCTGAAGGCTCAATGAATGAGTTTAATAGATTGTGGTCCACCATATGCATTAGCATCAACTGGAGTGGTTGTGATAAATGCAGATTCCTGCCTTAATTCAGGATTTTGACTCAGGGTTAAGGAGAAGGGGACCAGCATCTCTATTTTAAAGGGCTCTCAAATGGATCTGAGGTACTTTCAAATTTGAAATCTACACAATAAATGCTTACTGTCTGAGAGATTTCACTTTAGAAGATAGGGTATAGACTAGATTATCTGTATTGATTCCTTCCAGCATTATCATTCTTGAGAAATCAAGACGCAAATATTACTTAAAGTCATAAACCTGAGAAGGAATTGTTAACAATTTTTCTAAAGCAGTTGAAGAAGTTAAACTAAGAAAAAGTTATGAAATTTACTCCAATAACAAGTTCTTATCTTAATTCACTTGAATAGACAAAAAAAGGTAATAGACAAAAAAAACTCCTTTTAATTTTGAGATGAGGAAAAATGGTTAACTATGAAATTAGGTACACCAATATAGTTCCCACTTTACAAGTTTCTGTCATAGAGAAGTGGACTTTAGAGAAGGTGTGCAAAATAGAAATGTCTTGAATAAAAAGATTCTGAAACATAATGTGCTCATATTGAAATTACCAAGAAAACTCCATTGACATACCTTGTCTTGTCCTTACTATGAAGAACATCATTCCAGTGGTAGCTATGACATAAGCAGAAGCTAGAAACATGAATTTTAAAATGGCTAACTTCTGCCAGGTTTACTCCCTTATTTGCTCTTAGATATGAACACACACAAAGTGATAGAACGAAAAGAGACAGAGTATTTTTTTAAATGTTGTCTTTTTTCTCTGATCATTTCTCTCTTCTCCTCTTAGGGACCTTATTTATTTCCATAGCTTCAGTCACCATCTCTGTGCAGATATTCACCAATCTGCATCTACAACTTTCTTCCTTTCTGAGAGATGATATCACATCCCTGAGGATAACTAGGTGTTTCTACTTGTTTTACTTTCTATTATTTCAAATTCAGTACTTTAAATCAAGACTCATGATCTTCTCCCTCTCAGCTGACACTCATTTTGGCTTGCCTATGTTAGAAAAGAAAACTTTATACAAAATAACTTTAAGAGTTCATTTGAACAAGGAATAATTCATAAATCAGGCAGCATTTGGAATCAGAAAAGGTTCAGAGAGCTCCTCTCAGCAAAGTACATATATACTTTCATTTTGTTGGTGGTGTTTCCCTTCTGTGTAAATTTTCTAGAAGTGGAATTGCTGTTTCAAAGATTAATATATACATAGTTTGATTGGATATTATCAGAATTTTCTCCATAAGTGTTGCATCAGTTTGCATTTTCATCACAATATATGAAGGTATCCATTTCTCCAAAGCCTCACCAATATTTTGTGCTGTTATACTTAATTTTTGCTAATCTAATAGGTGAAAGTTAGCAACAATGTAATTTTTGTTTGTATTTCTTTTATTATGATTAAAATTGAGCATAATTTCATGGATTGAAGTGTCATTTTTATATATGTTTTGTGAATTGTCTGTTCATGTCATTTGCACATTCTAGTTTCCTTTTAGATATTTCGGTCAATTTTTAAGAGATTTTCATATATTAGGAATAGCCATGCTTTATTAATTATATATATCATCTCTCCTTTTTTTAGTTGTTTTGGCTTTGTCTGTGTTTTTTCTTGCTTTATAAATTTTAAAAATGTTTAAATAAATTTGTCATTTTTTTTTTGTATCTGGAATTTTAATTGTAAATAGAAAGATATTCTCCATGTCCAGGTTAAAGAGGAATGCGCCTATATTGTTTTTTTCTAGTTATATGGTATAATTTTTTTCTTTACATTTAGAATTCTGATTTACATGTTGATGTAAAGCAAGGATCTAATTTTATCTTTTTAAAATAGTTTTAATATTTTATTTTTATCTTTTAATCTATTGTCTTAGAATAATTTCTTAAAATGTCACCTTTATAACAATAATTTAATATGCCACATTCAATGCATTAAAGTTTTATATGTTCTTGTATCTATCTCTGGCTTTACATTCTCTTCTACTTACCTGTATATTCATGAGTTTGTACCATGTGATTTTAGTTATAGAGACTTTGTAATATTTTAATATGTGGTAAAGTTAGTCCCCATTCATGACCGTATGAAATAGACAATTTTTATGTGTGAAAATACTTTCATATTACAAGGCATACCAACTGAGGAAATACCTGAAACATATATGACTGAGGGTAAAATATGTTAGAGCATCTGAGGAACAAAATACAAAGTTCATAAACAAAAAATAAAAATATTCATTAAGGAAATAAAAACACTCAACATGACTTGATTAACTATATTAAAATTATAAAGTGATATGCACTTTATAATTTTATAAAGTAAAATTTTATAAACACAACTGATTTTCATCAGTTACATTGGAAAAGTTTAGAAAATGATATTTCTGAGTTTGTCAAATGTTCAAGGTATACATCACTTTTAAATATTCTTAGTGCACTTGGAACCAACCCAAATACCCATCAGTGATAGACTGGATAAAGAAAATGTGGCACATATACACTATGGAATACTATGCAGCCATAAAAAAAAGTGAGTTCATGTCCTTTGCAGGGACATGGATGAAGCTGGAAACCATCATCCTCAGCAAACTAACACAGGAACAGAAAACCAACCACCACATGTTCTCACTCACAAGTGAGAGTTGAACAATGAGAACACATGGGCACAGGGAGGGAAACACCACATACTGGGGCCTGTCGGTGGGTGGGGATCAAGGAGAGGGATAACATTAGGACAAATACCTATTGCATATCGGGCTTAAAACCTAGATGATGAGTTGATGGGAGCAGCAAACCACCATGGCACATGTATGCCTATGTAACAAACCTGCATCTTCTGCACTTGTATCCCAGAACATAAAGTACGTAAGTAAATAAATAAATAAATATTCTTAGTACAAGAGTAAATTGACAAAACCTACTTGGAAAACAATTTGTCAGCATGTATTAAAAGTCTTAATACATTGAAGAATCCACACCTTTCTTCAATGATTTAATCAGAGATATTTGCAAATTAAGTGCAAGAATGTTTTGCATTACTGCTTGTAACAGCAAAAATTAGCAACAATTTATACGTTTAGAAAGGAATTGAATAAATTAAACTATTTTCAAATGCTAAAATGCTAAGTTACATGGAAACAATTATATTTTAGAAGCTTTTATTGGCCTAAAAATGCATTCACAATGTAACCTTCAAAATTTCTATTATAATTTTAATTCCTATTTAGGAAATTCTTCAAGCAATTGGAAAAGCAGAAAAATAATATAAAAGCTGATTGTATTACTGAATATAAAGCTTGATCACAATTTTTTATAAAGGAGCTTGAATATCTAATAATAAGAATGTATGTACACACGGACACATTTATATGTACACGCATACACACGTACATATCTGTGTGTGTGCATGTATGCGTGTTCATACGTAAGTCACCCTGGCCTCCTGTCTTTCCCTCACTCCCCATTGTAGTCTGTTTGAGTTCCTAAAGGCTTGCTTCTTCCTCACTGTTCAACATTTTCACAATTATCACCAACCGACATTACCTTACTCTCTCATTTCAACTCCTGCAATATTCTTCTTAATGGCTTTTCATGCTTCTGCAGGGAGTGGAGAAAAAAATTCTTCTTTTTCTTGGGAGGCTGAGTCAGGCAGATCATGAGGTCAAGAGTTTAAGACCATCCTGGCTAACACAGTGAAACCTCTTCTCGACTGAAAAAAAAAGAAAATACAAAAAATTAGCCGGGCGTGGTAGCGGGCGCTTGTAGTCCCAGCTACCGGGGAGGCTGAGGCAGGAGAATGGTTTGAACCTGGGAGACGGAGCTTGCAGTGAGCCGAGATTGCACCACTGCACTCCAGCCTGGGAGACAGGGCAAGACTCCGTCTCAAAAAAAAAAAAAAAGAGAAAAAATTATTCTTTGTCCTACTATCATCATAGGTTATCTTAATGGGGCCTGGTAAATTGGACTGACAAAAGACAAATTAATAAGAAAAAGCAAAAGCAAAAATTTATGATATACATATTGCCTTTACAAGACATGGGAGCATTTAGACATAAGTAACTTTAAGAGTTAGTTAGCATAAGGGCTTATATAGCATCTTACCAAAAAAAAAAAAACAAAAAAAAAACAAAAACAAAAAAAACCCAAAAACCAACCAATTTTTAGAGAAGTAACAAACCAAAGAGAAAGAACTTTTAGTTTTTTTTTTTTTTAGGACAGTAAATTGTAGGAAGGCAAATATCTAGGAATTTAATGGTAGACAAAGTCTAGTTGGTAAATTATTTTGAGTTAGATAAGTGCCAAATGTTATCTCTGGTGATTATTTTTTGTGTTTCCTAATAGGGAGGAAAACATTTCAAACTTGTATCCAACTTTTTGGCAAATGGAGCAGGGTAGAGAACTTTTCTTATTTTTGCTTTTTCTCAATTACTTCAGCTCAAAGGGGCATATTTCAGAGTGGCACAGTCTGCTACCATACACATGCTTCTCCCTATGATCAAATTTCTAAACAATAAAAATAATGACTAGATCATATCATACCCCTGCTTCAAACTTCCCATAAGCTTTTAAATAACATATATATATACACACACACACACATACACACTCTTTTTTTGTCTTTACACATTGCTACACGATTGCCTTCTTCCAATATCTTCTTTGATCTCATCTCAAGCCTCTCTCTCTTGATCATATCTATATGCCTACAGGCTTTCTCTTGCTCTTTTGAGCCCAACAGACTTATACTGATGTCAGACAATGAAAGGCCTTAGGATGTTTCCATGATTTTACTATTTCTTGTTATTTATGTCTCAGCTCAGCTGATGATTCTTCAAAACATTTTAATTCATCTTCTTTTCTAAAGTACTCATCCCCTCCCCCAGAGTCATTCTCTGGTTGTATCTATATCTAGCAATATCTATAGATACTGACATATACACACACACACACACAGATACATATATATATATAACAACAGATATAAATATAGATGTAGATAAATCTATATGTAGATGTCTCTTGTTTGTTTTTTGAGATGGGGTCTCCCTATTTTGCCCAGGCTGGCCTTGAATGCTTGAATTTAAGTGATCTTATTGTCTCAGCCTCCCAAGAAGGTGGGACCACAGGTGCACAGCCTCATGTCTGGCTTGGCGGTATATATTTGAAACACTTATCATTGATGAAACTGTGCTATTATTATTGTCATCATCTGTAAATCCAAACTTAAATGTTTAGGCTTCAAGAAAGAGGAACATCAGTGGCTGGAACAGCATTTGCCATGTAGTAGGCATATGAAGGCAGAGTTCATCAAGCATGTTTCAAAAGAAGAATGAATATTGTGAGGTGTGAGTTAAAACTCTGAGATTTCTTTCTTCTATGGAAAGTGTCTCTGGGTTTCTTAATCTTGGGAAAAGGCAAAAGCTGCAAGCATTCCCTTTGAGGGTGAGAATAAAATAAGGATATCCGCTCTTACCACTCTTATTCAAAATAGTACTGGAAGTCCTAGCCAGGGCAATCAGGCAAGAGAAAGAAAGAAAAGGCACCCAAATAGGAAGAGAGGAAGTCAAGTTATCTTTCTTTATAGACAATATGATTTTATACCTAAAAAATCCTATAGTCTCCACCCAAAACCTCTTAGATATGACAAACAACTTCAGCAAGGTTTTATGACATGAAGTCAATGTACAAAAATCAATAGCATTTCTATATACCTATAAGACCCACATTGACAGCCAATTCAGGAATACACTCCTGTTCACAGTAGCCACACACACAAAATACCTAGGAATACAGCTAACCAGGGAGGTAAAAGATTGCTACATCTCTACAACAAGAATTACAAAACACTGCTAAATAAATCAGATAGGAAACAAAGAAAAACCATTCCATATTCATGGATAGGAAGAATGAATATTGTAAAAATGGCCATACTGCCCAAAGCAATTTAAATATTCAATGCTACTCCTATCAAAACTACCAATGACCTTTTTCACAGAATTGGAGAAAACTAGTCTGCAATTCATGTGCAACAACAACAACAACAAAACCCAAATAACTAAAACAATCCTAAGCAAAAACAACAAAACCTGAGGTATCACACTACCCAACTTCAAACTATAAGGCCTCAGTAAAAAAACCCAGCATGATACTGGTACAAAAACAGACACATAGACCAAGGCAACAGGCTAGGTGAACCAGAAATAAAGCTGCACACCTACAACCATCTGATGTTCAACAAGGTTGACAAAAACAAGAGATGGGGAGAGGATTCCCTATTCAATATATGGTGCTAGAGTAACTGGCTAGTCATGCAGAAAATTGAAGCTGGACCCCTTCATTTTACCACGTGCAAATATCAACTCAGGTTAGATTAAAGACTTAATTATAAGACTTAAAATTATAAAAACTCTGAAAGAAAACCTAAGAAATCGCTTTCTGGATATAGGTCCTGACAAAGATTGCATGATGAAGACTCAAAAAGCAATTGTAACATAAACAAAAATTGACAAATGGGACCTAATTAAACTAAAGAGCTTCTACACTGCAAAGGAAACTATTAACCGAGTAAATAGACAACCCATGGAATGTGAGATAAATATTTGCAAACTATGCACCAGACAACAGTCTAATATTCAAAATCTATAAGGAACTTAACAGGCAAAACCCAAACAACTTCATTAAAAATGGGCAAAGGACATGAACAGACACTTTTCAAAAGAAGGCATATATGCAGCCGACAAGCATATGAAAAAATGCACAATCATTAGAGAAATCTTAATCAAAACCATGAGATGCCATCTTCCACCAGTCAGAACGGCTATAATTCAAAGAATAAAGATGCCAGCAAGGTTGCAGAGAAAAGATAACACTTATACACTGTTGGTGGGAATATAAATTAGTTCAACCACTGTGGAAAGCAGTTCGAAGGTATCTCAAAGACTTTTAAACAGAATTATCAATTGACACAGATATCTCATTATTGGGTATTATTGGGTATATACCCAAAGGAATATAAATCATTCTACTGTAAAGCAACTTGCATGAGTACATTCATCGCAGCACCATTCACAATAGCGAACCATGGAACCAACCTAAATGCCTATCAAAAATGTGGTACATATACACCATGGAATACTACACAGCCATAAAAAGAGTAAAAGTGTGTCCTTTGCAGCAACATGGATGGAGCTGGAGGCCATTATCAATGCAAGAACAGAAAACCAAATACTGCATGTTCTCACTTATAAATGGGAGGGCTAAACATTGAGTACACATGGACACAAAGAGAATAAAGATTGGAGCCTACTTGAGAGTGGAGGCTGGGAGGACGGTAAGGATAAAAGAAACTACTTACCAGCTACTATGCTTATTACCTAGGTGATGAAATAATCTGTATTCCAAGCCTCTGTGACACAGTTTACTCATGTAACAAACCTACAAATGTACCTCTTGAACCTAAAATGAAAGTTGGAAAGAAAAAAAGTTAGCAGGTTTTCTTATGCCTTCTAAACTCATGTTGGTTAGAGTTCACTTTATCCAGGGTGAATTTCATGGCTCATATGGCAAAATTAAAACATTCTCCAGCTTATGATAAGGATGAATAATTTTTAAATGCCCTATTAAGAAAGTCTTTTTCAACTGTAGGTACTTCAGAACACATAAGAAATATCAAATATGAACAGTTTAATATTCTTATTCAAATACAAGGGTCCGTTGTATCCATTAATAATACACATTTGTATAGCAATATGTTATGCCAGGCATTCTTCTAATAACTTTACAGATGTTAACTCATTTGTCCCCCAACGATATTGTAATAAATTGCTCTTCTGTTTTACAAATGCGAACTTGATATACAAAGAAGTTCAGTAACTAGGATAAAACTAGTAAGTATAGATGGCTCCAGAATCTGCTTAACCCCTACGTATGTTGCCTACCCATTCTTAAACAATAGACTAAAATAAAATAAAATACAGTTAGATAAGGGGACAGAATAATGAACCCAACAAGGCAGAAGTTAAAGTTTGAGGTAGTGAATAGCAGTCTAACAATATACAAATAAACTTGGGAAATCCTTCAAGAATACAGAAAAGTGGAGAAAAATAGTGAAAAGGATAGAGTGGAGAAAGTAGACATGGATAACATACATGAAGATAAAATCATAAGAATTAGCTATTATATAATAAGCAAAGTGAAAATACAGAACATCAATTTTATATAAAGTTACATTAATAAAAATAATAGCATTTAACTGTATTTCAAATCTTACAAAGACCAGGTAGATTCTGAACAAGTTTCACTGTTACAAGATGATCAAAAGAATTAGAATACACACATACAGGCCGGGCGCGGTGGCTCTAGCCTGTAATTCCAGCACTTTGGGAGGCCGAGACGGGCGGATCACAAGGTCAGGAGAGCGAGACCATCCTGGCTAACCCGGTGAAACCCCGTCTCTACTAAAAATTACAAAAAACTAGCCGGGCGAGGTGGCGGGCTCCTGTAGTCCCAGCTACTCCGGAGGCTGAGGTAGGAGAATGGCGGGAACCCGGGAGGCGGAGCTTGCAGTGAGCTGAGATCCGGCCACTGCACTCCAGTCCGGGCGACAGAGGGAGACTCCGCCTCAAAAAAAAAAAAAAAAAAAAAAAAAAAAAAAAAAAAAAAAAAAAAAAGAATACACACATACACACACACACACACAACCAAAAGTGAAGACTTTTTAAAAAGTTTAAATTCAAAAAAGGTTTCTTTAAGGAAGAGAAAACACAGACAGAACTTTTTAAATAGATGACAAAGACATAGCACTGTATTCATGCTTTTAGTGAAAAATGACTGTGATCTAAGAAGTTTTTTCTATGAAGCTCAGTTACCATCCTGATGTCACATGTTTAAAAAGGCCCCAAAGACATTTGTGTTGTGATTACTAATTGTCAATCAAAAAATAACTCAAGAATGAAGGTAGCAAAGATGTAAAAAAACTGACAATACATATTGAAATAAAAGATTATAACTACTCAATACTATTAAGCTCTAATTAAAAATAGATGGATGCCAATAAGCATAAGCAATAACTATAAACTTGTAACATTTAACATGAAGAAATTTAAAAATAAAAAAATGCTTGGTTCAAATATGTTTAAGAGTATTCCTATTTTTGGCTTGGTAAATATTATTTAGAAAACTGACAACATTTCTTTCTGTGAGATGGAGTCTTGCTTTGTTGCCCAGGCTGGAGTGCAGTGGGGCAATCTTGGCTTACTGCAAACCCCACCTCCTGGGTTCAATTGATTCTCCTGCCCAGGCTTCCCAAGTAGCTGGGACAACAGGCATGCGTCACCATGTCCAGCTAAGTTTGTGTGTGTGTGTGTGTGTGTGTGTGTGTGTGTGTGTGTGTTTAGCAGAGACAGGGTTTCACTATATGTTGACCAGGCTGGTCCCAAACTCCTGAACTCAGGAGATCCACCCACCTCAGCCTCCCAAAGTGCTATGATTATAGGCGTGAGCCACGGTAACTGGTCTGTTTCTTTAGTTTTTATCAAATTTATGACAAAAACTATTTTCCTTACACCATTCTATAGTTGTACCTTTTACCCTGTCTACTGTGAAAAATGGATTTTGTCCACAGATGTTTGTATATAGTTTAGCATGCTATAATTAACAAGATGTCCAGCAATATAACCTGGAAAATAATCATTTCTTTTTCATGTTACGAGTAACTTAGGGATAGTGATTCTAGAGTTGTATTAGGGATTTCATGGCAGCAGGACTTGAGATAAATCATATGGGTTTTAAAAGTATGGATCCTCCTATATTCAGAACTTGGCCCCAACTCTGCATGTGTGGTTTTGGGTAGATGACTTAATCTCTACAAACTTCAGTTTCCTTGTTTATATAATTTGGATGGTAACAGTATTCTCTTAAGGTTTTTGTAAAGATTAATGAAAAAACATCTAGCAAATAGTAAACAAGCAGCAAATAATAACTATTTCTATTATTAGTAGTAGCAATATTATTAGATAAATATATTGCTCAACTACAGATTGCTAATTAGTGAGTAATGTAGCAATTACCAAACAAGGAAACAAATTTTAAGTCATTGATTTAAATTCTAGAACAATTAAAAGTTTCAGCTTAATTTCAAATGTATATTATTAGAAGTATTTAAATAAACTAAATTGTGTTGATATGGAGTAATAAAAATCAGAGTGAACTTTATATTCTTACTCTGCAATTAAATTATAAATGGAGGAAGAAACATTTCTATTAATTATCAAATAAGGTTAATTAAATAAAAGTTAATAAAATTTCCCTGTCAATTTCATTAAATAAGCTTAAATAATGAAGAGAAGTAATAGAGAGAAGTCTGAACCAGTTAGGTAAAGTACCTGACTTGGCTGATTGGGGTTGCTGTTGTCAACTATACTTTCTCTTACTGTTATTTGATAGAAGTTTCTCATGTCACCATTTTAAGTCCTCCAGTAGATCAGGATTCGGGTAAATAAAAACTGGTCTTTTGAGGCAGAGTCTTGTTGCTTTTAAAAGATTCACTGTACCATCTGTCTTAGTTATATGATTTTGACTTTATTCTGGGAGCAATGCGCTCAGTTAAATGACAATTTTCCAACCTCTCTTGTAAATCAAGGTGGAAAGTAAAATACAAGTAGAAATTGTTGGGTGGACTCTAAGAAAAACTTATTAAAAGAGATGCCACACAGTTAACATATGAACTATTTTGACATCCTTTCTTCCCACCTACTATCAAAATTCAGATAAGATTTCCGGAATTCAGCAGTCATATAAGACTGTAATGCTGCATTGACATGCAAGAACTTTCTTGGACAAAGAGTAGAGTACAAAGGTAATGAGAGGCTGTGTCCCTGAATATCCATGTGGTCACTATGCCAACCCTGAATTGCCGACCTCATGTCTAGAAGAAAGAAAGTTAAACATTTATGTTGTGTAAGCCTTCTCTTTCAAATGTTTAAAAGACCTGAGGTACAGAACTCAAAGAGAAGCTGGCCGGTGCTCTTTTATCTCTTCTTCTTCTTCTTCTTCTTTTTTTTTTTCTTTCTTTTTTTTTTTTTTTTTTGAGACAGGGTCTCGCTCCATCGCCCAGGCTCAGTCGCCCAGGCTGCAGTGCAGCGGCGCCTTCTCCGCTCACTGCAAGCTCCGCCTCCCGGGTTCATGCCATTCTTGCCATTCTCCTGCCTCAGCCTCCCGAGTAGCTGGGACTACAGGCGCCCACCACCTCGCCCAGCTAATTTTTTTTTTTTTTTTTTTTTGTATTTTTAGTAGAGTCGGGGTTTCAGCGTGTTAGTCAGGATGATATTGATCTCCAGACCTCGTGATCCACCCGCCTCGGCCTCCCAGAGTGCAGGGATTACAGGTGTGAGCCACGACCCCGGCCTCTTTTATCACTTCTAAAATGAATCATGTCTTCACAGCAGTAGCAATGCGTACACCTCATCTCTTTCTCCTTCTATTCGCTGCCAGTTTCTTTCCCTTCTTAAAATTTTAAATTTTAATATCTTCATCTCAGTAGTTACAATATATATTCCATGGTGCTGTGAGACTAAAATGAGATAATTATATGTAAAAATACTTGTAACTATAAAGTTCACTTGAAGAATATGACATTATAAGAATTGAGGGTGATGGAGTCAAGATGAATGTGGGGATGTTAAGTGTTCTCAGTCAAATCATCTTGTTATATTCTTCCTTCACGCTAAAACAATACCCAGGTGTTTAAAAACTAACCCAGGGTTCCAGTTCAAGATGACTGGCTAGACACAGCTAGTGGGTGCCTCTTCCTTAAAGAATCAAAATAGGGAATAAATATTCACGCTTCAAGTAGATTGTCTAAGAGAGAACACTGCAATTCATCAGATTAACAATGGGAATCATGAAATGCAAAGGCAAGTGAAGCCAGGTAGCCTGCTGAGCTGGGATCAGTGTGGAGCTGGGAGAAGCTACCTGACATGGGGAACAGGTGAGTGAGAGACCTCCGGGACTCCACACTCCTGCCATGGACTTTTACAATCCTAACTACAGTAGAGTCCTTAGATATCCCTGGGCTTCCAGACTAACAAGGAACTGCCTCGGATTGTGCTGAATCATTGCTTGAACTCGTGTGGAATTCCACAGGTTTTTGAACCCTGAGCAGCCAAAGGCTCATGCTATTCTTATCTCCCAGTCCCCAGAAGCCTGTGTCCTGTCCTTGCATTGCCACCGTTGCTGCCACCAGTACACCAGGGAGGAATCAGGGGAGCTGGGCACTTTTGCACACTCTAAAGATGGACACTGCTGCCCTTACTGCAGAATGGAAGAGCAAGCAGACTGTGTGTCCTGTGGCTGCCTGTTTCTGCTGAGGGAGGGCTGTCATCCCTGGTGAGAAGGCAAGGCCAGTCGCCTCCCTCTGATTTAGCATTTCAGGTGTGATCTGGCACTATGCTGAGAGCCAAGCACCCAGAAGGCTGCATTCTGCCCTGGGGCCAACCAAGGAGGGAGTTGGGAAACCAGGCACCTTCACATGCCCCAGGGATGGTATCACCACCTGTGCTGTGGGATGGAGTCATGAGCAGGCTGAATACTCTGCAGCTGCATGCCTTTGTTGCTCCTATTGAGCGGGTCCCATCCTCCCTGGTGGCAGGCCCTCAGCACAGCTGCTCTGCTCCCACCCTAGTGCTCTGCTGGAGGCCTGGAGAACATCCCATCCCTTCCTATCACAGCCAGCAGCTAATCCTGGGGAACTGAGGACAAGTTCACGAGTCCAGTCCTAATCCAGTCACTACAGGACTCATGTACACCATCCAGGGTGTTACCTAGGGGCCAAAGTATTGGGGCATTGCCTAGCCCAATCCACCACTGCTGACACCTGATTAATACCCAGAGGGTCTGAAGTTAAGCCAACCCAACTAGCCAACACAACCACAGCTGGCACTCACCCACACACACTGAAAGTTGCAGCCCCTCCCCAACTTTATATTAATAGCAGTGTCCAGCATTGGAGAACAGGCATGCCGCAAAGCTGTATGTATTGGATTGAGAGATGAGGCTCCTCCTGATAGCCACTTCTACAGAAAACCAAGGGACAGGCATTTTCTGTGCCTGTCAGCTGCACTGTTGCCTGGAGACAACTGAGAATGTCTGACCGAATTGAAAGCCATGAGTCCTGCAATAAGGATGTAACAGGGAAATGGATCAGGTTCCTGCCTAGGATGTGGAGATGATACAGCTACTTACCCCCATGTGAATACTTTGGTGCATTTCACCAGGAGATCTCCCTGCCACCTCCACTAGGGCTGTTGCCTATACTCAATCTTGAGGAATTCATAGGCAAGCTTGGTAGGTCAGCTCCACATAGCTTTGTCCCTCATACTTCCAGGCTGAACAGTGAACTCAGGGCATTAGATGTTGCACAAACTAGCTCATCACCTTAAACAGAGAGCACCTCCCAGTGGACAAAGGTCAAGTACATATCCATACATTTCTGCCATAGAAAGCTCTAAAAAATTTCAGCTACTGGCCTGGAGGTTGAACTGCACGACCTAATACAAAACTTGGTGACACAAGTGCACATTACTGGTGAATGAGATAAGCTTCTTGAGACCTACACAACCCCAGTTCCACAGCAGGCAGTGAACCTGCTTATATGCACAGTATATCACTATTGCAACCAGAGTTTGAGAAATTCACCCTACAAACACTATCTAGAAACAAGCAACTCATACAGAGCTTTGGCCCCCTAAAAGCATCTAGAATTGAAGGCAAATGACCATACACAACATGCATTACAGAGTACCATCAAAATGAGAGTAAATTAAAAAATAAGAAGTGACAGTTTTTCCAGATGAGAAGGAACTAGCAGAAGAACTCAGGCAAGATGAAAAAAGAGCTCAATGAGATCCAAGAGAAAGTTGAAAACCAAACAAAGAAGTAAGAAAAAACAACTCTAAAGAATTTACTAAATAGATACACATTTTTAAAACACCGAACAGACTACTTGAAATAAAAAAAATTCTTGAAGGAATTATAAAATACAGTTGAAATATTTAACAATGGAATAGACTAAGCAGAAGGAAAATATCAGAGCTGGAAGACAGATCTTTTGAATTAACCTCGTCAGACAAAAATTAAGAAAAAAAGTCCTCAAAAATATCAGCAAAGCAATCCCAATCCAATAGTTCATAAAAAAGATAATACATCACAATCAAGTGGGTTTTATTTCAGGAATAAAGGACGTTTAAATATATTAAAATAAATGTGATTCATTACGTAAACAAAATTAAAAACAAAAACCATATGGTCATTGCAATAAATGCAGAAAAAGCATTTAATAAAACCCAATATCCTTTCATGATAAAAAAAAAAAAAACCTCAACAAACTAGGAGTAGAAAGAACATACCTCACGACAATAAAAAGCACACAACAAACCCGTAGCCAACATTATACTGAACAGAAAAAAGATTGAAAGCATTTTTCCTAATAACTGGTAAAAGACAAGAATGCCCACTTTCACCACTCCTATGCAAAATAGTACTGAAAGACCTTGCCAGAGCAATGAGGTAAGAAAAAATAATCAAAAGCATCCAAATTGGAAAATAGGGAGTCAAATTTTCTCTTTGCTGATGATATGATCTTATACCTAGAAAATCCTAAAGACACCTCTAAAAGCTTCCTATATTTAATAAATGACTTTAGTAAAATTTCAGGATACCAAATTAAAATGAAATCATAAGTAGTATTTCTATACACTAGTAATAGTCAAAGTGAAAACCAAATCAAAAACTCAATTTTATTTGCAATAGCTACAAAAAGAATAAAATACCTTGGAATACATTTTTCCTAGGAAGAGAATGGCCTTTACAAGGAGAACTACAAAACACCAAAACATGAATTAAAGAAATTACAGATCTCACAAACAAATGAAAAACATTCCCTGCTAATGGACTGATAGAACAATCATTGTTAAAATGATCATACTAGCCAAAGCAATCTATAGATTCAATGCAATTTCTATAAAATTACCAATGCTGTTCTTCACAGAATTAGAAAAAACAACCCAGAAAAGATCCTAAACAGCCAAAGCAATCCTCAGGAAAATGATAATACTAGAGCCAAGTAGTACTATTTGGCTACCAGGCTATAGTAACCATAACAGCATTGTGCTGGTATGAAAATAGACACATAGATCAATGAAGCAGAATAGAGAAGTTAGAAATAAAGCCACATACTTATAACCAACTGATCTTTGATAACCTCAACAAAAATATACAATAAGAAAAGGATACCCTATTCAATAAATGATGCTGGGGAAGTTGGATAGCCGTATGCAAAAGAATGAAACTGGACCCATATCTCTCACCACACACACAAATTAACACAAGCCGGATTGAATACTTAAATGTGAGATGTGAAACTTAAAAAGTACTAGAAGAAAACCTAAGAAAAACTCTTTTGTACATTGTCCTCGACAAAAATGTTATGACTACCTCAAAAGGAAATGAAACAAAGCAAAAATAGTCAACTGGGACTTAATTAAACTAAGCAGCTTATGCACAGCAGGAGAAACTCTAGAAGGAGTAAACAGACAACTTACAGAATGGGAGAAAAGATTTGCTAGTTATGCATCCTACCCTACAAAGGGCTAATATTCAGAACCTACAAGAAACTCAACCGGAAAAAAAATATCCTATTAAAAAGTGGGCAAAAGACATGCACAGACATTTCTCAAAAGAAGACATACAAGTGCCCAACAAACACAAAAAATCACCATCACTAATCATCAGAGAAATGCAAATTAAAGCCACAGTAAGATAATATCTTAAACCAGTCAGAATGGCTACTACTAAAAACTCAGACAATGACAGATGTTGGCAAAACTGAAGAGAAAAGGGAATTATTTTACACAGATTCTTGGTGACAATGTAAATTAGTACAACCTCTATGAAAACAGTATAGAGATTTCTCAAAGAACTAAAAATAGAAGTACCATTCTATTCTGCAATACTACTGGATATTTACCCAAAGAAAAACAAGTGATCATATAAAAAGACAACAGTGCTCATGTTTATAACAACACTTTTCATAATAGCAAAGTTATAAAATCAAGCTAATTGTCATCAACAGATGATTACATTTAAAAAGGTGTATTTAGATACCATGGAGTACTACTCAGCCATAAAAATAATAAAATCATGTCTTTTGCAGCAATGTGCATAGTGGGTATTATTTTACATGAAATTACTCAGAAACAGAAACTCAAAAACTATACATTTTCATCCATAAATGATACGTGAACCATGGGTACACATGGACCTACAGAGAATAATAGACATTGGAGACTCTAAAAGATGGAAGGGTGACAGGGGGGTGAGAAATAAAATACTATTTGTTAGGTGTAATGTACACTATAGGGGTGATGAGAACACTAAAAGCCCAGGCTTCACCATTATGCAATATATCTGTGAAACACAACTGCACTTGTATCCCCTACATCTGCAAAAATTTTAAAAAGGGGAGAAAATCCTAACCCATTCATGCATTATTAAAATTTAAAATATAAGCCTAAAAGAATGAGGTAGGAATGAGAGGGAATGGGAAGAAATATATTTGAATGGCTTGTAAAGAATAGTTACCTAAAGAATAGTAGATTCATTTACATATATCTTTCTAAGCCTTACAAAACCCCTGAAGGTTATGTGTCCTTATATTTTAGGATACTAAGTTTCAAATATGTAAGTTAAGTTGCCTTTGGTAGTATATTCAGGATCCAAAACCAAAGTCCTTTTCTCCATTACATCATTTCTAATGTTGGATCAAATTTGGATATAATTATATAACTTATTGCATGTACTAACATTTGTGTGTTCTTGATAACTATATGTTATTTGATTACATTAAATTATTCAAAATAAAAAATTCTCTCGAATACATTATCTGTCTAGTGCATATTTCAATAAATGTAATCTGTAAAATAGTCGCTAATGTTTGTATTTACCAAAATATGTCATGCCAGCTAATTTTTTATTTGAGTTTTCCTTTAATCAGAAAAGAAAAAAGGATAAATCAAGTGAGACTATTGTACAATACAAAAAGTATGACTACTGACATGGTTTGGCTCTGTGTCCCCACTCAAATGTCATCTGTAATTGTAATCCCCATGTGTCTAGGGGGAGACCTGCTGGGAGGTGGTTGGATCACGGGGATGGTTTCCTCCATGCTGTTCTTGTGATAGTGAGTGAGTTCTCATGAGAACTGATGGTTTTAAAGTGTGGCACTTCCTTGCTCTCTCTCTCTCTCTCTCGCCTGTTGCCATATAAGATGTGGTTTTCTTTCCCTTCACCTTCCATGATGATTGTAAGTTTCCTGAGGTCTTCCCATCCATGTGAAACTGTGAGTCAGTTAAACCTCTTTTCTTTACAAATTACCCAGTCTCAGGTAGTATCTTCACAGCAGTGTCAGAATGGGCTAATACAGCTACTATGTGTAGTGACTTCTATTCACTTTCTGATATTCTCCTCTGTAGCTACAGAACTGCACACAGAAATATAGCTTCCTAAATAAGTTAAAATTAACCAGTCATCATACTATCATCATGAGGACCCAAGAAGAAGATTTTCTGTTGAGAAAGGTGTGGTCCATATACAGCATTTCATGAAGGAGAACTAAGAAAATTATTTGGCTCATAAAATGACTACGAGACAATGCTTTAAAAATATTGGGTAATAACACATATAGTATTTTATAATATGCAGGTGCTCTTACATATAATAATTTCATTTAATTATCATGTAAAATTTATATTCTATTTGTAGAGATGAAGCAATCCGAATCAGAAAATTTAGAAACTTTTTAAAGGTCAAGTGGAGAGTAAATGACCATTATACAACTTGAATCCACGTCTTTTGGCCAGACTAGATCCTGAACAGTAAGTAATATGGCAGATCCTCCAGATGTACTGATACTGTGCAAACATATTTAGCTCTAAAATATTTTATTTATATTTATTACTCTTAGAAAATTATTCCAAGACTATTAGTTTACATATCAATTCATTGATTCTTTTGTTGAATACTTATTGAGTGCCTACTAGATGCCAAGCATTTATACAAACATTAAGAATATAGCAGTGAATACATGAGAGCAAAATTCCTGCCTCAGAACGTTCATTTTAATGCAGAGGAGACAGTAAAACAAACAAACAAACAAGGAAATGAGTCCTATTTTTGTATAACATAGACTTTAAAAGCTCAGGCTCTATAGTTACACTGTCTGAATTTAAAGTCATATTGGATCAACCATTGCAAAATATATAATTTGCTTGTCTTTAGTTTCCTAATTTGTAAAATTGGAAATAAAGTCAAAATCATCTCCTTATTTTGCAGAGGAAATAAATTCAGAATTCTTGGAAGATTGAGTAAAGTAATAGAAGCAAAGTTCTAGAAGAATTATTTACTCACAATATGCCCTTTATAAATGTCAGTTATTATTTATGGGGATGGAGAAGACTTTTTCCTTTTGTTTTCTTTTTCTTTTGATGCTTCAGTCATTCATTCTACACATAAATGAATATCTAGACAGTTTCTTAGAATATGGTTTCTTCATTCTACTATAACAAAAATATAATGGGCAGTTAGACAGGTAAACAGCATGAACTAATGTCACAATAAAGGTAATCCACAAGACTATAAAGATATGACACAGAAACTCCTAATTGCCCAGGGAGCTTGTATCAGATTCCTAGCACACCGTAATGAAGTATGGTCATGCTCCACTTAATGATGTTTCAGTCACTAATAGACATGACAGTGATCCCATAGATTAAGATGGAGCTGACAAATTTCTATTACCTGATGACTTGTGTTTCAGTTGCCTTTAATATTCAGTTCAAGAACATGCTGCACAGGTTTGTATCCTAGGGGCAGTAGGCTCTACTGCACAGCTTAGGTGGGCAGTAGTCTATACTGTTTTGGTTTGTGTAAGTGCTGTACACTCTGTGGTGCTCACACAATGACAAAATTGTCTAACAGTGCATTTCTCAGAATGTATCTCTATCATTAAGTGTTGCATGACTGTTGCACAAATTAGGTGGCTTAAACAACAAAAATTTATTGTCTCACAGTCCTGGAGGTTTGAAGTCTAAAATCAAGTTGTGGGAAGAACCCACACCAAGTTTCACTTCTAGCCCATAGGGGAATTCTTTCCTGCCTCTTCCTACCTTCTGGATATTCACTGACAATTTTTGTGTTCATTGGCTTGTAGATGCATCACTTTAAGCTCTGCATTTGTCACCACATGACATTTTCCCCATGTGCAACTCTCCTTACTTGGTTGTCTCCTTATAACACCAGCTATATTTGATTAGAAGCTCACCCTATTTCAGTATGACCTCATCTTAATTACATCTGCAAAGACCCTATTTCGAAATAAGGTCACGTTGCAAGGTACTAAGGGTTTAGATTTCAAAGTATCATTTATGTTTTTGAGAAGGGAAGGCACAATTTAACTTATAACAGAATTCAAGAAATATTTCTGGGATATGGTATTTAAGTTGTTAAATAAAAGTGAAATAATTTTAAACTTTCTCTTTCATATTAAATAATTAGTGTATCTGTACTGTTTATTAATAATTATTTTATTCTGTGGATTTTATGATAATTGCCACATTGGGATGATATGGGGTTTAAAGCACAAATGTGTTTGCTTCTTTTTAAAAAACTTTATTTTCTGGAGCAATTTTAGGTTCACAGCAAAATGAATCATATTCTCCAATCCCCTCCAACCATAACCCTCCCACTGTTAACATCCTACACTATAGCGGTACATTTATCACAATTAATGAACCTACACTGACAAATTATTATCGTCCAAAGTCCATAGTTTATGGTAGAGTTTATTCTTAGTGTACATTCTATGAGCTTCAATTAATGTACAATGACATATATCTGCCATTATATCATCATACATAGTATCTTTACTCCCTAAAAATCCTCTGTGCTCTTTATATTCATCCCTCCCTCTTTGCCAAGACCATGTAACCACTGATCTTTCTTCTGTCTCCACAGTTTTGTCTTTTTCAGATGTCATATAGTTGGAATAATACAATATATAGGCTTTATAGACTGGCTTTTTTCATTTAGCAGTATGTATTTAAATCTCCTCCATATTTTCTCATGTCCTGAAAGCTCATTATCTTTATAGTGCTGAATAATATCCCATTGTCTAATGGACCATAGTTTATTTAAGCACTCACCTACTGAAAGGCACCTTGGTTGCTTATAAGTTTTGGCAATTTTGAATCAAGCTATGAATATGTGTTTGCAGGTTTTTGTGTGAACGTAAGTTTTCAACTCCTTTAGATAAACACCAAGGAGTTTAGATAAATAAATATCAAGTGCTGGATCACAGAGTAAGAGTCTGCTCAGTTTTGTAAAATAATTTTCAAACTGTCTTCCAAAGTGGCTGTATCGTTTTGCATTTTCACCAGCAATGAATGAAAGTTCCTGTTGTTCCACATCTACTTTGGCATTTAAAGTTTTAAGTTTTGGATTCTTGCCATTCCAATAGGCATGTAATGGTATCTCATTTTTGTTGTAATTTGTAATTTCCTAGTGACATATGGTATTGAACATCTTTTTATATGCTTACTTGTTATACGTATATCTTCTTTTGTGTGGTGTCTATTCAAGTTTTTGCCTGTTTTAAAATTGGGTGGCATATCTTATTATTGCTGAGGTTTTTGAATTTTTTCTTTAGTTTGGATAGCTGCCCCTTATCAGATGTGCTCTTTGCAAATATTTCCTTCAAGTCTGTAGCTTGTTTTCTCTATCTTTTGATTTGTGTGCATTTACAATGCATATTATAAAGACATTTCTGATATTATATAGCACGTACAATTTTCTTTATTTTTGAGAGGAAGAATCATTACACTATAAAGTGGTCTGGAAAATTACATTTTGCCTGTTAATGTATTCAAGCAGCAATTTTGAGAAAATACATACAACATCTAAATTATATTTAAAAATTAATATTTTCTTTATTCTTCAAAACTAGTGAATATTTAGAATTCAAGCAAATAAAAGTACTACATATCAGAATTAAAGTAGCTATTAAAATAACAAGAAAGATGATACTTTTAAAATGTAGAATATATTTAAATTAAGTTACAATGAGGAAAATAAAATATCAATGCAAATGAGAGAAAAAATGTGTTCAGGTAGTCAATGGAAGTATATTTGAAAACTGTTTTTATTTGTGAAAATGTATGGGGCATGTGATACATTTTTTACAGGTATATAATGCATAGTGATTAAGTTGGGATATTTAGGGTGCCTATACCCTGAGTACAATACATGTTTTAACTATAGTCTTCCTACTCTGCCATCAAACAGTGAATTTGTTCCTTCTAGCTCACTGTGTATTTTTATCCTTTAGCCCACTTCTCTTGATTTGCCCCCATCTCAACTCACCCTTCCCAGTCTTTGTTATCTATTTTCACACACCATATGTCTATGTGTTTAAATTTTTTAACACCCACATATAAGTGAGAACATAAGATATTTGGCTTTTCTTGCTTGGCTTATTTTACTTAAGATAATGATTTCTAATTCCAGCCATGTTGCTTCAAATGACAGGATGTCATTCTTTTTTATGGCTGAATAGTATTCCATTATGTATATACACCATGTTTTCTTCATGCATTTCTCCACTGATGGATACTTCGTTTGGTTCCTTATCTTTGCTATTGTGAATAGTGTTGTAGTAAATATGAAAGTGCAGCTACACCTTTGATATATTGATTTATTTTCCTTTGGGTAGATATCTAGCAGTGGAATTGCTAGATCAAATGAAAATTGTGTTTCAGCTTTTTGCAAAATTTCATACCATTTCAGTAGGGGCTGTACTAGCTTGCATTCCCTCTAATGGTATATAACAATTTCCTTTACTCTGCATCCTCACCAAGATATCTGATAACTTTCAAATCTCCTTTTTCATGGATAATTATTTCCACCCTCACCAAAACTTATCGGAGTTTTCAATGAATTACATTAGATAAGCAGCAGGTCTAATCCTTATCTTGCTCACTTTCTAAGGCACCAATTTATAGAGAACTAACAGAAGGAAAGACACTAGGTGAAAAAGAAAGAATATATGTTAGATCATCATAAACCGCTGAAGCTTGAATATATGGATAAAACTGCAGAACAAAATACTAACCCATTTTATGTATCTAAAAGAACATTGTAAAATAAAAAGGAAATATTAGATTCAAAGGTTATACTCAGCATAATAATGTGAAACACAGTGTAATCTCCATGAAAGCCTTGGAATAATAAACTAACAGTTATTCCCGTTACTATTGTCGACGTCTCATTAATTGCATATCTTGATATCCCTTAGAAAAGGTGAAAATCCCCTGACAATACCTTGGCAATGAGTAAGTGTAGCCAACCCCGAAGGAATTAAGATAAGATGAGAAAAGGTTACAAGAATAGATCTCTTGAGCCCAACTGAAAAACTAAATTCATTTACTGAGCTGCAATAAGCTTACAGGAATAAACAAAGCAATCTGAAAAGCAGAATAAAAAAATCTGGAGACATAAAAGTCAAGATGACACAGAAATTCCCTGAGCTATGAAACAAATTTCCTACATATTCTGTCATTGATGGGTACAAGGAATTCCGTTTGAAAAAATGTGTTAGCTTTGTTTACACTCGTGGGGCCAAAGTCACTTTTCTATAGGGAGGCTTATCACCAATGATGGGGCAAAAAGTGAATCTGCCTATTAAAAAATAATAACTACACTGAGTTTATATAAATATATTCATTTTCACTTTGTAGAAGTATAATCATTACTAAGTAAAATGTATACATGTTATCCAAGCATACATCACATATGTATATAAAGTTTATACTTTCTGTATACATGTATACATGTGTGTGTATATACACAGTATTATTTCTCTATGATAAGGAAACTGAAATTTCCATTTTCTTTAGGAATCTACTGTACGTGAAGCCTGAGTACTTTTGGAATTTAGGACTGAGACTATAGCATCAAGTAGTCAAGGAGTACGATGAGAGCTGCGGTAAGAATATTCAGATTATTTAATGGGTTATTCTCTACCACTTTCGGAAAAGAAGTAATCAAAGAGATTTGCATGTGAGAAAACGTATAATACAGATCCTACTGAGCAAAAATAAATCACCCAATTTTCAGCAGTGACCTAGTCATTTTCAAAATAGTAGTGTTATGCCTCAGTAATACCTAGAGAGGCAGCTACTGTTCAATAGTATCAAAACAGTACTATTAGTTGAAATCACTTTAATTATGAAAAATTATATAAATCCAGAGATTTTCTTTGAAATATAGTTCCATGTGTGTAAGTTTTAAAAGACTGGGTTCCTGTGTGACTCAAGTATAAAATCAAATGCATATCAGATTTTACAATTCACATATTCTTATAAAGATGGATAGAAATTAATGCTTTATGTAAAATGTACTATGTTTTATTTTTTGTAGATAAGAATATTTTTGTAAAGTGAGTTTTCACACCTTCATTTTTAAAAATACATCTAATTGTTCACGGAATTTTAAAGAATTTAGCATGCCAGACATTCTGCTACATAATCTCTTTCATTATTTTTTTCCAAACACTACTGTATTTTCTAATTATAATATGTCTGACAAACTTGTGCATCATTGCAGTGCCTACAGGACCTTAGCAACATGCACTGGACACTGCTGGACTGCAGATCCTGAAGGTGCCCAATGATGACTTCTTGATTCAAATGGTAGGAAAAGCTTTAGAAAAAAGATCTATAACCACAATTGTGTTCATAACAATTACAATAACGATCTTCACTATTAGACCTATGTACTCAAAATGATCATAATCTGCCTCTTCTAACAACTGAAGTCAGTGGACCTGTTTTGCTTTTTTTATAGCTCCACGAAGTTCCTAAAACCATGCCTTAAGAGATTTATGAAGCAATGTGGTATTTGGCTTTAAGTCTTACGTTATGATCATCTGCTTGGTCCTCTGGTCTCTAGCTTGTACTGTGGTTCTGGAGTCCTTTATTGTTCTATTTGTTTTTACTCCAATTCTAGTTCTGTAAGAATTGAGAACTCTGCCTTGTTTCCTTGAAGCTACTTTACAGGTGGAACCGATTCTTGAACTTTAGCCTAGCAGCTGGACCACTGTTAGTCCACTGAGTCAATGTTTTATGTCTAAATCAATGCATTTTTCAATCTCTAAGTAAGATTTGTTCTTAAAATTTCCTTGGTTCCGTAACAGATTCTCCCTTCATGTTTTCTTAAGAAAATTCTTTCAGGCTAAGTACTAATCTGTTGTAACACCCTTGGAACACTATATTGTGCCTGACTGGAGCAGATGACCTTGAATTATGACTGAGTTTGTTAGCTCAGAGCTTTACCTCCCCAGGGAGCAAGTCTCATTTCAGATTTTATTTATCAGGTAGTCTTTTCTTTTCAACTGCAGGTAGTGGAATTATGACTGAATCCATGCTGAGATAATTTCCTCAGTCTCAGCATAATTTGGGCTTGAATTAAGGTTAACAATCATCCATCCTTAGCCAGATTTCTGTCACAACTCGTAAGTTGTCTACTTAGAACTCAAAGCTGTCTGGCTAATTCCTAAGTATGAACCTTGAAGAAGCCAACCATTTGCTAACCAGCATTCCAAATCAGATTCTTAGACATCTACCTTTAAAGTTGCTGCCATCTCGCAGCAACTCTGCTATTGTTGATTTATTTTCACAGTCCTAACTTGCTTAGATCTTATCTGAATCTCACCTTTCTTTCACTCAGGTCTTCTAACCAGATCCCTCTAGGGCCCATTAGTTATCCTAAGATTTTTAACTTGTCCATTTTGAAGAGCAAGGACTGCTTAAGTTGTGGTATGCCTACCTAACTCCAACAAGTCATTGCCTACACTGCTTTACTGACCAGATTGCCATGTCTTATAAAGATTCCACCAGGAATTCAGAAGTATCGATTTAGCAACAGAGCTGGAGGGCTGTTGCAAAGATTATAATTCATACCTCTGAAGCTAACAGATCTTAACATGAATCCAAAATACTGACACCCTCCGGCTTTGCCTGTGGAGTGAGTGAGGAATGTGTAGCAGAGGTGCAGTAGCCATAAGGAAGAGAAAAGAAGGTCCTCTATTTTGTACTTTCTCTCCTCCCCACTCTCCCATTTCTCTCATTATACACCATCTTACTATTACCACCCAGCCACTAGGATGAGAGGTGTGAAATAAGATTGTGCTCAATGCTGGAATAGTTGGTTATCAGTGATGAAGTCTAGAGGTGGCTTTCCACGAAGGGCTTATTGTAGCTAGGACACATAGCAGCACAACTATGGAAGCAGTAAAGGAATGGTACAGACAGCAGTTCTAGGAAGCTGCTGAATTTGAAGCGTGTGAATATTCTTTTTAGCTTTGCACTATCATTCACCAAATCATTTGCCAGATGATAAGAAAACTTAATCGCTTTGGGCTCATGTGGCTTCAAGTACAAAATAAAATGTAGAGTTGAGGTTACTGAAAATAACTATGAGAGGATTTTATAACATTATATTTTAACCCAAAAACATTAAGACTGATCTTAGGTGGTATCAGCAAGAAGACTTCTAGTAACCCTCCATGGCAACAATAATTTGCAACCATCTACAGACAAAAGTGCCTCTATGGAAGCTTTGAGATCCTGAGAAGAGGCTGAGAAACATGGGTAGAATCCAAGACTGAGGAAGGTTATTTGAGAAGTCAGGCTCATACCAGGTAGTAGGCTTGCCGACAGTGGTCCTGGATAGAAACCTGGAAGCAGCCCATCTCCCTATGGACTCAGCTCCAGCTCCCATTTGGTTGTGATCCTACAGCTACCCCTTATCCACCAAGGGACCTGGGAGAAGCAACACCCATCTGTATCCTGGTAACTGGCCCATAGGCTGTAGACTTAACTGTGAATCCTGAGGTGACCCTGTAACTGATATCCAGCCCTGCTCATCACCAGTTCAAAGTCATCCTGCCTACACAGGGGCAGCCAGACATACCCCTTCATGATGCTGGTAACAAGCTCATTGGCTGTGTACTGGACTGCAGATCCTGAAGCAGCCCTGTGTCCTGGCCCTAATAGCCACATGACTCTTCTCCAGCCATTCGATATTACTATAAATGTAAATGAATAATATTATCCAATCAAAAGACCTATAGAGTGGCTAAATAATAAAAACAAAACAAACAAAACTATATTCTGCCTACAAGAGATGCACTTCAGCTTCAAGGACTCACATAAGCTGAAAGCAAAATGATGGAAAAAATATTCCACGCAAATGGTAACCAAAAGAGGAGGAATAGCTATACTTATGTCAGATAAATAAATTTGTCAAAACTGTGATAAGAGACAAATAAGGTTATAATTATATAACAAAAATGTCAATTCATCAAGAGGATATAAAAATTATAAATAAATATGCATCCAACATTAGCAACCTTAAATTTTATATAAAGCAATGTTAACAGAACTGAAGGGAGAAATAGACGGCAAAACAATAATAGTATGGGACTTCAATACCCTACTTTCTCTCTTGCTTTTCTTTTTCCTTTTTGAGACAGGGTCTCACCCTGTCACCCAGGCTGTAATGCAGTGGCACGAACAGAGCTCACTGCAACTTTGACCACCTGAGCTCAAGTGATTTTCCTACCTCAGCTTCTGAAGTGGAAGCTCATTGTGCACCACCACACCTGGCTAATTTTTTCATTTTTTGTAGAGATGGGGTCTCACTATGTTGCCCAGTCTGATCTTGAACTCCTGGTCTCAAGCGATCTGCCCACCTCAGCCTCCCAAAGTGCTGGGATTACATGCATGAGCTCACTTTCAACAATATATAGATCATCTAGACAGAAAGCTAATAGGGAAAGTTAGATTTGAACTAACTTTAGACCAAATGGATTTGATAAACATACACATCACATTTCATCCAACAGTAGCAGGATATACATTTTTTCTTAAGCAGACACAAAACATTCTCCAGGATAGATCATGTTAGACCACAGAACACACCTTAACAAATTAAAAAATTGACATCATATCAAGTATATTTTCTGACTATAATAGCATTTAACTAGAAATCAATAATAAATAAAATTAGAAAACATATAAACATATGGAAATTAAGGAACATCCTTCTGTATGACTGATGAGACAAAGAATAAAAGAGTAGGGAAATAAATACACTGAGCCAAAAAAAAATGGAAACACAACATACAAAGCTTATGGAATAGCAAAAGCATGTTTAAGAGGGAGGTTTGTACTTATAAATGGGTACATTAAACAATACCTCAAACAACCTAACTTTATTCTTAAGAAACTAGAACAAAGAATACACAAGTCCAAAGTTAGCAGAAGATAAGGGATAACAAAGATTAAAACAGGAATAAATGAAATAGACACTGAAATCTTTAGCTAGACCAAGGAAGGAGAGAAGATTAAAATAAAATAAAATAAAATAAAAAATGAAACAGGAGGCATTTTTGTGATACCACAGAAATACAAAGACTCATAAGAGATTACTGTGAACAATTATATGCTGACAAATTGCATAAACTGGATCAAATGGATAAATCCCTTGAAATATATAGCCTACAAACACTGAATCATGAAGAAATATAAAGTCTGAATGGAATAATAACAGAAAATCAAATCAGTAATAAAAAATCTCCCAACAAAGCAAAGCCTAGTGCCAGATGCCTTCACTGGTGAATTCTACCAAACATTTTAAAAAGAAGTAATATTAATCCTTCTTAACAAAATAAAATTACAGACCATGATGTCTGATGAACACAGATGAAAAAATCCTCAACAAAATAGTAGCAAATCAAATCCAACAGCACATTAAAAGGATCATACAACATGATCAAGCAGGATTTATCCTTGGTATTCAAGGATGGTTTCATATACACAAAGCAATAAATGTAAATCATTAAATTAATAGAATAAATGATAAAAATTATATAATCATCTCAATAGATCCAGAAAAACAATTTGACAAAATTCTACATACTTTTATAATGAAAGCTCTCCACAAATTAGGTATAGAAGGAAGGTACCTCAACATAATGAAGGTTCTGTCTGAAAAAACGACAACTTACATCATGCTCAATGGTTCCACTAAGAACTGGAACAAGACAAGAATGCTCACTCTTGCTGCTTCTATTCAATATGGTATTGAAGGTCTTAGCCAGAGCAATTAAGTAAGAAAAAAAAATAAAGGTATTCAAATAAAAAAGAAAGAAATAAAATTATCTTTCTTTGCAGGTTACATGATCTTATATATAGACAAACCTAAAGACTTCACCAAAATACTGTTAAAACTAATAGACATTTCAGTAAAGTTGGAGGATATAAAATCAACCTACAAAAATCAGTTGCATTTCCACACTCTAGCAAAAACCTATCCAAAAAGGAAATTAAGAATACCATCCCATTCACAATAGCAATAAAAATAATAAAATACTTGGGAATAAAGTTAACCAAGGAGGTGAAAGACTTGGGCACTGAAAACTATAAAATATTGTTAACAAGTTGAAGAAGACACAAATAAATAAAAAGATATCTTGTGTTCTTTGAATAGAAGAAGTAATATTGTCACAATGTCTATACCACCAAAAGTGTTTTGCAGATTTAATGCAATGTCTATTAAAATCTCAATTGCATTTTATTCACAGAAATAGAAAAAAAATCCTGAAATTCATGTGTAACCACATAAAAACTTTTAACAACTAAAGCAATCTGGAGCAAGAAGTACAAACCTGGAGGCATTATACTTTCTGATTTCAAAATGTATTACAAAGCTATAGTCACCAAATGATATGGTATGGCATTAAAAAGACAGACACATTGTCAAGCTGAACAGAACAGACAGCCCAGAAATAAACCCACATATATGAGGTCAACTAATTTCCCACGAACTTGCCAAAAATACCAATAGTGAAAGAAAAGTATCTCCAATAAATGATGTTGGGAAAATTGAATATACACATACAAAAGAATGAAGCTGGACCTTATCTCACACCATACACAAAAATTAATTCAAAATTGATTAAAGACCTAAAGATAAAACTGAAAATGTAAAACTCTTAGAAGAAAGCATGGGGTGAAAGTTCCTTGACACTGATTTTGGCAATGACTTTTTGGGATATGACATCAAAATCACAGGCAGTAAAAGCAAAAATAAACAAATGGGCCTATATGAAACAAAATAGTTTCTGAATAGCAAAAGAAACTCAATCTAATGAAAAGGCAATCTATGGAATAAAAAATTTTTCAAACTATATCTCTAATAAAAAATTTGATATTCAAAATATATAAGAAACATATAAGTACATAGCAAAAAACAAGTAATATAATTAAAAAACGGGCAAAGGACTTAAACAGACATTTTTACAAAGACGATAGAAAAATGGCTTTTGGGTAATGAATGGGTTCTCAACATCACTAATTATCAAGGAAATACAAATCTACACTACAATGAGCTCTCAGTTCACATCTGTTAGGAAAGTTATTAAAAATATAAGAAGTGTTGGTGGATATGTGGAGAAAAGGGAACACGTATACACTGTTGGTGGAAGTGTATATTGGACAGTCATTATGGAAATCAGTATGCAGAATTTAATAGTAGAACATACATATAATCTTGCAATCTCACTTCTTGGTATATTTCTGAAGGAAATAATATCACTATCTGAAAAGGTTCTGTGTATTTGCAGATTCACTGAAGAGTTATTCACAATAATCAAGATATAGAAACAATATATGAGTCTGTCTACTGATGAATGGATAAAAAATATATATATATGCGTGTGTGTACATGTGTGTATGTATGAATATATTTATATATAGATACATGTATGTGTGTATGCACCTATATATGTACACACTATATGCATATATATATATATATATATATATACACGCAAATATACACACACACAAAGTAGAAAATTATTTAGCTTTAACAAAGAGGTAAATCTTGTCATTTTTGACAACATGGACGACTCTGGAGGACATTAAACTAAGAGTAATAAGTTTGACACAGAAAGACGATATATGATTTTACGTATATGTGGAAGCTAAAAAAGTCAAACTAATAGAAGTAGGGAATAGAAAGGTGGCTGCCAGTAGCTTGAGGGGATGAAGAGTGGAAAGACATTAGTCAAAAGGTATAAACATTTATTATAAAATAAGTAAGTGCTGGAGACCTAATGTACAACATGGCGACTACAGTTAATACTAATGTATTGTATACTTGAAATTTGCAAAGAGAGTCGATTTATCATGTTCTCTCCACACAGACACAATGGTAACTATGTGAGGTAGTGGATATGTTAATTAGTGTGAGTATTTCAAAAATTTCACAATATACATGAACATCACCGTATGTTTTACATCTTAAAGATATACAATTTGTATATGTTAATCATATCTTAATAGGCCTAAAAATACTGGTATTATTTAAATTTATTAATTAAATCTAGGAAACTATTTTCTAAAGGATGAGCTATATTTTCTTTCTGTAAATATGGGAAATAGTAATGGAGGAGGTAGATTGATTTTGCTCCCTGCTCCCAGTGTTGCAAAGGGATAGAGAATTAATTAACTAAAGCCTACACAAAGGGGTGCCTAATATACTCCCAATCTCACTTTTCCTCTCAGTAGTCATACATATAAAACTTGAAAATGGGCACGAGAAAGTTGGTCTAGCTGGCAGCTCTTGATTAATTTGGTGGATTTGGTGAATATGTGGGCCTTAACATCAGTGGCTAATTTGGATATGTTTGAGAAAACTTTAGGAAGTATATGCATTCAGTTACCTTCTGTTAGTTACATCAGGTTTTTAATGTGCTTTTCTCCAACAGTAATAGCTTTTGATAATACAAATAATTCAGGCATTAGATTCATGTACGTGTAATATATTAATAAAAACAACTAAATAATTCTTAAATTACATTTAGTGTTATCTTTTGAAGTCTTTAGGGAAATATATTCAAAATAAGGCTAATTATTTTTATCTCAACATTCAACTATGAAATATTGTATTTGATAACCTAAAAAAAACCGTTTCAGTATCGGCTGCTTTAGTGGTTGTTACAAGTTTCTATCTGGTGAAACAGCAACCCCAACTGGACAGATGTTTTAAATTTCTCATCAGGGAATAATGATCTTAATATACACATCACAGCTACTTGGCATGGAGCAAGTGTTATCTTTGGCTAGATTCTTTCATGTCCATCTGCTAGGCTGGCCAGTTGCCTGCTCACAAGTTGGTCAAGTCTTTGCCACGAGATTCAGGTTTCAACTTTGAGAGCATTTATATGGAAACCTTGAATTTGAGTAAAAGAAAACATCATCCCAATACTGGGCCATTTTCTATTTAGTGGTATCATATATTTTCATCCTCTATTTTAATTTAGATTCATTCCATGGCTACATATTTCTTTACGTACTTTTCTTCCCATTTGAAAACATGATCAAGCCTATTTTTGAACTTAATGTCTCTAACCACAGTGTCAATAGGCAATTTAAGAATGAATAACCTATCCATTTGGAGGTTACTGTTTTCATTAGGAAGTCATTTACAGAAGCTATGCCTATGAAATTGACCAATCTACCAACTAGCCACGCATAAAGTAACAGCTTCCTGTTTCAAATGTCAGTAATTTAACAATACCTAGATGCTTATACATATTAAACTAATAGGAAGCAATACCTTTGTGTAGTAAGAAAAGTAATTGTAAAGTTCATAAATTTGGCTTACAGCTCATGAGTTTTGGAAATACTATAAAATTTTCATTGTGAATCTAATTATTTAAGATAGAATTTGAAGAAGCTTGATTATCTAATTTTCATTCCAAAGTGAATTACAACATACAAATTAGAAACTCAGAATAAAGGTAAGTTAGAAGAAAGGGTATTAGTTCTTCTGTTTTTACCATTGAGACTGGCGAAGATGTGAAAAGGAGCTGGATGCAGATCTATCCAATATCACTCCTATTGTCTCATAGTCCAAACAGCTCTATTATGCTCTTGATCATCCAAAGGATATGTTTGATAGCCTTCCTTTCTTCTCAAGCTTGTATGGGGATAACTAAGGTCTTGAAAATATGTACAAGGCACAAGTGGGAAGAAAAATAACATTTAAAACTCAAGAATGAATGCCTTATTCTTACAATGGAAGTACATATTGTATTTGTGGTATTTTAAAACTAAACTCTTCATATTGTAACTAATACAATATTAGTTAATCAGAATTCTTAAGGAATAAAATATTCTTTGCAATTTCGTTTTCTGGTGAGTTGAGGGCTTTCTAACAGAAACTCTTCACGTTTTAAAGGTTCCAAAATGTTATTATTCTACTTTTTGCCTTAATAAGAGTAAAGTGGGCCGGGCGCGGTGGCTCAAGCCTGTAATCCCAGCACTTTGGGAGGCCGAGACGGGCGAATCACGAGGTCAGGAGATCGAGACCATCCTGGCTAACACGGTGAAACCCCGTCTCTACTAAAAACTACAAAAAACTAGCCGGGCGACGTGGCGGCGCCTGTAGTCCCAGCTACCCAGGAGGCTGAGGCAGGAGAATGGCGTGAACCCGGGAGGCGGAGCTTGCAGTGAGCTGAGATCTGGCCACAGCACTCCAGCCTGGGTGACAGAGCGAGACTCCGTCTCAAAAAAAAAAAAAAATAAGAGTAAAGTGAAGATGATGTAAGCATTCCCTAATTTGGGAGGAGATTATAGGACAGCCTGGTTCTTAATTTAAATTACCGTTATAACATATGTGGAGTAGATAAATGATTCATTTTAATTTGAACTAAATCTTAAACGGTCACATTTTTTGCTAGATTTTAAGTCTGTCTTATACCTATTTTTCTTTTAAATATTTTGCAAACATGACTTGATATTCTAATTCTGATTAACTAAGTTATCACTGAACTTTTCATAGAAATGTAATTGAGACTGTTAAATTTAAAGAAAGAACTTTTCTTTTACCTTTCAAATATTTTTATATGCCAATGTAATCCATTCTACTTCATCTCAAAAAGTATAAACACTCAAAATAGAAAATTTTCAAATAGGCTTTAGAGGGTCATGTAAGATTCAATCTAGTTTAAAAACAATTTTAATATAGTAATAATTAAGATGGAAGTGTAAAGGAACCTATTTCGTTTAAACTGTTTAACAAAAATATATTCTCCAGAATTTTAAGGCAACATTATTAGTCATTTTTGATAATAATGGCATATTACATATTTAGGAAGATATTTGACAATTCCTTGTGCCATTTGCTGAGAAAAAAATGTGAATTGATAAAATAGAATGCTATATATATTTTTAAAAATATTTGCCTGTCAGTAACTTAGACAGTTCTCTATATAGGGAACTAATTAAATACTGAAATAAAAAACACATGCTCTAATACACGTAGAATGAATATTTTAGTTCTGGATGAAAAATAAGATTCTCTGAAAAATATGACAGAATTTTGAGGAGAAAAAAAGTACGCCTCTTATTTAAACATGAAAAATTGTTGCTTATTAAACAAAGTGCATATAGACAAAAAAAGGGCCTGAGTTGTCTTATATGCCAGCTTTCTATCTGTAAGTAGTAACACATTCACCTAAGAATAATAAATTTTATTTTTTAAATAATATTCTCCCCAAATCCATTGTGTCAATAATTTCAAGTTCCATTATGAGTAATTTATTCTACAAATTATGAATTATCCCTCTGATAATTGTTGGGTCCTTCACAGAGATGTAAAAATTTTGTTTTCATTATTCTTCCTAAAAAGATTTTAGTATTTAAAGTCCTGCATTATTACATGACCCTTCAACATTTTCTTCATTCAGCTAAAGATTCTAGTTTTATTCTCTGTTGTTTGTTTCTATGAATGTTATTTTCTTTCTCTCAGTTTATTTTCTATTCTGTAATTTTCATAATATCCCTTTGGTTACAAGGTTGAGAACTAGATGAAGGTTTCCACTGATGATCAAAAGTCATTTTGTTATCACTTTGACTCCAGATATTACATTGTTGTGTGTGTAGGCAATCAGCTTGAAATTTAATTAGCTAACTTTTTATCAGGGAAGTGGTTGAGAATGGCAAAGAAAAGGTTGCCATGTAAATTTCAATTGTTAATGGGGACAAATAGACAAAAATGGATGGTGCTTCCTAAAGTTTGAATTCATTTTAAAAATTAGTATTATCCAAGACATTCTCTGAATAAAATGAAAAGTAAATACAAAGCTTTCCCAGAGACCATCAGTGCTTTATTTTAGGGGGGTGGTGATGGTGGATAAATTTAGTTTATTTATTTCATGAGTAGCTAATGATTATAAGGAATTAACTTTCTTTGTTTAAGACATATGCCAGAAATGACATGTTCATGAGGAAATGAAAATTTCTTTTGTTTGAATCTTTGATTTGGTTTAGTTTAGTTTAGTTTAGTTTAAGGTTGAGATATGATAATCCTTCTTTATAGTTATATGACATTCATGAATAATTAGAAAGATACAAATTAAATGTCTATGTACACAATACTAATATCTAGCTTGCATATTGTATATTATATATTTTACTCAAGTAGCTACACACATTCATTCCTAAGATGGTGTTTATATGGTAGTATGAGTTTTGACTCTCAGTTCTTTTACTCCAGTGACACTGCTGAACAAGATTGACATATGACAGGTCTGAAAAAGTCTACTCCCCTAAACAAAACCATGCATTTTATGTGTTAGCCATGCATTTTATATGTCAACAAAGCAGTTGTATGTGTCTCAGATCTATTGTTTTCTACCATACGGAGCAGTTGATTGATCATCCTCAATATAAATGACAAGAGGAACAAGTAAAAGTTATATCCTTATCTCACGGTCACTGTCAAAGAAACTTGTGCCTAAAATTTCTGTTGTTGATACCAAATGCAAAGGTATTATTATGAGACTACATGTGGCAGCATTGATAGCTGTTAGTGCTGATGGCTGTGGAACAGTATTAGTTCTAGGTTAGCAATATGGGAATGCCTTGTCAATGGAAGCTGAGTTATGGTGCTTTTCAGAATAAGTGTAGCTTCCTGCATTGTAAGGTATAAAATAGTTCAACACATTTTAGCTATTCTCTTACAATTCTGCCTCATAAAGGTAGCATCTTTGTCTATTCAATTGTACAAAGAAAGTAGAAGTACGCTATAAATATTGGATACATAAATAAACCGTATGTATTAAATCCTTCAAAAATATCACTTAAACACAAGGTTTCTACTTAATATGCCATTTGTGGAATATAAATTTTACTATGTATGCAAGAATATGCCAAATAGCACTTCACTTTTTGCTGTGGCCCCAAGAAAATAGACAGGCTAACTATCCTTACATTCCAATTAAGATGCTAGATCATATAAGAAAGAGTAGTAGAAGAGGTCTTCCAAAATTTTAACGATTAACTGAGAGTGCATCTTCAGCATACAAGAGACTGAGAGAAGAGTTGGAAAGTTGAGATTTTTTTAGAGGGATTTGTGCTGTAGATCTCCCACACCCTAATGTATCCGTGGTATAGTGGAGCAGTGAGAGATGCTTTCTGCTCAATTCAAATCAAGATAGTAGAACATTAGTGGGATTACTTTAACAGCTGATGTAGCCTCTGGAATTTGGGGCACAACAGATGGACTAGCCAATGACACATGCTGAACAAAATATCTGCAGGTGAGTAGCTGACTAAAGTGGTCTGTGGTAGACAAATAGAGGGGTGCGTTTGGAAAGTTATTGCATTCTTATGGTTACGAGGTCAAATATATTTGCTTGTGTTGATGAAATATGGACCAAGCAAGCAATACGTCCAGTCTCAGGTCATTATAATTGGTCCATAAAAGGGTGAAAAAAGAAGGGGAATGAGAACAAGAAGGAAAGGGACTGGAATTAATCCTGGAAGCCTAGAAGCTGTGTGAGGACTGTGTTGAAAAGATGCATTTTGCCCCGTATCAAGAAAGGTATGGTGAGAGATCCTTAGTTATATGCTCACTGAAAAACCCATAAAGACTCCATGAGGGCAAAACTCAGCCTTAAACATCTATCAGGGACAGAGGAAGTTAATACCAAATTGCTTTACATTACAGATGCTTCCTGCCCTAGTATTTATTTTCCATCTCCCCATACACAACTCCTACTCTAGAGGAGGCAAGTATTAAGGCTTGCTAGCAGGAAGATGTAATGTCTACAAGGGCAACAGCTAGAACATAAATATTCCAGTTTCAGGGACTCTTCTAAGTGCTACACTCTCTCTCTTTCTAACTCATTTAACCTAGACAGTAATCCAATATGAATACCTATTTTCCCAAGATCACAGAGTTAGTAAGTTTCAGAACTGGGATTCCTTCCCAGGTGTTCCCAGGTGATCTGATTCATATCAGTACCTTGCTAAAGTATCTCTGCTTGTAACACACATCTCAGTTCACCTCAGTTACAACCCTAAGGAAGTAAAAGTTGATCTGTGCTCACTTTCTTCTGCAAATTTCCCACCTGAAGCAGGTCAGAGCTGGAGTAGAGAAATGTGAATCTCAAATGGGAATTCAGAAGTTTGACTATTACATGGAATTTCAAGTCCTAACTATTTATGTGAGGTTAGTTTTTTTATCAACAGAAGTCACGGGACAACTTTTTATTTACCAAGAGTTACCAGAAATGCCAATAGCGCATGTCCACAATTTTATCCAAATGGCAGATAACCATTAACCCTACAAATGGTTTTGCATGGGTATGTTAGTAGTTGTAGTGTATTTTCACACTGCTATACAGAACTACCTGAGACTTGGTAATTTAAAAAGAAAAGAGGTATAATTAATTCACAGTTCTACATGGCTAAGGAGGCCTCAGGAAACTTACAATAATGGTGGAAGGCAAAGGGGAAGCAAGGCACATCTTACATGGTGGCAGGAGAGAGAGCACCCCCACACCCCCCACCACACACACACACACAGAGGAACCACCATACACTTTTAAACCATTATGTCTCATGAGAACTCACTACTATAATGAGAACAGCATGGGGAAAACGACTCCCATGATCCAACCACCTCCCACCAGGCTCCTACCTTGACACATAGGGATTATAATTGGAGATAAGATTTGAGTGGGGACACAGCCAAACCGTATCAGTAGGCCAGGTAAGAATTAGCATTGCTTTCTGATTGCACATGAGAAGTTCCACTTGTTCATTGTGTTCATTATTCTAAGTATGTGTATATGTAAGTTGAATTATATATCCAAATTTGAAAAGCTAACTACAAACCAGGAAACTCCTATTATGTATATTGACAATACAATTAAGTGATGGCTCTAAATGAAACAGATAAAACCAAGTGAGGTAGGAAGTTGGATTCCACTCCAGAGGTGGGGCTTGGACACTGGACCAGGTTGAGGACTAGCTGAAACAGAGAAGAGGCAAAATCCCCTCTCTGTGAGACACACCCACCAGTGTGCCATGTCAGTTTACCTTTGCCATGGCAACTCCCCAAGTTACTGCTGTTTTCCATAGCAATGATCTGGTGATCTGAAAGTTACCACCCTTTTAAAGAAAGTTTTGCATAATCTGTCACTTACTTTGCATATAATTAAAGTAGGTATAAATATGACTGCAGAACTGTCTGCTAGTTGCTGCTACTCTGGGAACACTACCTGTGGGGTGGCCCTGCTTTGCAAGGAGCAGTACCTCTGCTGCTACTGTATACTTCTTTAACTGTATACAGTTAAAGTTGCTGTCTAACATCACCAGCTCGCACTTGAATTCTTTCCTGGATGAAACCAATAACTCTTCAGGCTAAGCCCCAGTTTTGGGCCACGTCTGTCTTGCACCCTCTGGCTACCATGAAAGGATGAAGAAAGCCAGAGAGGTGGCAATTGGAGAGAGACAGAGATGTGGCAGTACGTAGGACAGACAGACAGTGAGAAGTGGCTAGACAGTGGTCAATGGGATGGTGAGATAGTAAGAAGCAGCAATTGGCCAGAGAAAGCTAGAAGGTGATCAAAATCTGCAGAGTTGTGCACTGAGACTGCAACAATAAGGAGCTACTAACACTACAGAGCTGTAACACTAGTCAAAGTCTCTTTTAAGAACCATCACCATTCCTGGTGGGTGGTGGAATCATAGCGCTGCCACCTCATGTGGGAGCTGCTGCTCCTACCAGCAGGCAGGCAGGCAGCTGGTCTCCACACTGTCTCCCAACTCCCACTGTGGCTGTCAATCCCTCCCAAGCTGAGAAAACCTGGAGAGACCTTCACCTGGGTCCCATGTGGAAGATGGTCAGCCTCATTTGGCTCCTGTGGATGGGTGAGTGTCCCATCTGCTTTTCACTCTCCCACAATATTTCGTATGCTGTGGAATAAAACCCTTCAGCTAAGTGCTCAATATCCCCTATTGTTTGAGTGCCCCAAGGACATCCTTGTTTGTTTAAGATAGGACAATTTGTTGTGAGAAGTCCCTCATTGTGTTGACTCTGATACAACAAAGTCACATTGTTCTGTGGTCCCAACCAGGCCTTTTGGGTTCACTGTGGTCGACACCTGTGTGCTCCATAGTTTTCAGCATTTAGTTGGCTCCCGGACACTTCTGAGTTTCTGGCATGGGATGTGGGGACCCTCGGTTGCTACCTGGGTACTCCAGGGTTTTGGCATTTGGTATTGTTGGCTGCCTTTCCCCATCCCCCTGATGTTTGGGGTTTTTGGCATTACCATTACTTCTAGGATTGAGGGTTGAAGGCCTGCCCTAAGTGTCTCTTGATCTTGTCTTTTCTTGTTTTCTGCCCTAAAGTTATTTTCTGTAACAGCATTACCTTTTCTTGTCACCTTCTACATTTTACTTAATAAAAATACTTCTTTTGTCATACTTAGTTCACTGGCAAAAGCTTATAATACACTTTAGTAACATCCTGTTGAAACACTTCTGTGTCCAGTAGAAATCCTTGTTAGACACAGGGACGATGATGGGCATCCCAGAGGACTCATCACTAGGGTGTCTTTCAGGCTATTGAAGCATATTCAAATTTGGCTTAAAGAAAATGAAACTCATTTTCTATTCCAACACTATTTAGGTTCAATACAAATCAGAAAACCAACAGATTTAGCCCATTTTATTTGATGTATTTGCTAGGTGTATATATAAGTATTGTGATGTATGTTGTGTCTAGCATGCTATCAAAGTGGCTTATAAATAAAAGAGTACTCATAAATTTACAAGACTAGCCTAAGCTTATTAGTTTGAAGACAATGTTGTGTCTTCTAAAATTTAACTTTAAAATGATTACCTAGGTAAATCACTTACATTCATTGGCTTTAAAATGGCTAAAATGGCTTGAAATCATGACTAGTTTTGCATGGTATCCTGGTTCTTGGAGATGGTATAGATAGAACTGTTCAAATTGAAAAAGTAAAATACATGTAAATGGAGTAGTTGTGTAACTATTGGGCTTTTTGTGTAGCTTAAAATCTTAAAATTGTGGAATGGTTCTCATCAGTAGACTGCTAGTGTCAAGTTGTAATCCCCAGTGTTGGAGGTGGGTCCTGGTGGGAGGTGATTGTATCATGGGAGCGCTTTCTTATGAATTAACACCATTCCTCTTGGTGATGTTGTGATGGTAGTGAATTCTTGTGAGATCTGGTCATTTATAAATGTGTGGTACCTCCTCCTTCTCTCTCTTGCTCTTTCTCTGGCCATGTAAAATGAGCCTGCTCCCACTTTGCCTTCTATTATGAGTTAAAGCTCCCTGAGGCCTCCTCAGAAGCAGATGCTGCCATGCTTCCTATACAGCCTGCAGAGTGGTGAGCCAATTAAAACTATTTTCTTCATAAATTACCCAGGCTCAGGTATTTCTTTATACCATTACCAGAAATTTTGCTTTTTCAATTCTGTAGTCATTAATTTTGAAAGCTTCTCAGATTTATGTAACTCATTTCTTTAGCTTTTTCATCAGCTCTTGTGAGTTTTTCTTCTATATTCTGACTGTCGTTGTAGCCTGATGCTAAAGTGTTTTGTCTTAGAGGTCTGTGGGAGTAATGTTTTCTCCCAATATAGCTTAATTCTGTACCTTCTGTTTTTCTCAATTTGTGGTCTTATTTTGGTTTTTGGGTTTTGACTCTTATATTACTTAAAAGAGTTTTAGGAGCTGGTGAGTGCCTGCTCAATCCTATTCTCTTTGGCCCAGAGGGGGTCATCTGTTCAGTTTGTTGGATTTTTTTGATTTTTTGGTTTGTACTCAGAGTGTGCCAGAGGCAGTGTTGATAGCCAAGCTTTTTTTTTTTTCCTGTGCCAATGCTTGGGTAGTGTATTGCTGGCCTTGAGTCCACTGTGTCCCTTGATGCGACTCCCATAGCTGAGGGACTTGGAGTCAGGGGACTTGTAACCAGTTGGATGTTCCGGGCTAGATGAGAGTGGAAGTGGGTAGGCACTGACTGGCCCTTGAATCCCTTTCGAGCAGTATGATAGTCAAAGACTAGGAGCTTGGAAATGGAGTTATAAAACGGACTTGTCTGTGGATTCTATGTGATTAACTGTTGCGGTTTTCATTTGTAGTAATTAGCTACATGAACCTTCCTCCTCCTCTTCATAATTTAGGCTGGGTTCAGGAGGCCCTCCACATGAAAAGAAAACATTTCCCTTCCCCACAAAGGAAAAGAATAGCTTACTTGTTCATCTTGGAGATTTAGTCCTGCTAAAAACTTAAAAAGAAGAAACCCCTGAATATCAATTACAACCAAAATGGAAGAGCCCTTATCAGGTATTGCTAAGAATCTCTTCTGCTGTTAAATGTCAGAAAATAACTATTGTGTACCTCTAACAAGGATTAAACATGTTTCTTATGAGTTATAGGCACAAAGACAGGACACACCACAACCTACATGTGTAAACCTCTGGAAGACTTCTGCTACCTATTTAAAAGAATCAACCCTCAACTAGAAGTGCTAGTGTGATGCTGTGGGTGGAAGTAAGAGCATTTATTTTTCTCTTCTTCCTGACTTCTTTTCTATGACTTTGGCCTGCTGCCTCCTCCTGGGAAACATCCTTTTCCCTTGTTGGGTGTAGAGGCCACTTTAAGGCCTAACCAGACACCATACTGTCACTATTAATCCTGTTTACTTTCCTAATTACCCTGATCCAGTGTGGGTGGGAATAAAACTCTATAGTAAATACTTCAAAAATCATAGCATCAGGGGATCATCTTCATAGTTGCTAGATTTGTCATATACATTTCCAGAATAGAGAGTTCCATCTTCCGGCCTCTCCAGAAAATCTTATAGTGCTGTCCCAAGACCTTCTAATGAACCATAGTGATCCCGAAGTACCCAAACCCCTGTTTGTTAGGTAGAACTTTTCACCACTTAATGGATTTTACACAACCACACCACACCCCTCACCACTATTACAACTGGACCTAGGAAGTTGGACATCTAAATCTCCACTGCACTAATGATTCTATCTTTTGCACCTACTGCTGTGTTAATGACACAAAAGCAGAAATTTCTCTGAAATGCTCTTACCCAAGTCTAGTTGCCCAGTTCCTAAGGCTGCAGCAAGGCAAATGGGATTCCACGTGTAAGTGAGGAGACTATATATGGTGCCTTCTTCTGCATCAGAACAACAGCCTAGTCTCAGAAGATGAAAGTACTGCTCGCTTCTGAAAAAATAGATTGTTTGGCCTCTTCGTTGGAACAGGAAAAGAATATCTCTATAGACCTAATTTGGCAGCAATGGATAGACATTGTGCCATATAGGGCCTCTATTTGTGCCCCAACTGAGCTCATTGTTTATGTCCATAACTAGGAAGAAGTCATACCACATAAACACACTTGACTCCCTGGAGAGCTGCCATAGGAGCAGCTTTCCCTTGTATATAAAAAACTTGCAACAGAGAGCAGGGTGCCATGGCTCATGCCTGTAATCCAAGCACTTTGGGAGGCCGAGGTGTGCAGATCACTTGAGGTCAAGAGTTTGAGAACAGTCTGATCAATATGGCAAAACTCCGCCTTTACTAAAAATACAAGAAGTAGCCAGGTGTAGTCATGCACTCCTGTAGTCCCAGCTACTTGGGAGGCAGAGAAATGAGAATCACTTGAACCTGGGAGGCAGAGGTTGCAGTGAGCCCAGATGGCACCACTGCACTCCAGCCTGGGTAACAGAGCAAGATTCCATCTCAAACAAACAAACAAAACATAACAAACCACATAACTTGGAACAGAGATAAAAGTGCATTGGCCACCCTTGCCCCTCTGGGGTTCTGTAAGACCCGGAACACTAGAAGTTAAGCAAGCAATATGTATTAGTCCATTTTCACACTGCTGATAAAGATATGTCTGAAACCAGGCAATTTACAAAAGAAAGAGGTTTATTGGATTTACAGTTCCACATGGCTGGGGAGGCCTCACAATCCTGGTGGAAGGCAAGGAGGAGCCAGTCACATCTTATGTGGATGGTAGCAGGCAAAGAGAGAGCTTGTGCAGAGAAACTCCCATTTTTAAAATCATCAGATCCCATGAGACCCACTCACTGTCACGAGAACAGCGTAGGAAAGACCCGCCCCCATGATTCAGTCATCTCCCACTGGGTCCCTCCAACAACATGTGGGAATTATGGGAGCTAACACAATGAGATTTGGTTGAGGAAACAGCCAAACCATATCAGAATAGGATTAATTCTGGCAGAAACTGAGGCAGCCACAGCACTAGTGGCACACTGAGGCATTTGCCTATCATAAGCCAACCCTAAGAAAACTTAATTCAAACCCTGGAATCTTGAGCCACTAACACAGGTCAAGCATTAAAGAGAATTCAAGATCTCTGGACACTTTGGCAAATGTAGCTTTTGATAACAGATAGTGCTGGATTATTTACTACCTATATACATTGGATTCTGAGCAGTTATTGATAAAACTGTTGCACAACTCTGGACAGATTGAAGTTAATATTCCAAAGGTCTATAAGCAAGCTACCTTGTTACATAGCTGTGTCCAGGGAACTGACCCCAACTATATCTGGTCTACTATCAAAAGCACCTTCCTAAATCTCAATTTTTTTTTTCTCTCCAGTACCTTTAATAGCTGTCTTGTTGTTACTAATCTTTGGCCTTTGTTTCTTTAATCTCTTAATAAAATTTGTGTCATCTGGATTACAGTAGTTCCAGGTAAAGACAATGCTGGCATGAGGCTTCCTACCTATCCTGTCTAGTGACCCAGAGAATAAATATGTTCTGCCTCTGGGCCCCTTAGATCAGGTATCCAGAGACTTTTACTCCTTCAGTGCCAGGCAGAGCCTGTGCCTCTAAAATCAGTAGGAAGTAGTTAAACAAAATGAACCTCCACTCTTCTACAGCCCCCTTAAGATTGAAGAAAAGTATCTAATTTCTAAGGAGCAAGGGAAAAGGTGGGATTTGACTCCAGAGGAAGGGCTCAGACTCTAGACAAGGTTCAGGATTAGCTAAAACAAGGAAGAGATGAAAGCACCTCTCCATAAGACAAGCCCACTAGTGTGCCATGTCACACTAGTTACTGCCATGGCAGCTCTGCAAAGTTACCACCCCTTCCCATGAAAATGACCCAATGACCCAGAAGTTATCACCCTTTTTCTAGAATTTTCTGCATAATCTGCTCTTTCATTTGCCTCTAATTAAAAGTGGGTATAAATATGATTCTAGAACTGCCTCTGAGCTGGTATTCTGGGCACACTGCCTATGGGGTAGCCTTGTTCCTCATGGAGCAGCATCTTTGCTGCTGCTGTGCTTTGCCGCTTCAACAAAAGTTGCTAACACCACCAACTAACCCCTTGAATTATTTTCTGGGTGAATCCAAAAACCTTTCCTGGCTAAGCCACAGTTTTGGGCTTGCCTGTCTTGCATCAAAAGTAACTATAAAAATAAGAGAATAAATAATTATTTAATAGAAGAAAAATTCTGTCTCATTAGTATTTAAATAAATGTATTCATCATTTTTTCTGTCAAAATAGGTGATTAAGTAAAGTTACTATTCACTATAATAGAGAATGTAGAGAGATGAAAAATCTCAAACATTACTGTTGGGGCTGTAAATTAACACAGTTCTTTTGAAAACAAAATTTAAATATATATCAAGAACCTAAAAAGAAATTTGTATAGTTTGACATTATTCTAGCCTAAGGAAAGAGTGCTTAATATTTTAAATGAAGTTGCTGAGTTATCATTTCATTATGATGTGTAATAGTGAAAAATTGAAAGTAATAATTTGTAAAATGTCTAACAATAGGAAGTTGATTATGTATAAGTGTAAGCTTGCTATATAGACTACAATGCAGTCATTAAACAACTGTTTAGAGGCTGGACATGGTGGATTATGACTGTAATCCCAGTACTTTGGGAGGCTGAGAAGGGCAGATAGCTTGAGCCTGGGTATTCAAGACCAGCCTGAGCAAGATAGTGAAACCTCGTCTCTACAAAATAATTTAAAAAATAATAATAGTAATAATAAATTAGCCAGGTATCATGGTGTGTGCCTTTGGTCCTTGCTACTCAGGAGACCACAGTAGGAGGATCTCTTGAACCTGGGAGGCACAGGTTGCACTGAGCTGGGACTAGACCACTGCACTCCAGTCTGAGAAAATACACCCTATCTCAAAACAATATCAAGAGCAAAAAAAAAAAAAAAAAAAAAAAAATCAACAACAACAAAAAACCCCACAATCATTTAATGCCCAAGCCTATGTGGAAAATGCTAATGTTACAATATTATGTGAAATGAACAAAAAATAAGGAATTAAGGTATGACTTTTATATACCATGTAATTATAAATACATTTAATTCCTTTTTATGTTTTTTTGGTAGGGGGCATTAAAATTAGAGGTGCTTATACTTATTTTCTCCACTGAATATATAATAATTATGAAAACTTAAAGCTATTTTTCCAACCTGGGGTTATGATATTGGCTTATAGTTTACAGAAAATGGTATAAAATATTATAAATTTTAGAAATAATATGTGAAAAAAGAGCATGCTATAACAACATTGAAAAGCATGGGAATAATGCATTATTCCCTATATTACATAGTGCCATTTAACAGGGATGCATAAGAGAAAATATTACTCAAGTCTCATTGTTATTAGTAGTTCCACCCAGTACGTAGTAAGTGTTAACCATCACATGCACACACATCTCTGTCTTTATTTAAATTCTAGAAGACTCAGATACATATATGAGCTCTATGTGTTTCATTTTCAGCCTACTTTTAGAAAATACATATGAACTTATGATATGCATTGATCTTATCTTTCCTACCTAATTTTACGAAATATTCCCTCATTTTCTTCATTCTTCTCATGTATTAACTTAGCTATAACAAATACAATTTATCAATGCATGAAATAAAATGGGGAATCAATCAATAAGATTTTCCCTAATGTAAAAGTCTCTATATGCAAATTGTTTTCGCTAATGTGAAGCAGGACTTTACAGTACTGACAATAACAATCTTGGGGTCTGGAGTCCTGAATTCTTGTCCCTATTCTACCATCTGTATTTTCTAGTGTCTTTAGAGCATTTTCTTCATTTATAAAATTAACCAGCCAGACAAAGGACTTCCAAGTTTGTATGTATACCAATACATTCTCTGAAATTAAGTGGTACATGGATAGATGGAGAAAATTGCTATAGCATAGTTTATTTAATTTATATTCCATAATATTCTTGAAAAAAAGGGGAATATTATAGTAAGAATATAATCAGGATATCAAGCTATTTTTTATCAGGTAAAATGCACATTTCATAAAAAAGACCATTGTAACCATTTAAAAGTGTATAATTTAGTGTTATTAAGAATATTCACTGCATTGTTCAAGGAATAATTACTATCTAGTTTCTACAACATTTTCATAAGCTTAAAAGTAAACCATAACTCATTACACAGCCACGCTCCATTTATTCTTCTACCCTACAACCTGTGGGCAAATACCAACTTGCTTTCTGTCTCTGTAAATTTGCAAATTTTTTTACATTTTATATAAACATAGTTGTAGATTACATGGACTTCTTTGTTTGGCTTATTTTAATTTATCATTATGTTTTCAAGTATTTTGTTCTTTTTTATGGCTAAACAATAATACATTGTATAGATAAACCACATTTTGTTTATCCATTCATTAATTAATGGATGTTTTGGTAGTTTCCACCTTTGCTTATTATGAATAATACTGCCATAAATATCTGTGTATAAGTTTTTGTTTGAACAATTGTTTTCAATTCTGTTAGAGATATATCTAAGATTGAAATTCTATGCAAAAAAATACAGAATACCAGAAACTGAATATGTGGATGAGTATAAAACACTTTTTCTTAAATTTCAGTCTTCTTAAAGTTAATCCTTTAAATAAGAAAAAAAACCCACGATGTAGCATATAATATATTTAAAATAAAATATGTGACAACGGTAGCCCATAATATGAGTTGGAGAAATGGGAGTCTACTATTATAAGGCTCTTATATTCATGAGGTGAAAATAGTACTTAAAAGTAGACAGTCATAAAAATGAATAGTGTAAAACCTAAAATAACCACTAAAAACCACAAACAAAATTCAATGTAAAAGATTGTTAGTTTTGATAAAAAAGAAAGACCTAATAATATGCTGTTAATAAGAAATTCAACCTAATATAAAGACTGAAATAAAATTAAGGTAAAATAGAAAAATTACATTCTAACATTAATCAAAAGAAAATCAAGGTAACATCATTAATATCAAATACAGAAGATGTATGAACAAAGAATATTGCCAAGGTTAATAATCGAAGTCATCAAATTCTT
>NC_045439.1:117931089-117997243 GCF_002776525.5 Piliocolobus tephrosceles
GAACAAAGAATATTGCCAAGGTTAATAATCGAAGTCATCAAATTCTTTAAGAAGACCAAAGAATCCAAACTGATGTGTACTTAAAACTAAAGCATCAAATAAATAAAACAAAAATTGATAAAACATCAAATAGAAACAGATAAAACAATAATTATTGTGATATAATTCAATGTATAAACAGACTAAACCAAACAAAACGTACTGTCATCCCAACAGATGCAGAAAAAGCATTTAGAAAATTCATTCCTGATAATATATCTTAGTAAATTCAGAATATAATGGATTTTCCTCAGTCTGAGTAAGGGCATCTCCAAATAAATTTACAGCTAATCTCATATTTAATCATGAAATACTTAATGCTTTTACCCTAAAATGAGAGGTAAGGGATGGATAATTGCTCTATTCGTGTCTATTCAACTCTGTACTAAAGGTTTTAGCCAGTGTAATAAGGCCAGAAAAATAAATAAAATTTATTCAGTTTTGTAAGGAAGAACTAAATCTTCACTTGCAGAACATATGATCTTTTGTATAGAAAATCATACAGAATCTACAAAATAAACTTCTAGAATAAATAACATTAGCAAAGTTTCAAAATACAAGATTAAGCTAGAAAAATGAAATTAACTTGTATATACTAAAAACAAACCTTCAACCATAGAAATAAAAATTACGACTTACAACAGAACCAGAAATGTGAAATGCTGGGAGGTATAATCAACAAAAAATGTTCAAGATCTATAGAGAGAAAAACATGAAATAATGTTAAGAGAAGTTGAAGAAGACAAATAATTGTGCAGAGATATATGTAATATATCTGAAGACAATATTAGACAGATGTCATTTATCCTTCGATTGATACATGAATTCAACTTAACACCAATCAAAAATCATAGGAAGCTTATTTTTGTAGAAACTGACAAGTTGATTATAAAAATTATGTGAAAATGCAAAGATCCTAGAAGAACCACACATTTTTTGAAAAACTAGAATAAAGCTGGAAGGCTTACACTACATGGCTTAAAGGCTTATTACAAGGCTTCAATAATCAAGTCAGCATGGTATTGGCATAGCCATTGAATAATTTATCAATGGAGCAATGCAGATTATTCATAAAATGACCCACATGCATATGGTTGATAGATTTTTGACAAAGATGTATAGGTAATTCAGTAAATAAGTGGAAGTCTTTTTCAACAAATGAGCATGTCAAATGAGCACATGCAATTCTAAACTTATACTTTTTTAAATTATACTTTAAGTTCTAGGGCACATGTGCACAATGTGCAGGTTTGTTACATATGTATACAAGTGCCGTGTTGGTTTGCTGCACCCATTAACTTGTCATTTACATTAGGTATTTCTCCTAATGCGATCCCTTCCCCATTCCCCCACCCCACGACAGGCCCCAGTGTGTGATGTTCCCCTCCGTGTGTTCAAGTGATCTCATTGTTCAATTCTCACCTAGGAGTGAGAACATGTGGTGTTTGGTTCTGTCCTTGTGATAGTTTGCTGGGAATGATGGTTTCCAGCTTCATCCATGTCACTACAAAGGACATGAACTCATACTTTTTTATGGGTGCATAGTATTCCATGGTGTATATGTGCCACATTTTTTAAATCCAGTCTATCATTGATGGACATTTGGATTGGTTCCAAGTCTTTGCTATTGTGAATAGTGCCACAGTAAACATACGTGTGCATGTGTCTTTATAGTAGTATGATTTATAATCCTTTGGGTATATACCCAGTAATGGGATTGCTGGGTCAAATGGTATTTCTAGTTCTAAACTTATAATAACAATTATCTCAAAATGCATCATAGGACTAAATATAAAGCTATAAAACATCTAGGAGATGTCATATAAGAAAAATTATAACCCTAAGTTTGTCAAATATGTCCTAGGACTCGTGTTCACTCTGCAGAAAATAATTTTAAAAGAATATACAAACAAATCCCAAACTAGTCAATATATCTGATAAAGGACTTGTATCCAGAGTATGAAAAGAAGTCTCAAATAATTAAGAAAACTATTTGAATAGTCCCTTCTACAAAGAGGATGTATTTTGATGGCAGAAATGTAAAATGATAAAATAACTTGGAAATAATTTTATCAGTTTCTGAGAAAGTTAAACATAATACTACCATACAATTCAGTTATTTTCTCTCCGAGTTATTTACATGAGTAAAAGTATACATCCTGGTGGCTCACGCCTGTAATCCCAGCGCTTTGGGAGGCCAAGCGGTCAGATCACGAGGTCAGGAGATCGAGACCTTCCTGGCTAACACAGTGAAACCGTGTCTCTACTAAAAATCCAAAAAAAAAAAAAAAAAATTAGCCGGGCGTGGTGGTAGGCGCCTATAGTCCCAGCTACTCGGGAGGCTGAGGCAGGAGAATGACATGAATCTGGGAGGCAGAGCTTGTGGTGAGCCGAGATCGCGCCACTGCAGTCCAGCCTTGGCAACAAAGCGAGACTCTGTCTCTGGGGAAAAAAAAAAAAAAAAAAAAAAAAAGCATACATCCATACAAATAATACATCCATACAAATACTTATATACATATAATGAAGCAGCTTTATTTGTAATAGCCCAAACTGGAAACCACCCAAACATTCACTAATAGGGAACTGAGTATAAAAATTGCAATGTGGAAATATAACAAAATACTACGTAGCAAAACATGATAAACTATTGATGCCCATAGCAACATATATGAATCTAAAAATGATAACAATGAGTAAAGGGAGCCAGATGCCTTAAAATTACATTCTGAATGACTGCTTATATAATATTTAAAAAAGCAAAGTTAGCTATATTGATGAAAAATTATGCAGATCAAGGTTGTATAGGGACAGGGTAGATACTGGCTTGACTGGGAAGACAAATGAATGACGAAGAGACGTGAGTGAACATTTAGAGATGAAGAATATGCTAATTATTGTCATTGTGGTGACAAAACCAAAATACTTTTAATGTACTGTAATGATTATATTTTAAATCATACATAAAGGATTGTCTATGACTGACAATTGTCTACCTTTAAAAGAAAACTTAGAACCTGATTTCATTCAAAAGCAGTTTCAAAGAGATTTAAAGATTAAATCCAAATAACTGAGTTGATAAAACATTTCAAAAAAATTAGAGTAATTTTTATCTCTCTAGATGAAAAAAAGTTATATAGAAAAAAATTTGTATAAATTAAATGGTAAGAAAACATTTATATAAGATATCAAAGGCAGAAATTGTGAAGAAAGCGATTAATAGCTGTACATATATATATAAAAGAAATGTATAAGATCTGTTATGGATCTTTCTGTATTTCAAACTTATCAAATTGTACATATAAATGTGTGCTACTTCAATAAATAAGCTAACTAACACCTGAAAGGAAAGTTTAGTATTCATTATCAAATATTAAAAGTGATTCTAAAACTTCAGTAGTCTTAAACATTCTAGTACCTGTATGAGGAGAAATTATAAAACAGAACAGTGCAGACAAAACCAAAATACTTTTAGTGTACTGTAATGATTATATTTTAAATCGTACATGAAGGATTGTCTGTGACTGATAATTGTCTACCTTTAAAGGAAAACTTAGAACCTGATTTCATTCAAAAGCAGTTTCAAAGAGATTTAAAGATTAAATTCAAATAACTGAGTTGACGAAACATTTCAAAAAAGTTAGAGTAATTTTTGTCTCTGTAGATGAAAAAAATTATATAGAAAAAAATTTGTATAAATTAAATGGTAAGAAAACATTTATATAAGATATCAAAGGCAGAAATTGTGAAGAAAGCGATTAATAGCTGTAGATATATATATAAAAGAAATGTATAATATCTGTTATGAGCCAAAAGCATAATAAGGATTATTAAAAAGCTAAAAGTAAATGAAGGAAAATTATTTGCAACTTTATGTCGAATATCTATTTAATATCCTCAGAATATGAAGATATCTAACACATTGACAAGTAATTGAAAAGCCAAATCTCTCATTAGAAAGTGGGCAAAGAAAACAGATACAGACAATTTAGAGAAAAAAAAAAAGAAAGTAGAAATGACTAATAAACAGGTGAAAAGAATGTGTCCCCAAAAGTTGACACTCTCTACATCTCACCCGCTTTTAAGAGCAGAGGTTCCCCAAACTTTCTGGCACAGAGACCAATTTTGTGGAAGACAATTTTTCCACTAACTGTGGGTTAGGGGATGGTTTCAGGATTAATTCAAGTGCATTACATTTATTGTGCACTTTATTTCTATTTTTATTATGTTGTAATATATAATGAAATAGTTATACAACTCATCATAATGTAGAATCAGTGGGAGCCCTGGGCTTGTTTTCCTGCAACTAGGTGGTTTCGTCTTGTGGTGATGGGACTTGGTGACAGATCATCAGGCACCAGATTCTCAAAAGCAGCACACAGCCTAGATCCTTTGCAAGTGCAGTTCATATTAGGGTTCATGCTCCTGTGAGAATCTAATGCCGCTGCTCATCTGACAGCGGTCGGAGCTCAGGTCCTAATGCTAGCAATGGGGAGCAGCTGTAAACTCACCAGCAGCTCAACTCCTGCCGTGTGTCTCAGTTCCTAACAGGGCCACGGACCAGTACTAGGGGTTGGGGACCCCTGTTGTAGAATATTTGTCGTAGATCATGTGACTGTATCCTGATGGTTAGTGCAGTCATTTCTGAGCCAGAGGTGGGTAGGAGAGGTATCCAGAGTCCTAGACAATCCTAACAGTGGTGGATACTTGGTTCTTAAGTAGTTTCTTTTCTGGGTTTGGAAAAGTTTCTATGCCAGTTGTCAAATTTAAGTGACTAATACTCTTTCTTGATGCAGATAGACGCTTGCCATGTAGGGAAGATTTCTGACACCTACCCCATCAGTGATATGTATTTCAGTTCATGTAAGCTCGGTTCCCTAAAATGGACTTTTTTCTTCCATCAATGTTTTAGGAAACACAATCTGGTATATTTATTTGTGATCAAAGTAAAACTGCGTATCTCTGTGGAATTTTTTCTCCCTGAAACATACCTGCTATAGACTGAAAATGTAGTTTCATCTTTATTTGAAAAAGAGTCATTGTGGACTGGTGTTCATTATTCTTTACTTTTCATTCCCCTAGAAAATTTTTTCTGTCTTTGCTCCTGAAAGCTGAAATTGCATAGATTCTCCTGTTGTTTGTAGATTAGCTGTAATTTATTCAGTGCCCAAAGGGTAGCATAAGAGGATTAGCTAGAGTAGATCAGGAATAGGAATGTTCCTTCAGGCTTTGCTATGTTACAGCCATGCAGATGAAACCAAAATTAGGTCAAAGTGTCACCTCTCTTTAATATTAACAGCATAACGAGTTTCCAACTTATTCATCCTGACTATCTTATTTAATATGATTTCCTGAATCTTCAATTTCTCTAAAATATAACTGCCAGCTTAATTGAAAGCTATTTTCTACTAACACTGTTTTCTTTCTAAGTGTTTTATCTAAACATATTTTTTGGAAGTGACTGTTCTAGTAAAATATTGACCAGAGTTGTGCATTGCATTTATTATTAAAGTGTCTAATGTTATATAATTTTCTCCTTATCTCTGCTCCCCAAATTAATCAAACTTGTCTAGTAAATTTTCACTTCTAAAACTGCAGGAGTATATTAAAAACTCTGAAGTTGTACAGAATTGTATAAAGAGAAACTTTGAGTTTAACCAGTGATTTAAACACCTATAAGTATTATTTTTCTCGAACCCACATATTAGGTTTGTTACAAAACCATTAGCTAAGAGTAGCTCATATGAATGCAAAGCATTTCAAAATAAAATGCAAGACATTTTATTTATAATTGATCTATATAGTTACTATTAAAAAGTAGGTCCAGAATCTAGGCAATTATTTTAAACTGATAGGTTAAAAACACCATCAAAAGTTATGAACATATGAATCATGCTCATAGCTATGATCTTGTATTTTATATTAAAATAATGCCATGTTTGCAAAGTGGTAGGATTCCCTGTAGCCACATTACATTGTACACTACTTGTACTAGTACATAGCAAAGTTGTTACATCTGACTGAGTGAACCTGGGCACTCAGCTGTACCAGGGACAAGGCCTTTGTCTTTGGTTTCTGAGAAATTCAATTTGGTAAATAATACCCTTATTTTATTGACTCCTTTAGAGATCTTATGCATTGTTTTGACATTATGTCTTCCAAAATTTTTTATTGTAAGCCTAACAAAAATAATGTCAATACATTACCCTTTATAAGTACCAATATTCAAAAACCAAGCTTAGAATGGTTTTTGCTCATGCCTGCAACCCCAGCACTCTGGGAGGCAGAGTCCAGTGGATCGTGAGGTCAGGAATTTGAGACCAGCCTGGCCAACATGGTGAAACCCAGTCTCTGCTAAAAATACAAAAATTTGCCAGGCATGGTGGCACATGCCTTTAGTCACAGCTACTCAGGAGGCTGAGGCAGGAGACTCTCTTGAACCTGGGAGGCAGAGGTTGCAGTGAGCCGAGATCGCACTGCTGCACTCCAGCATGGGCGACAGAGTGAGACTCTGTCTCAGGGAAAAGAAAAAAAAAAAAAAAGTGACTGTTTCCAATGTCCCCACAGGCTGTGCTTCTCACTACAAGCATTTTATAAAATATAGTGAATTATAGTGAATGATCAAATGAATGATCTGGTTGGTTTCCACAGAATATATTATAAAAATAATATATTTCACAGATTCTAAGATGTACTTTTCACAATTTAACTTACCAAATATCGAAATTCTTTAATCGTTATTCTAGACAGCAGTTATGACATAATTATCTCTGCCTGTTCTTATGCAAATTTGGTCAGAGCTATTCATTTGATCATCAATTTAACTAAGTTGGTACAATTACAAATGTACTAATAGAAGGAAGATAAAATTTCAAGGTCCCTTTGAGTAAATGAAATTTCAAAGTCAATAAAAGAAACTGATGTCTAAATCATGCATGACATAAATCTGTCATGAACATGTCACATATCAATTTATCAAATCCACAGATTATTAAGTAAGACCGTATCAGATCAAAATCTGTAGGATGACTGTTAGCATCTTGGAATAAAAGTCACAAAAATTGGAGTGGAATACTCTCAAATTCTCTTCACATTACACAAGACATTATTGTGTGGAAAGCAAAGCATGAATTTATCTGGATTTAAAAGTAATTTAGGATTTTCATTTGCATTCATGAAAGACTAGGTATTGTAGTCCAATCCTCTTGACAATGGTGACTAAAAACAGTTTATGACTTGATGACATTTGGGTGCTCACAAGCTAGAAAAATCCAAGAGAAAAGGAAATCCAGGATAGTGAGTCTCTTGGGGCACATTTTCCCCTGGAGAAATCTGCCATATAACTGATATGGGACTGAGGGCCTGGGAGGTTGAACAGAGCTATTTTCAGCCTCAATGGAGCTATGGGATGTAAAGTAAAATATTGGAGTCCAATCCAGACATGCCAAGAAGAGCTAGCTTAAGGACACCAACTTATTTTAGTGGATATTCTAAAGGTCAAAACGGCAATCACTTGCTCTCACAGGGAGGGAACCCTGTTTAATAACACCTTAATCTGTATAATTAAATTCAGCTATCAATCTTTGCTATTGTTTGGTCTGCTCATTATTTGCTATTGTTTGGTCTGCTCACTATTGCCGGCAAGTGTAATTCTTCTCTAAAGGAAGAATATATGCTACAAGGTCTTAGTTATTTCACAGTTTTGTTTTCAAATCCAGTGTCTGTTGCTTAATGAAAACTCACTAGCTTAATTAACATAGAAAGTGGCAATAATTAGGTTGACAGGAAAGAAAAAATACATAATGGAAACAGACTCCCAGAGTACCCACATAGAGTTGTTAGAAAAAGATTTTAAAATAACTATGCTTAATATTTTTAATAAAAGATAAAGATTGACAATATATTCAGAGAACTAGAAAATATTAAAAAATGACAAAATGGAAACATTAAAAGTGAAAAATATTGTTATTGAAATAGATAACTCAGTACATGGATTTGTTAAATTAGGCATAGCTAAAGGAAACATTAATAAACTTGAATGTCGGTTAGAATACAATTTTCAGAATAAAACATGGAGGCAATAAATGATAGAAAATAAATATGGAAGAATATTAAAAGATACAAGGAATGAAAAGATCTAACACACACATAATTGGTTTCCAAGAAGAAAAGGAAAGAAAATAAAGGAGAAGCAAGATAATGGCTGAAATTTTTTCAAAACCAGTGAACAGCAAGTCATAGATTCAAAGGGCTCTAATAACCTTAAGTAGGATATTTTAAGAGAAAAGCACACCCAAACAAAATATTTAAATCAGCCAGAGAAAAATAGGACAAATTATTTTCAAAGGAGTAAATATTAATGAAATAGTTAATTTGCAGTTGAAACAATAGGACCCAAAAGACAATGGTTCCCAAAAGATAATCTTCAAGTTCTTCATGTAAATGAATGAAAACAAAAGTATCTGTCCAGGAAAAAAATATGATTCAAAAATTTTGTTTCAAGGTAAAATAAATATTCACACATAAAAATCTGAGAGAATTAATAACCAATAAACATACTAACAGAAGTGTTAAGAGATATTACTTTTAGGGAGAAAAAATGATTTCATATGAAAAAACATTTGTAGATGCAGAAAACGGTGAGGTGTAAGAGAAAGCATAAAAATGTGGGAAAATCTAAAGATACATTGACTGTACAAAGATCATGCGCAGTAGCGTATAAGATTATAGGAAATTAAAATATAATAACATACAAGTTAAGGGACACAAATGAGTTAAAGTGTCATAAAATGTGTTTTAACACCAAAACTAAAGAAATAAACATTGAGAAGACCAAATGAAAACTAAAGAAAAATACAAAGACATATATTTGCTTAATTCTAAATTAACTGAATGCTTTAAGTAAAAGATGAAGATAACTGCTATGGTTTGGTGTATTTCCACTAAAACTCAGGTTGAAAATTGATCCCCAGGATGACAGTGTTGGAAAGCTGGGCCTAGTGGGAGGTGTCTGGATCACGGGGGGCAGATCCCTCATGAATAGATTAATGTCCTCCTACGACTGTGAGTTCTTACCTTCATTGGAATGGATTAATTCCCAAGAGAGCAGTTTGTTAAAAGTCTGGCTTCTTTAGTTTCTTTCCCTTGCTTCATCTCTTACCACATAATCTCTGCATACACTGGATCCCCTTCCACTTTCTGCCATGAGTACAAATAGCCTGAGGCCCTTACCAGATGTAGATTCTGAATCTTAAACATTTTAACCCCCAGGATTGTGAGCCAAATAAACTCCTTTTCTTTATATACTACTCATTCTCAGGTATTCTTTTATAGCAACACAAAATAGACTAAGACAATTATGAAACTTTATCTTAAAAACCAAAAATACAAACAAAAACATTGTGTGCTGCATATGAAAGATATTTAAAACATAAGGATACAGGAAGATACATGAGTTTGACATGAAAGCAATGAAAAAGCATACTATACTGGCACCAATGAAAAGAAAACTAAAACCACTCAAATAATATAAAACAAAGTTGATGACAAGGTAAAAACCATTACCAGCACGAAAGAGAGTAACTTCCCGAGGCTCAAAAATATTATTTCACATGGAATATGTAACAATTATAATTTTACATGGAAATGTAAGGAATCATGTGAGTTATAATGGGGTTTCTGAGATTTCTCTCTCTCTCAGAAACTTATAATACAAAATTCAGTAACAATAAAATATTGGAGCTGTATAATTAACAAATTTAATTTATTTGATATATACGAAATAATTTGCCCAATAACTCCAGATTCCATATTATTCTAAATATAGTTGGAACATTTGTATAATGCCTGTGTCATGAAGTAAGTCTCAAAATTACAATGAAAAAAACATTTTTCCAAGTTTACTTGGAATATTAATAAGAACAGGCCATATATGGGGCAATAATGTAAATATCAACATTTCAAAAATTGAAATTTGAAAGTAAGTGCTAATAGAATTGTTAGGAATAGTAGTTAAATAATAATACATTTATCCTCAAATACTTGGTAATCTATATAGCATGATTCCACCTAGCATGCAAATACTGTTTCAAAGAAGAAAAAAGAAATAGTAAATAGCAAATATTTTGAAAATAATGTTTATTAAAATACTACATATAAAACTTACTGGATGTAGGTTAAAAGTTCTTAGATAAAAATCCACAACATTAAGTTAACATTTTAGGAAACAAGATAGCCTGAGAATCAGTAATCTATTCATTCTAGAGGTTAGAAAATGAACAGCAAATTAAAAAATAAAAATAAAGACAAAATATAGAAGTTAATGAAATGGACAAATTCCTGAAATACCTGATCAATGAAATAATTGAGATAAAGCATAAAAATCAATGTTGGTACTGGAAAGAGTAACATGACCTCTAATTTTATAGATATTTTAAAAAGTTAATTGGTTAAACAAAGTTAGTTTAACCTTTGAAGAACAGACAATGTAATTCACCATATTGACAAAAACAAAGATAGGAACCATGGTAATTTCAATGGATGTTGAAAAAGTATTTGATAACATTCATTAACAGTTCATAACAGTAAGAAAAACCTTCACAATAAGAATGAAAAGGGACTTAATTTGATAAAAACTCTTTACATAAATTCCATAATAAACTTCATAATCAGTATTAAAATAATGAAAACTTTCTTCCTGAAATCAGGAAGAAAAAGGCGGCCATCTATCCACACAAGTATTGAATATAGCACTGACGTTCATGATGATGCAAGATTGACATAAGAATAAATGTGTAACTAATTCTCAAAAAACATGAATAGTTACAAAAATTAAAATTCAAATGAAAGTAAACGTGTCATAGTTAAATAGCAATATTTTTTTTCTTACCTGTGGTATATGAAATAGTTTACTAACATTGTGGTATATGTTATTCTACATTTGAAGTTGGATATTCAGTGAAATACGGTAAGCCTCTTTTTACTTGTTATACATCTTTGTTTCTAGGGATATATATATTTTTTAATTTGTAGTTTCCAAAGTTATTTTATAAACACTAGCTCATTTAAGGTACTATTATCACAGGCAGGCATTTCTTTAATTATTTTTCCATCCACTCAGTTATTTAAAACCTGCAACAACTCTAAAAGGTGGATATTATTGCTACCTGATTGATAGATAAAGAAACTGAGGCACAGATAGTTAAAATAACTTGTGCAAGATCACATTAGTGAATGTCAAATCCAGATTTCAAACTATTCAGCGTGACTCTAAAGCTGAGACCTTTCATCCTTTGCTGTCATCCTCACATGTAAGAGTTGCAAAAGAAATGGGGTGAGGCTGGGGCAGGTTATATGGGAAAGTGTATTACGTAACATACCTTGGGAGACAACATCATAGTCTTTTAATACCAATCATCTATTCATAAGTATCTTTTTGTCTTCAATAGCCGGATGCTATTCACTGTTTTAAAAGAGCTGCACACACAATAGTGAGAGAAGAGTCAAATACCCTCACCCTCATTGATTTTCCACTTTAATATGGGAAGTCAGACATTCTCAAGATAAATGAACAGCCTGCATATTATGTTAGATATTAGTAAGTGATAACAAGAAGAATAAAATAGAGAAGAGAGGGTGTAAATATCAGAAGGAACTGCAATTTTAGATAGAGTGGCCTAAGAAATCCTCGCTGAGAAAGTTTCATTAGAGCAAAGCTCTAAAGAAAATGAGAGAGTGAGCTCTATAAATATCTGGGGAGAAGAACTTCAGGTTGGGGGAAGACAACTGTCCTGGGATGGGAGACTGACTGACACATTTGGGAAATGAGAAAGAGAAAAGGAAAAATTATCAGAAGAGGTCAACTAGAAACAGAAGTCTGTTCATGTGTGTCATTGTAAAGATGCTGACTGATTCTGAGAATGAGAGCCAAAGGAGGGTTTTGAGAGAGGAGCAGCCTGGTCAGACTTATGTTCTAACAAGACTATGTTTGCTGTTGTGTTGAAAACAGACTAAAGGCAGGAAAGTCTGGAAGCATGTAGACAAGTTTTCAATGAGAAATGATGGTGGATAGGACAAAGGTGGTAGCAAAGGAAGCAGTAATACATGGTTATATTCTTGGATATATGTTACCTGCATGGACCTTGGGGGACTGAACAAAGGTCGATGAATGTGGGAATAAAGACAACAGACAAAAGAGTATGTTTGGAAGATGGGGTCAGGGGGCACCTTGCCTCTAGTAGACAAGGGTCCTGAGCTTTACAGAGCCCTCTGTATTTATTAGGCAAAAGGGATAGTGAGAAGTGGGAGGTGGAAGAAGAGGTCAGCTGCTTGGTCCAGAGTAGGTTTGCAAGACTGCATTCCTTGAACAATAGGCTCTAGATATCACAGTAGATAACCTCAAGGAGCCCAGTGCCAGGGAGTGACCACCCTCAGCAAACCTCCTGGTGGCAGGCACAGTTGTGAGTTTGCCCATATCCTGCATTCATGATAGTTTACTGTTTGATTATATAGCCTCCAGTGGAATGCTGAGTTGGTCATGATTCCTTTGGCCTTTTTGGCTTCCAACATCTCCCCCTTCTTGTTTACGTGTTAATTGAAAGAACATAAGGACCGGCTGGGTAGCTCTCATTCTCTGATTGGTGGTCCATCTGATTTTACAGACTATGAACAGAAGACAGAGACAAAACAGCATTATTCCAAGAACTACATATAAGATGTTAATGTGGTGCTTTAGATAGGTCCAAGGGTTGAAGTTCTCCAGGCCTTGCTGGAATTGGGTCCAGTCTTCTAAAGAAGGCTGAAACTCTTGAGTTTGTTTATTTAAATCAAGAATTTTGTTTTATAATTCACCAGTATCAAAGGTGATGTTGGATGTGAAAACTCAATGCAAATGGGCTTTCACAAGGTCCCATGGATAATCACTTTGGTTATATTCTAGGTCGGTTACACAAATATAAGTGTGATTAAAAGGACAACACAATTGCTGCTGCAATTGCAAGCTTTCTACTTGTTCCCCTAACCATAGAACCATGGATTTTAACATTATCACTTCAGTTTGTAACTCAGTGTTAATTTTTTTCTGAAGTACCCACGCTTGGTTGGCTGTGTGTCCAGTTCTCCATGTACTGAGCTGTTTGAATAGAACTATATAGCAAAGCTATAGAGGACATCACAACAGGAGTTGTTAGTGTGACCAAGGAAACAATAGCAAAAATTATCATGCCTAAGGCTCTGTGGGCACGATGAGTAAGATTAATGCAGTGGCAAGATTTACAGGTCAGTTGGGTGTTGTTTACCTGGAATCGGTCCTTCTTAGTTGCCAAAAAGACATAACGATTAAAAACACAAACTGTAAGTTGAGTGGTGATATTCTTTACAAATGCAGCATTAAGACTGTGCCGCTTGCTATTGCTATTATTGGATAGTATTCCAACCCAGATGTTGCCATTCATAAACGGTAGTGCTGACTTCCATATCGTCTCTCAAATTGGTCCTTTCCTCCCTAGATAATGCCACTGAGGAAGAGGCAGGCTAAAGGCTGCTCCATGCCAAGCAATCTGGGTGGCAGACTGGGATTGGAACCTGGTGTTGTATAAAAGAAGAAGCATTAAAAGCTTGCCACCAATGCTGGCGAAGTTTGTGCCATGATTTCTGATTTTCATCTTTTCCATCTAATTCACCTTTAGGTCCCCAACCCACAATGTTTTCAGTTAACATAGACTGTTTTCTAGCCAGTGGCCCAAAACGCTGGGTCCATGGAGGCGAGTAGGAACTATTGAAGGGAATCCATTCCATATAGTCAGCACAATTAGGGCAATTGGGCTGGGAATGGTTGGTTAACACACCAGTTATATTAATACAACCAAGATTTAATAAGTACATGATTTTTCCATAGTGACTCAACCATGTTTGAGCTTGAATTGTAAGACAGATATTGATGAGCGAATTTTTTGTGGTGATACACCCTAAAGGAAGTCCTTCCAGTGAAGTGGTATAATTAATGACATTATTCTGAGAGTCTAACTGTTGTATGTCAGGAGGAGTTAGGGGTCCTGGAGCCTATGCTCCTTAATCATGATAAATCTCAGGAGGAGTGTTGCTCCAAAGTACAGGTCATACTACTGGGGAATTGGGAACATACGCCCAATATGTTTTTGCCTCGGAACAGGGAAAACATACTGCACAGGACATTATGACTAGCATGGCCATGAATATGGAATCAGGGGTTTCTGTCTGGCCTTGACGCTCCAGTAGTTTCTTAGCTTCCTGCGTGGTTTTCTTGAGTTGTCCCCAGGTTATGGGGATTGACGTCATCATGACTCTGGTTGGTCTCTGTCTTTGCACTCAGGCTCAGCTGGCTCATGGCTTGTACTGGAGGGACTGAGCCCATGGTTGGTCACCCTGGGTTCCTCCAGTCTCCCATTCCTTTGTCGCATGCACCTTGATGGCACCCACAGGGTTTGCCCATCTCCTATAAAAACACAAGCATACCCTCTTCCCCATGTCAGTAAATCCACTGGACCTTTCATTGTCCTTCTGGGGATTTCCATAATGCTTTCGGTTAACCTTTCTTCTTTTCCTCTAACTCTTGTCAATGTCTTTGTACTGGAGTCTTACCATCCTTACCAGGAGTCAAAAAATTTAAAGTAAATAAGGGTAAATGTTGTTTTGATTGAAGTGATAGTTGGCCCCTTATACCCACTTTTTGTCTTTTCAACATGTCTTGTAATGTTTGATGTGCCCACTCTATAATGCCTTGTTCTCTAGGATTATAAGTAATTCCTGTTTTATGGGTTATAGCCCAAAGCTGTAGCAAATTTTTAAAAGCATGACTAGTATAAGTGGGTCCATTGTCAGTTTGTAATTGTTTGGGTATCCCCATATGAGCAAATGGTGAAGACAATGTTGCCGTACATGACCAGTTGTCTCTCCTGTTTGGCATGCAGCCTGCAGCATGTGAAAATAAGTGTCTATAGTCAGATGAACATAGCTAAGCTTACCAAAAGTTGCTATTTGTGTAACATCCATTTGCCAAATTTCATTTGGAGTCAAACCTTGTGGGTTATAGCCTTCTACAGGTATGGCTCCAGGGACATGGTGGCAAGTAGGATATGCTTGTAGTATAGCCCTAGCTTGGCTGGGAATTAAAGAATGATAAGCTTGCAAGGTTTTGACTGTTTGATTAGGTAGAAGGAGCCGTTCTATTACTGTTACAGACTTGTCTATGAACTGGCCCAAAAGTCCTGTTGGAGAGTGGGGGGGTAGGAAGAATAAACAAAAGCAAAGGTTTTTGTGGTTGTTGCCATGAGGCATGTCTCTGTTGTAACATTTGCTCTACAAGCCCGTAACTCAGCCTCTGCCTCTTTAATTAATTGCCACAGGGAATTTAAAGAAGAATCTCCTTGCAGGGTTTAACCTGTCTTTCCAGTTACTGATATGGGGTTAGAGTTTCCTTGCAGGAATTTCCCTAAACCTTTCCCACTCTGATATCCCATGTCTTTCAACATTTTGAATCCTGGGTTATCAAAGTTTTCATTTGTAAGTCTCATATCCCATGCTGTAAGTAAGTCTCAACCCAATAAATTGATAGCTATATTTGCAACATAAGGCCGAAAAGTACACGATTGTCCATCCAGACCAAGGAAAGGTAAAATCTCATCACTCTGTTGAATGCTTTGGATTGTTCCTATTCCCACTAGGCATGTGGAGGTTAGTCTGAGAGGCCACGCTGGGGGCCAATCCTTACTGGATATTACTGACATATCAGCTCCTGTGTCCATAAGCCCATAACATTTCTTTCCTTTAATTTGTAGTACACGGGTGGGTCTATTAGAGGCTACAGGTTGTGATAGATAGATTTCTTGTGTAGTTGTGCTCCCAGACCCTTTATTTCCTCATTTCTTCTTTCATGGAGAAGGATATAATTTGCACGGAATAAGCAATAATTGAGCAATATATTCTCCCGTTCAAAAACCCAAAGATCTTGTGACATTAAAACTACTTGAATTTCTCCTTCATAATCAGAGTCAACGACTCCTGGAACTACAGGAATGCCTTGCAAATGAAGGCAGTTTTGCCTAAAATTAGTCTCATGTGTCCTGCTGATAAAGGTCCCCAAATGCCAGTGAGAATCTTGGTGGTTTTGTCTCCCCCAACTAATGTAACCCTTTCTCTGGCAGGGAGATCTAATCCTGCACTTCCTGGTATTCCTTGGGTGAGGGAATCAATGTGCCCCTATCCCTGAAACAGGGTTGTGATCTGAATTGGGAATGCCTTCATTGTTTGAGGGGCCCGGGTCCAGGCACCCATCTCGTTTCCCAATAGAAGGGTGCCATTCTGATAAAATTTTTAGTGGCACTAATTAGCCCAGTGATTTCCTTTGTTACAGGGAGGACAGAGTCCTGGCATTTTTCCACTTGGTGGGGAACTGCATTATAAGATCCTTTCTGTCCTGGGATCTAGCGGCATTCCTTTTTAAAATGTCCAGTTTTTCCACAATTATAACATTTTCCCACTTTAGGGTTTACTCTTTAGCTCCTCTGAGATTTGTCAACTTCTAAATTAGCCATTGCTTCTGAAGGGGGCCAGCCCCTCCACACCTGTGGGTGTTTCTCATCAGGTGGAGACGAGAGACTGAGAAAAGAAATAAGACATGGAGACAAAGTATAGAGGAAGAAAAGTGGGCCCAGGGGACCAGCACTCAACATGCGATGACCCGCACTGGCTCTGGTCTCTGAGTTCCCTCAGTATTTATTGATCACTATTTTTACTATTTTGTTGAGGGCAGTGTGGCAGGACAATAGGGTGATGGTGGGGAGAAGGTCAGCAAGGAAACATGTGAGCAAAGGAATCTGTATTATGAATAAGTTCAAGGAAAGGTACTGGGTCTGGTTGTGCACGTAGGCTAGATTTATGTTTCACTTTACACAAACATCTCAACGTAGCAAAGAGTAACAGAGCGGTATTGCTTCCAGCATATCTCGCCCCCAGCTACAGGGCAGTTTTCTCCTATCTCAGAATAGAACGAATGGTCTGCTTTACACCAAGACATTCCACTACCAGGGATGAGCAGGAAACAGAAGGCTTCCTCTTATCTCAACTGCAAAGAGGCCTCCCTTTTTCACTACTCCTCCTCAGCGCAGACCCTTCACAGGTGTCAGGCTGGGGGATGTAATGTCTTTCCTTTCCCACGAGGCCATATCTCAGACTGTCTCAGTGGGGGAAACCTTGGAAAATACCCAGGCTTTATTGGGCAGAGGTCCCTGCGGCTTTCCGCAGTGCATTGTGTCCCTAGTTAATAGAGAACAGAGAATAGCGATGACTTTTACCAAGCATACTGCCTGCAAACATATTGCTAACAAGGCACATCCTGCACAGCCCTAAATCCATTAAACCTTGATTCAATACAGCACATGTTTCTGTGAGCACCGGGTTGGGGCTAAAGTTACAGATTAACAGCATCTCAAAGCAGAACAATTTTTCTTAGTACAGATCAAAATGGAGTTTCTTATATCTTCCTTTTCTACATAGACACAGTAACAATCTAATCCTCTTTCTTTTCCCCACAGCTTCAGCTAACATCGAAGAATGATGAAGCTCAGTTCCTACATCCTGACAAGCTCTGAGAAAATTTCCCAAGTTTTTTTGTACACCTCACAGGTGCCAGTGCATGTTTACAATCCACGTTTGCATTCTCAAAAGTGAAGTTAAGGTTAGCATTTCTGCAGCAGTGGCATGAGGAATTTGATGCTTCACTGCCTCTTGTAATCTTGCAAGAAATTGCGCATAGGGATCCTGCAACCCTTGCATAATATGTAAAAGGGATATACTGGGACTCCCTCTTCTGGAATTGTGGCCCAGGCATGTTTAGCAGCCTGTGCACACTGCTGATAGGATGTCTGGGAGTGCCATTTGATGTTCCAGGTTTGAATAAGGGCCATTACCCAATAGCATATCCTCTGTAATGTCTCCGTGTCCAGCATCACTGTTCTGTCTAGCCTGTTCTGCACACATTTCTTGCCAATTTAAATTCCACGTCAGATATGTGCTAGCAGACAAGCAAGTTTGCGCCAAATGTTTTACATCAAAGGGTAAAAGATGCATAGCACCGAACACAGATTCTAGCAATCCTGAAGTGAATGGGCTCTGTATGCCATTATTTACTACATTCGCTTATAATTCCTTCAACAACTTAAACTCTAGTGGAGTGTGTTCATGAGTAAGCTGCTGTGGATTACTTGGATCATTCCTTATGGAAACAGGAAAAGCACAAGGCCCTAAGGGCTCTCCAGCTATAGCAGTAGAGTGCAAAATTCGTTGTATTGGGGTCTGTATTTCTGCTACCAAAGGAGGGGTACAGATGTTTCTGCAACTGGAGGAGGTGGTATAGGTCAATTTTTATCCTCCCTCTTCAGTTTTTTTATTTTCAATCAGTGCTGTGGGTGGGACAACAGATACTTTCAGATTTTTTGACTCAGCCTGCTATCCTACAGAATAATAAGGAGATAGTGGTAGAAGTAGAGTATGAATTAAACTTCAAGTGGGGAAAACAGAAGAATCAACTTTAAGATCTTTTTGGTGAGCCCATTTTAATCCTTCTCCTGCTCTGTCCCAATTTTCCACATCAAGAGTGCCTGCCTGTGGAAACCATAGGTTATGCATAATAACCTCCTGCAGCATCTTAGTTAATGTCTGAGAGCTAACCTGAGCACCACTTTGTTTCAACAAAACTTTAAGCAACTGTACATAATGCTTTTCTTCAATAGACAAATTTTGCCCCATGTTACCCTGATTCAGAAAACTTCCCGTTCCTAGTACTTCTTTAAAGCACTGCTCCCAGTACCTCTTTAGGGCACTGACCTTATATCCGCTGCCGGTAGACTTGCCCAGGGTCCCCGTTCACCTTGTCAATTTCAGTTTCTCTGCTCCAGCAGACCTTCTTCATTCACATCCTCCAAGTCCCTGGGTTTGGATGCCACTTGTCGACGTCCTCAGAGTCCCTGTTCTGGGGCGCCACTCGTTACCTGCATGGACCTTGGAGGACTGAACAAAGGTTGACAAATGTGGGCATAAAGACAAAAGGCAAAAGAGTATGTTTGGAAGATGGGGTCAGGGAGCACCTTGCCTCTAGTGGGTAAGGGTGCTGAGCTTTACACAGCCGTCCGTATTTATTAGTCAAAAGAGATTGTGAGAAGTAGGGGTGGAAGAAGAGGTCAGCTGCTGGGTCCAGAGTAGGCTTGCAAGACTGCATTCCTTGAACAATAGCCTCTAGATGTCCAAGTAGACAACCTCAAGGAGCCTGGTGCCAGGGAGTGACCGCCCTCAGCAAACCTCCTTGTGGCAGGCAGGCACAGTCGTGTGTTTGCCCATATCCTGCGTTCATGATAAACAGTTAGCTGTTCGATCATATATCCTCCAGTGGAAAGCTGAGTTGGTAACGATCCCTTTGGCCTTTTCAGCTTCCAACAGACATGGTATCTTGAAGGTAGTATACATAGAATTTCTTCTCAAATATCATGGAGATTCTGATTGTACACTTGTTCCATAAGAAAGATATTGATATGAACTCCGCTTAGATGTCAGTATTACTTAAATCTTTCCGATTTGAAGCACAAAGTAGTTGGCAAAAAATCGGAAGACATACCACATTGGTTCTGCAATCATGTGTCATGATAAAGAGAAATTGCTCTCCAGATTATCCTATCACTTGCTGGGAAAGTACTGTTAACTGTCATGCGACATATTATATAACAATTTGCTATGTGCATAGAAATTGTTTTTTCTCTGCTCAGATTCCATCTCGACATCTATATGACTCTTATTCTGGATGCACTAAAACTTGGTAAATACGTCTATTTTCAAATATATCATATGTAACTCTTTCTTTCTTTCTTTCATTTTCTTTCTTTCTTCCTCTCTTTCTCATTTCTTCTTTCTTTTTCTTTCTCTCTCTTTCTCTCTTTCTTTCTCTTTAATTCTTTCTTTTCTTTCTTTCTTTTTCTTTCTTTCTTTCTTTCTTTTTCTTTCTTCTTTCTTTCTTTTTTCTTTCTTTCTTTTCTTTCTCTTTCTTTCTTTCTTTCTTTCTTTCTTTCTTTCTTTCTTTCTTTCTTTCTTTCTTTCTTTCTTTCTTTCTTTCTTTCTTTCTTTCTTTCTTTCCTCTTTCCTCCTCTCCTTTTCCTCATTTTCTCTCCTCCTCCTCCTTTGTTTTTTTTTCTTCTGACATAGTCTCACTCTTTTGCTCAGGCTGGAGTCCAGTGGCAAAATAGGAGCTCACTGCAGCCTCAGAATCCTAGGCTTAAGTTATTCTCCTTCCTCAGCATCCCAAGTAGCTAGGACTACATTCGTGCACCACCATGCCCAGCTAATTTTTTAATTTTATAGAGATAGAGTCTCAGTATGTTGCATAGGCTGATGTCCAACCCATGGGCTCAAGTGATCCTCCCACCTTGGCCTCTCAAAGTGCTGGAATTACAGGAACAGTCTCCTCTACCTGACTGTGACTATTATCTTTTATTTTTGTGATTTTCTTAACCTTAATTCACTACCTTGAAGTAGATATTTTCAGTAAATTTTTGATTGGGTAAACCAGTTTTTGATACATTTAACATTTAGTGTAATTCAGTCCACATATTCTTTTTAAATTTAGAGCACAAAAATGTTATAGTCCTATAATTTTCAATGTCATATTGCTGTTGCTCTCAAATTTTAGTTTGTATCAGGGTAGAAGTCCAGAAGAGTTTGCTAAAAAAACAGATTTTGAGGCCCCACCCACATGAAGCTTCTATTCTAGTTCATTCACTGGGTATGGAGTTGGGCTTGGAAATTTGCATTTCTAGCATGTTTCCAGGTGATGCCCATGGGACTGGTCTCAAAGCTATACTTTGAGGATCACTGCCATAAGGGCTTCCATAGGAGCTTTTTGGAGAGAGAGAGAAAGAGAGAGAGAGAGAGAGAAAGAGAGAAGAAAAAAAAAAAAAAAAAGGAAAGAAAAGGAAAGAAGAAAAGAAAAGAAAAGAAAAAGAAAAAGAAAGCTTCCATAGGAGTTTCTTGGAAAAAGAACTGAAGCAGTGAGTGAATAGGACTATGCAAAATAAACTATATATATTTTAAATATCCTGGTGTATAGGCACCGTTAATAGATTTCCTGTATTATGTTCATGAGAGAAAAAAGAATTATACATGTTATGGAAAAAAACAGGGTTTATTATAAAGTTTTATTACTTAAAGTAGATTAGAATAGAAGAGATCTAGATTCAAGGTAGGTCCAGACTCTGTTCTTCCCTTTTCTCTCCTGCTCTCAATTTTCTGATTCCTTTTTCATAATCTAATCAGCCTTTATTTTTCTACTCTTGATTCTTTCTGTCTCTATCAGTTGTCCACTTATCTTTGCATTTTCCAGTCCAAATCAGTGACAGATATTATTATTAATTGAAAAGAACCTTCTCACAGGCCACATCAGGGATAGGCATGTGAGGGTCTGCTGATCTATTCAGTGGTTAGACAATTATAAAGATTGATCTAACACCCTTTTCCTGATCAGGAGTCCACAGGCAGGGACACTTCTGCTCGAAGGAGATGCTGAGCATTTAGGCCCCTGTGACAGACACGTCTAGATGAGTGTTTCTAACATCCAGATTAAAGGGAGAAAGAAAAGTAAGCAGAAAGTTTCTTGCATAATGAATAAAAAGAGACATCTTGGAAAAAAGATAAGAAAACAAAAGGTATTGAGTTTTATGGTATTTCCTAATCATGACAATCACAAAATTCTCTGTTTATAACATAAATAATGTTGGAGTGCAGAGCCCGTATATAGATCTGCCTTTGCTCCCTTTTACTTTTGAACACACTTGAATTTCTCTGGATTAAGCACTAGTAGAGTGAAGAAAAGAGAAAACTTAGGAGAAGCCAGATGCTACTGGAAGATACATTTGCCCAGTGGGACCCCAGAATGTGGACTTCTTACAAATTTGGCTTCAGGATGTTAGTCTCTTTCTCTTTCCAAGTGTAAATCATTTCTACAATTCCTGCTGAGGAAAACTGACTATGATTAGCTGATCTAAAAAAAAAAAAAAAAAAAAAATCTGGGCAGACAGAATAAGTTTATGCTGTCTTGGTAGGTGGCCCTTGCAGACTTCATTGTCATGTTAGGACGCTGGGAAAGAGAACTGATTATACTCATTATGATTTCTTTCTTTTCTTTTTTTTTTTTTTTTTCCATAGGAGCCAGCTGCAAGAGAACAGGTGGCAATCTGCTAAGGGATTTCTAACATACCTTTCTGAGTTTGTTAGAAAGATAGCCATAGCTGTTAATTATTTTGAAACATTCTCTGTGCTGCGTTGTTGTCTGTTATCAGATTTGAACTTGGCGTCCACTACTTTTATAGAATAGCATCTTAATTTTCTTTTCACCTGTCTGAATAGCTTTGATTTAATGTTAAGACTAAAAGACAAATAAAATGAATCTTGCTCCTCTTTCGGAGTAAATTACCTCTGCTCAAACAACTTACTTCAGGAAGCTCTAGGGCATGTGGTAAATTCATTTACATACTCTTAAGAAATGACTAGTTTCCTATAAAAAAAAAAAAAAAGAGAAATGATTAGCATATTGGTGAAATAATAGAGCACAAAAGACTGATTTACCTCATGTTTTTCTGTCTTTGCAGCTTTCTGACAAATCACAAGACTCCATATATGTTAAACTGGGTACAGCAGTCTCTCGGTGTGTGGAAAGGAAACTTGCTGAGTTAATGATCTGTGACTGAGCAGAAAAGAAAATGAGGGTAGCATAATGAATAAAGCTAAGGTTCTTTGTTCCTCTCTTTAAGTCACCTCTTTACCCTGAGACCACTCAGACTTATCTAGGCCAAGACCCAGAGAGAGCAAACTGCTTCTGTTTAATTAGTAAAGGTCAAGCTCATTGTATTTTCTTTTGAACCTGTGGCTCCCCATGAAAAGATGAGCTGACCACAGTGTAGCCTTCTGGATATGAAAGAGCATAATTATTTTAGATATTCCAAACATGTGCAACTTCTGCTTTGATTTTACACTTACTTTGTCCTTTTTTTCCACTTAATTTTCTAGTACACTGCACAGCTATGCTAATTTGGCATGGATGCTAAATATAAGGTCAGAGCATCTCACTTTGGTCTTTACTTGATTGCTTATCACCCTTCCTGAATGCCATTTCTGTTTACTCTATGCATCTGATCTCATGTCGGTACTGCATCCCCTTGGCAGGCTGGTGTTCTTGTTTTTCTGTCTTTCCAAGCAGCTGTTCAATAATTTCATATGACATAATGTAAATGTATTTTCTATTCACGAGGGAAGAAAGTGAGTCCCCCTAATCTCAGACAATCTTCCATCACAGATTTCTTTTATCCAATGATCAGAAGAAGTTCTGTAGTTTTTGCATTTATAATCTTTGTTGTATAAAGGCATTTTGAGAGAAATTACACAAATATTTATATTTTCCTTTTTTAATCACAATCACAGTACATTTTACAAGTCATTTCAATATTTATTATAAGCCAATGGACCCATTCCCTGGCTTCTCATTCATTGACACCTGCAAATAATCAGTGAAGATAATTTGGCACATGAATAGACATAGCTCTACATAAATTAGTTTGGAAGCATTCTGGTATGGGGTAGATTGGGAAAAATTATGTTTCTATGTTTAATTTTTATATGAGGAAGAAAAACTTCTAGGCTCTAATACAATTTTTGGTTTGTGCAGCTGATTAAAAACAAAGAGTAAAAGTCAAATATTAAAGTTCTTTGGCTTCAGTTTTTGGCACCGAAAGAAATCTCCATGGTTCCTGAATGGAGAACAGCATTAACCAGCATGCTCTGGTTCTGTCTATACAATTTCTACCACTACTTTGACTTGAGGTTTTAAATACCATATGGCAAATTTATAAACACTCTGAGTGAGCAGGTTTTTCTGAGAAATTATATGAGATTACCACCTACCTGAGACTTAGGGAAATCAAAAAAGACATGCATTTTTCTGGATGTCTGGTTTCTGTTAGTGATTTTTGGAAACTCTGCCAAGAGCTATTTAAAAGTTTTCAAGTTGGTGGCTGGCAAACAAGATCCATATAGAATATAGGCAATATCTATTTCCTAAAGAAGTAATACATAATTATAGGGATGGATTTTAAAATGTATTTATTGCTTTCTATTAGTTAAAAAAAGTTAATCCATTGAAATAATAATTAATTGATGTACTATCTTCAGAGTTATATTTCCAGAACAAACATGATCTTATCACATCCTTGATTAAAACCCAGTTTCCTACAGGAAAAATTCTAATCTCCTTATCTTGATATCTCTTTTTTCATGCCCTGGTCTAAAACTGCTTTCTATTTCCATTTTCTATATAGCATTTTGTTTTCTTTTTCATGCACCTTATATTACAAATTATTATCTAGTCCCTAAGTTGACCATTTTCATTGTGGTTTCTTTATTGTTTCTCCATCTGAATCTCATATTTATATCTAAATCTTTTTTTTTTTTTTTTTTTTTTTAACAGAGTTTAGCTCTTGTTGCCCAGGCTGGAGTGCATCAGCGAGATCTCAGCTCACTGCAACCTATGCCTCCCTGGCTCAAGCGATTCTCTTGCCTCAGCCTCAAAAGTAGCTGGGATTACAGGCGCCTGCCACCATGCCCAACTAATTTTTGTATTTTTAGTAGAGACGGGGTTTCACCATGTTGGCCAGGTTGGTCTCGAACTCCCGACCTCAGGTGATCCACCCAACTCGGTCTCCCAAAGTGCTGGGATTACAGGCATGAGCTACTGAACCTGGCCTAAAGTTTAGTTTTTAAAAAACAAATTAACTGTTGAAACATTATCCATTATTCATCTCCTCAACTACGAATTGTACAATCAAAGATAGCTAATGTATCATCTCTTTGAATCCACTCCCCTGTGCTCTCTGAAGATTCAGGTACATAAGAGAGTCTCAAAATATGGCTGCTTAAATAAATAATAAATAGAAAAATTAATTATATCTATCCTAGACTTCATGTGTAGACATTTATAACCAGAGTATAGTATGTAAAGCACTAAAGCTTTCCTAAATACTAGTTCTGATTTACTCTGAGGTCAGATTTGAGTAATCCCTGGGAGTACGTAACATTATGAAACTGCTTTTCTCTAGCACTGTCTTTTGTGGCATAAAAACAAACCCTTAGGTTTTTAACCCAGAGCTAAATTTACTTTCATTTACTCTCTATACTTTCAAAAATTTGAAGAGAGTTTTTATAGCCTATGGTATATAAATGTCAGCAAACTAGAAAGACAGAGAGAAGATAGAGATGGGTAAAAAAGAAATCACTGAAAATATAAAGTACGTAGTATTACATATTTTAAAACACTAAGTAAAGTTCACATTCTGAGTCATCAAGAAAAAAATCTTGTATATACCCTTTATTTAAGGAGGAAGAAAAGTCTATATTTTAAAACCATTTCCTAATAATGGTTAAAGTAAACAAAACCAGCCTGCCTGGAATTTTAAACTGCAAATGTATTTCCAGGCAATTTGTGTGAAATGTCTGTGTTCTGATATGCCAGAGAATTGGGAAAAAACAAACTAGACTTGCAGAAATGACTAAGCAGACACTGCTGAAATATCCTGAAGTACAGATATTTCTGAACTTTTACTGGATTCAGGAAGCCACAGGAACTCTGAACCTTTAATGAATTCAGTAAGCAAAATTAAGGCATATTTGAGAAAATTTTTAGTTAGACTTGCTTTTAACTCCTACATAGGCTAATAAGGCTCAACATGGAAAAATCTGAGCTCTGGCCATGATGTGACAGGAAACACCAAATAAATGAGTGCAGGTGGTTCCATCAACGAGACTACGGCAGAAAACCTCCTAAAAGACAATAGAAATATCTTTATGGATAACTAAATAAACAACTTGAAAACATGTATTTGTGTTTTTTGACTGGATTAGAACCACTTTGAGGGCAGAGATTATATGCAATTTGTTCAACATGATATATATCTAATGTCAAGCACAGGATCTTGTACATATCAGAGCCTAAAAAAAATGGAATGAATGAATGAATAAATGAATGACTTGTAGATCAAAGCTGCACATTGTTTTTACCATAAAATACTTATCACTGATAATATCGTGAACCCTAAGCACATTGCTCTAATAGGTACTCATTTTATTTAACTAATTAGGGGTAAACAGAGAAATGAAAAGAGATAACACAGTTTGCGGACTTAATTGGAGCAAACATTTGTTTAAGTTGATTTTATAGAAACCATATAGAAATCTGGCAATTGTCTTTTTAATTCTATTCTTCTACATATAATCTCTCTACATCTAATTTACAGAAAATAATTCTGTCAACTTTGTATTCCAATAACCTGTAATTAAATGAGTCAAGGTCAGAGAATATTGGAGTGGGAGATGAGAATCAATCTACTGACTTCCAGCTGCAGCTAACTGACCTGCTGCCATTTGGGCACGATCAATTGGGCAGTTAGGGAATAACAATGAAAGAAGCTGATGCAACACACCACAGAGCAGAGTTCAAAGTATACATGCATTTTCTTTGAGAAAAAATTAAAAGTTAGGATGCTAAAAATTATTGATGGAATTTTTATGCAGGTTCTTAAAGTTTAAGGCTCATGAAACTCATAGATAATATATGTCTATTAATTTCAAGGAGCTTAACATGATATTCAAAAAGTCACATCACATAATTTAGTCATATTAAATATAAAAGCAAGTTAGCAGTGAAAATTAGCCATAATCAGTGTTACACAAAGTTGTTATATGCCCTTGAATGAGACATCTTATTTGTCAGTTATTTTCATATGCGATCTTGTAATTCTCCTTAAAAAGTAACAAAAAAGAGTTAGTCATAGATATTTATATTATTTAAAAAATTTGTAACATAAAACAAATGGCAAAAAGCACATCTAGGGATATTTGCAAGGTTACAAAATGATGAGGAACAGAGTAACAATTTACTGGAAGAAATGTGCCTGGGTTACTATGAGAACTATTCCAGAGCATTTGCCTCACCTGCGCCATATTTCTCTACTAAAGGGCTCTTACAGAAGCTTAAATTTTAAAGCATTCTCTTGGCAAGTCCAATTACTTCATTCAAAAGAGAAGTTCTCTGTATACATAAAATTTACTTACACCTGCTTCTCAGAGAAAATTTAGAAAGAGAAAAAAATGAGAAATGTTACAGTAAACAGGCTACTTAAACAATACTATTATAATCTTTTAATATATCTCCTTTCTATCTTTATCTTTTTCCACTTTCTTCTCTGAATATTTAATCATATATTTCTCAATTTTTAAATTTATAATACATTAAGAGATTGTTTTCTTGCTAGCCTATAGTTTAGCCATTACAATTAAAAGTTGCCAATTATGCTTCTAGCCAAGATGGACTAACAGGAAATATGCAAAATGCCCTACTCGAACTAACGAGAAAACTGGACAGGAGACAGTTTTTTCAACACACTGGAGATAGGCAATTAATGACAGTTATTCCTGAGGGTCTAATAAAAAATAATATAATCCCTCAAATTCTCAATTTTTTTCAGTATACTGCCTGAGAGAATTTCTGTCTATAGCACAAGGAGAGAATACACAATACCCCAGCTTACTCCTTAAATTGAGAAGATGGACTATGGAGCCTGGGAAGATCAATGCAGTTAGAATTATTAGGGAATGCCAAGTAGGAGAGGGCTGCAGAGACAGAGGGCTCTGACGTATCCTCCTCAAATATTCAACTGAGTATTGATCAGTACTGAGCTTGGGAAAGGAATCTTCCAAAAAGACTAGAAAAGAAAACTTTGATAAATCAAAAAAGAACTGAAACAGATGTTAGGATTAACAAACAAGATGATCAACATATGTATTATGACTGTGTCTTCTATATTTCAAATATTAAGTAGTCAAATTGTAAAATATAGACAGATCAAATTCTAAAGACACAAACTTCAAAGTCCAAGATAAAATCCTAGTGGATAAATAATAGCAGATTAGACAGGGCAGAAGAAAATATTAGTGAATCTGAAGACATAGCAATAGAAACTAACCAAACTAAAGACCAAAAATAATTTTTTAGAAATGAATAGATTGAAAAACTATTAAAAATGTTGAGCTGAGGGGCAACTTCAAGAAATCCGATATACAAAGGTCCTTGATTTATGATGGGGCTATGTCATGATAAACTCATTGCAAGTGGAAAATACATTTAATACCCTAATAATCCCTTCTTAAAGTCAAGAAATTTTAAGTCTAACCATCGTAATAAACACAGAAATGCCTGAACTTATGAAGAAGTTACATCCCTATAAACCCATCCTAAAGCTGAAAAATCTTAAATAGAACCATAATAAGTTGGGAACTATCTACATGAATCTGGAGTCCTAAATGAAGATAAAACAGAGGAGGTGATACAAACATATCTGGGGAAAAAAAAAAAAAAAAAAACAGCTGAAAAAATGTCGCATTTGACAAAAATTATACACTTAGTTCTAAGAAGAATAATGAACCCTGATTACAAGAAAAATGATGTAAACTAAATCAAGCCATGTTATAACTAATATACCCATAAAATGTGGTAAAAAATTCTTGACACTATACAGAGAAAAAAATGCATGTTACATAAAAAGGAACAGCCATGTCAGCAGATGTTTTGTTGAAAATAATGGTATAGTCAAGCAACATGTTTAAAATAATAAGAAAGAACATTGCCAACTTAGAGTTTTTTACTCAGCTAAAAATATTTCAAAATTGAAGGCAAAATAATAACTTTATTAAACAAAATATGCAGGAATTTATTGAGCAAAGATTACACTAGAAAGCATAATAAGGAAGTTTATAAAGTTAAAAGAAAAATGATTCTAGATGACTTACCATGCTGCTATAAAGACACATGCACACGTATGTTTATTGCGGCACTATTCACAATAGCAAAGACTTGGAATCAATCCAAATGTCCATCAGTGACAGACTGGATTAAGAAAATGTGGCACATATACACCATGGAATACTATGCAGCCATAAAAAAGGATGAGTTCGTGTCCTTTATAGGGACATGGATGTAGCTGGAAACCATCATTGCCAGCAATCTATTGCAAGAACAGAAAATCAAATACCGCATGTTCTCACTCATAGGTGGGAACTGAACAATGAGATCACTTGGACACAGGAAGGGGATCATCACACACCGGGTCCTATCATGGGGAGGGGGAAGGGGGGAGGGATTGCATTAGGAGATATACGTAATGTAAATGATGAGTTAATGGGTGCAGCACATCAACATGGCACATGTATACATATGTAACAAACCTGTACGTTGTGCACATGTATCCTAGAACTTAAAGCATAATAAAATAAAAGAAAATACAGACTTACACAAACAATAAAGAACCACAAAAATGCTAATCACATGAATAATTACAAGCATCTTTCTTATTTTAAAGCTCTTTAAAAAATAGTTGACCATTTAGAGTGATATAAGCAAATATGGTGGAGTAAGGAAATTCAAAAGTCTGTTACTCCATAAAAGCAAGCAGAAAGTTGCCAGAATCAACTTTTTTGGAGCTCTGGAAAAGTACCAAAGCCTGAAGCAATCATGGAATGCTGAATAAAACAAAAACAAAACCAAAAACAGCTGTATATCAGAAAGAACAGTGAGATATGTGGTGTTTTAAGTAACTCTAGTCCCCTGCACCTCTTCCCCACTCAGCAGTGGCCCTGAAGATTGTCCCCCAACAACTCACATTCTTGGTATAGGTACTGGGAGAAACATGCCAGATTTAATTTGTAAGGAATTTTGACCTTTCTTCTTCTTTCGTAAAATCTACCTGGTCCCTGTAGGATCAGTTTAAGAGTTTATATTTATCTTTCCTTACTTGGAACTCTCTTGATGTTGAGTCAGCTACCAAGGGGTGTTGGGAAGAAGCATTTATAGGGAAATATATTATTCATTGTTGCCTGGTTCAATGGATAACAGTTGGAGCAAAGCATAGATTAACCAAAAGCTTAGGAGAAAGACTGGAAATGAGATGCTTTGGGGCATAAGGATTTTGAAAAGATCTAAGATATTTCTGGGAATTGAGAAGGCAAAAAATATGCCCAAGTCTGTGCACATGCTTTGCAAAGATCTTAGAAGGTCTTGGTCTCAACTCTGGCTGACCTTAAGGTTTCACACAAGCAGAAAGTAAAGGCTAAGACAGAGTTTTGAACTACCTGGCTAAGTGTTCACTGTGTGTCCCAGTACATGCAGAGAAGCAATTTACAGAGAGTGTGAGTTTGGTTTTTGTTTGTTTTGGTTTCAGGCATTCAGGAAAATTTCTTTCCAATAACAAGCTGATCATTAAGTTAAAAGAACAGATACTTTAGTGAATACATAAAATAACGAATACAGCCTTCACAACATTTGTTCATGAAATGTCTCTGAATAAACAACAAGCAAAAAAATAAAATAATTGTTGGAAGAAACGTTGGGACAGATGGAATCTTAATTCGAGAGTGTCCACATTATTATATCCCAAATGTTCAGTTTTTAACAACAACAACAACAACAAAACATGCAAAGGAAGAAGAATTTATGGGCACTACACAAGGAAGAAAAGCAACTAATAGAAACTTTCCATTAGGAAGCCCAAGTATTGGACTTTTTAGACAAAGATTTTTAAATCAACTATATTAAATATGTTTAAAAAAGCTAAAGGAAACCATATTTGAATAACTAAATGAAGCCATAAAGATAATCTTATCAAATAGAGAATATCAATAAAGAAATGAAAATTTCAAAAGAGAGTCCAGAAATAAACTCATATTATCTGTTGCTAATCGATTTTTGACAATGCTGCTAAGTTCATTTGATGGGGTAAGAACAGCCCATTCAATAAATGGTGCTGGGATGGTTGGATTTTACATGCAAGAGATGAAATTAGAACCCTACCTCAAACCATATGTTAAAAATTATCTCAAAATGGATTAATGACATATATATAAAAGGGGTAAATCTGAATGACTTTGAATTTGTCAGTGGAAATTCTAGACACCAGAATAATGATCAGCAACAACAACAACAAAAATAGGTAAATTAGATAAATTAGACTCAATATCAATGAAAAATTATTGTGCATAAAACAACTTTATCAAAAAATAAAAATATTCCCTACATAATCCAAGGAAATACTTGTGAATCATATGTCAAAAAAGGGCTTACTATGTGAGTAACTCTTACATCTCAATTAGAAAATAATCAAATTAAAACCATGGGAAAAGTACTTGAATAGACATTTCTCCAGTGAAGCTATTCGAATGGCCAATAAACACGTGGAAAGATGCTCAATATCATTATTATTAGGGAAATGGAAATACAATAGTAGTATAGTGCAGTAGTACAATAAGTTACTACTTACCCACTACTAGGTTGTCTATAATTTAAAAGAATGAATGAAAAATTACAAATGTTGTTAAGGATGTAGAAAATTTGGAATTGTTCTACATTGTTGGTGGGAATGTAAAATGGTGCAGCCACCATGAAAACAGTTTGGTGGTTTTTAAAAAACTAGAGACAGAAGTACCACTTGATATAATAATTTTACTCCTAAGTATATTCCAAAAAGAATTGAAGAAAGAGATTGAAACAGACACTTGTACACCAATGTTTACTGTAACACTATATACAAGAGGCAGATTGTAGAAAAAACTCATGTCTTTAAACAGAAAAATTGATAAATATAATGTGACACATACAAACAATGGATTATTATTCAGCTGTAGAAAGAAATCATGCACTGGTTAAGGTAACTCCATAGGTGAATCTAAAAGTCATTATTAATGAGTTTCTTATTTGTAATTCTTTTTGTTTCCAATCTGACTTATAAGGCAACTGCATAAAACAATTATTATACATCTCTATTAATGGATGCTGTATGAAGATTTAATTTGTGACAATGACAACAAAAAATGCAGTTGTAGCTACACAAATAAAAGGCTTCCATACCATCCAAATTAAGTTCAGAATTAATATTATCCTTATTAGTAATTATATTGGACATAAATAGATTATTCAATTGAAGGCAGAGTTTGGCAGGATAGATAAGAAGACATGAACCAAACTATATGCTGTCTACAAGAGACATTCTTTGGATTCAAACACAAATCGATACACAGTAAAAGGATAGAACAATATTTCCTGAAAAGATCAACCAAAACAGAGTAGGTGTGGCAATATTATTATCAAACAAAATAGACTTTAAGATTTTATACAGACAAAGGATATTATATAATGATTAAAGAGCCAACCATGAACAACAAATGCCAATTATGAACATATATGCATCTAATAAGATAGATCCAAAATTTATTAAGTAAATACTGGCAGTGCTTCAATAATGGATAACAGAACTGAACAGATTATAAGCAAGAAAATAGAAGACTTCAGCAACATTAAAAATTAACTATACCAAATAGGCAACTACTGAACACTACACACAGGAATAACAAAATATATATTGTTTTCAACTGTGCATGAAACATTCTCTGGGACAGACCATTTCTTTGGCCACAAACAAGTCTCAAAAATCTCAAATAGATTTAAATTATTCAATACAATTTCTCTGAATAAGGTAGAATTAAATTAGAAATAACAGAAGAAAATTAGAAAAAATTACAAATATGTTGAAATTAAATATTACATTCTTAAATAGCCAATAATCAAAGAAGAAATTATAAAGTAAATTAATAAAAATACTTTGAGACAAATAAAAATCAAAATATAACATATGAAAATACATGAGGTGCAGCAACAGTAGTTACTCAAGCAGAAACACTTACCTTTAGTATTATAACCCAAACATTTACCTTTAGAAGGCATTCAGAAGAAAGATCTCAAATCAATGACCTAACTATCTACCTCAAAAAGCTAGAAAGAGAAACAAAGTAAACTAAAATCTAGAAAAAGGAAGAAAATAATAAATAATAAAAGTAATAAAGATTAAAATGCATAACTTGATAGAAAGTAGGAAATCAGTAGAGAAGATCAATGAGATAGAAATGTGGTTCTTTTAATAAAAATCAATAAAATTGAGGAACTTCAGCAAGACTGACCAAGAAAAAAAGAGAGATAGCTAAATCTATTAAAATCAGTGCTGAAAGTGGAACACTACTACTAGCCTAACTGCAATAAAATGGATTGTAAAAGAGGGGCTGAGGCAGGAGGATCACTTGAAGCCAGAAGTTTGAGACCAGCCTGGACAATAGAGTGAGACCCCATCTCTCTTTCTCTAAAAAAAAAAGTGGGGTACGTTATAAAATAATACTATGAACAATTTTATGACAAAAGATTAGATAACCTATATGAAGTGGAAAAATTCCTAGAAACCAAATCTGACTCAAGGAGAAATAGAAAGTATGAATAAGTAAAAAGCTTACATTAGTAATTAACAACAACAAAAGAAACAAAAGCCAACAACTAGGACCAAGGACAGAACCAGAGGGTTTCACTTAGGAATTCTGCCAAACTTTAAAGAAGATTTAACACCAATCCTTTTCAAACTAGTCCAAGAAATAGAAGAGGAGAGAACATCCTCTAATTCATTTCTTTGAGGTCAAAATTACCAAAGCCAACCCAAGACGTTATAAGAAAAGAAAGCTAATGACCAATATCCCCTATAAATAAACATGAAAAACTCCCTATCAAGATATCAGCAAACAAAATCCAACAGCATTTTAAGAAGATTATACATCATGTCCAAGTAGGATATTTAAAAAAAAAAAAAAAATTGACAAAATTCAGTGTTTCCATGATAAAAACACTTTAAAAACTAGGAATGGAAAGGAATTTTCTCAGTGTGATAAAGAGTATGTACAAACCTGACAATGAACGCTTTCTCTCTGTTATGGACTTGTTTTCCCCTAAAATGTGTATGTTGAAGCTCTAACCCTCAATGTGACTTTATTTGAAGACAGGGTCTTTAGGGATGTAATCAAGTTGTTAAATGAGGTCAGCGGTGAGGTTCTCATCCATCCAATGGGACTAGCATTCTTATAAAACAAAGAAAAAGACACCAAAGATCTCTTTCCCTTCATGTGAGCAGAGAGTGAGAACTTAGGATGAAGGTGTTCATTTACAAGCCAGGAAAAGAGTCCTCACCTCAAACCAAATTTGCCAGCATACTGATTGCAGACTTCTAGCGTCAAGAACCGGGAGACGATAAATGTCAGTTGGGTAAGCCACCCAGTCTGTAGTATTTTGTTATGGAAATTAGAGAAGACTAATACGCCCTTTAGTATCACGACAGTACAAGAAGAATGTCTGCTCTTGCTTTTCTCCTCGAGATTGCACTGGAAGTTCTAGTCAGTAAAATTATGTAAGAAAAAGAAATAAAAGGCATTCAAGGCTTCTGGTTTCCTATGCAAGAAGCTTGAAAGTTGCCACTCCGTTCTTAAAAGAAGCAAAAATCAAAAAATAAAGATAAAATAATTGAAGTAAATCAACAACTCTTCTTAAATCCGTAAGAGAAATTTGGTTCCAGGGCAAACCATTGTCCCCAAAATTGGAGAGAGTGATAAATGAATACAGAGAATCACAGCTTAATGGAGCAGAAACCCAGAAGCTGAAACCCCTGCAGGAACCAATGCCAGAATAGGAAAACCTGAACTTTAATTGATGAATTGCTGCAGGTCCAGCATGAATAAATCTGAGAAACAAGAACTCCAGGAAGATGGAAGGTGGAGATGTGGCCTTTGTACTTTTGTGAGTTTTACCTTCAGGAGCACTACCAGGTTCTCACAGTGAATATCAGAAACAGTACAATACTTCTTAGAGCAGGCTAACAAGAAAAGAAATTATTTTGAAATATGTTAAATCATTCTGTTCTTCTTATGTTCGTCTCTCAGGAGAACTTATTTAACCAGATATCAACCTGATTGGGTTTTATTAGAGCCTAACTGCTCCTAGGGAACCAAAGCACCCATCTCTAGCTGGCTCTAGACTTCGACTTAGGAGGAGGAAAATACTCAACTGGAGCCCAGTCTAGGTATCCTATCCTACTTAATGGAGAGAGGGAAAAAGACATGAGAAGCGCACATGAAGTTCACAGTTCAGAAGCACAAGCATACTAATAGACTGAGACCTAATCATAAGACCGCAGAATGCTTCTCCTATCCCCAAATATTACCACTACATTACTAAAGGTTTGCCTATACCAGATCTTTTTTAAAAATAATGAATAAAATATACAGTATGAAAAAATAGATTGGCAATTTAAACAGAGAGATACTGGAATACAAATAATAAATATCTCCAAGGGGTTTATTAGTAGCCTGGACACAGCTGAGGAAAAATATCTGAGCTTGAGGATATGTCAAAAGAAACCTCCAAAACTAAAAGTAAAGTAAAAAGAAAGACTGAGGAAAACAGAAAATAATACTAAAGAACTGTGAGGTAACTACAAAAGGTGTAACATATGTATAAACATGCGCTTAATAAGAGCCATAGGAGAAGAAAAGAAAGAAAAAAAAAGAAAAGAAAAGAAAGAAAGACAAAGAAAGAAAAAAAGGAAATAAAGAAAAACAAAGAAGGAAGGAAGGAAAGAGAGAGAAAGAAAGAAAGAGAAAGAAAGAAAGAAAGACAAAGAAAGAAAGGAAATAAAGAGAAACAAAGAAGGAAGGAAGGAAAGAGAAAAAGAAAGAAAGACGAAGAAAGAAAGAAAAATAAGTGAAGCAATATTTGAAAGGCTAGTGACTGAAATTTCCCCAAACTAAAATTAGACATCAAACCACAGACCCCAGAAGCTCAGAGAACAAGTGGGATAAATGCCAAAAAACAAAAAACCACCATTTTTTTAATTTAAAAAGCAACTAAAAATGACCTAAAGGCATATTATGTTGAAATTTCAGTGTCATAAAAATGTCTTGAAAGAAACCAGAGGAAAATAAAATTCTATCTCTAGAGGAGCAAAGTTAAGAATTATGTCTGGGTTTACCTCAGAATGATGCAAGCAAGGAGAGATTGCTTTAGATGGAAATATTTAAAGTGTTGAGGAAAAATAACTCTTCAATCTAAATTCTGTGCTCTGCAAAAATTATTCTTCAAGAGTGAAGATAAAATAAATGCTTTCTCAGAAAAAAAAAAAAAAAGAGAGAGAGAGTTTATTGCCACTAGACCTGCCTTGCAAGAAATGTTAAAATAATTTCATTTGAGAGAAAGAACATGATATAGGTCAGAAACTTAGAAATATGTGAAGAAAAGAAGGACATCAGAAAATGAGTAAATGTATAACCAACATTTGAGAAAGTCGTTGTACAAAAGCTATATATAACAAAGGAACAAACAGAAGTGTAATCCTCTGAAAGCATCCGGAATTGAAGCCAAATGATCTTGTATTAATATAACATACATTACAGTGACATTTTCATGTGGTGAGGGAAAGTCCTAGCCAAATGAAAGTAAGATGAAATATAGGTGATGGTTTCTCCAGATGAGGAAGAGTCAGCACACACACATATATACAAGCACACACCATCCCCCCACCCCCACCAAATAAGCAGTATTTCAATACTCCCAAAGAATCATACTAACCCTCCAGCAATGGATCTTGAACAAAATAAAAATTCTGAAATGATTGATATATTAGTTCATTCTCATGCTGCTAATAAAGACATATCTGAGACTAGGTAATTTTTAAAGGAAAGAGGTTTAAGGGACTCACAGTTCCACATGGCTGGGGAGGTCTCACAATTATAGCAGAAGGCAAAGGGATGTCTTACATGACAACAGGCAAAAACAGCTTTTGCAGGAAAACTCCCATTTATAAAACTATCAGCTCTCAAGAGACGTATTTACTACTATGAGAAAAGTATGGGGGAAAACGCTCCCATAATTCAATTATCTCCACATGGCTCTGCCCTTGTCACATGGGGATTATTATAATTCAAGGTGAGATTTGGGTGGGGAAACACAGCCAAACAACATCAGTAGGTAAATAATTCCAAATATAGATTATAAGGAACTCCTTTAGATTCAAGAGAAGATAAAAAAAAAAAAAAAAAAACACACAGAAATCAGAGAAATCATTCAGAATATGAATTAAAACTTTACTAAAAGGATAGAAAAAGTCAATTAAACCATTTGAAAATAAAAATTCATTGAAAGAATTATAAAATACAGTTAAAATATTGTAAAAAGACAAAATTAAGCAGAAGAAAAATTTCAGCACTTTAAGATTGATCTTTTGAATTAACATAGACAAAAATAAAGAAAATATAATTTTAGAAAATGAAGAAAGTCTTCAAGTAATATAAGATTATGTAAAGTGACCAAACCCATGAATAATAGGCATTCCTGAGGGAGAAGAAAATGTAAAAAGCTTGGGAAACACATTTTAGTGAATAATTTAAGAAAGCTTTTCTAGTTTAGCTAGAAAATAAAACATGTAATACAAGAAATTCAGAGATACCTGGGAGAGACTGCAAGATGAACCTCATCAAAGAATAATCATCAAACTATCCAAAGTCAACATGAAAAAAAAAAAAAAATCCTAAAAGCAGCAAGAGAGAAGCATCTAATTACTTATAAAGGAAATCCCATCAGACTGATGAAGGATTCTTGAGCAGAAACCGTATAAGTCAGAAGAGAATGGAAGTGTATATCCAGCCTTCTTAAGGAAAACAAACAAACAAACAAACAAAACCCAATAATTCTCTTTTCTGTCAAACTAAGTTTCATAAGTCAAGGAGAAATAAAGCCTTTCACAGAGAAGTAAATGCTAAGGAAATTAATCACCACTAGACCAGCCCTACAAGACATGCTCAAAGGAGTTCTAAATATGGAAATAAAAGGACAGTAGTCACCACTATAAAAGCACACAAAAGTACAATTGTATCCTATAATGCAGTTACACAACTGAGGCTACAAATAAGTAACAATACTATGACAGGCACAGAATCTCACATATCAATATTAATCTTGAAAGTAAATAGCCTAAATGCTTCATTTAAAAGAGATAGGCTGGCACTGGATTAAGAAAAACAAGATCCAACATTGGCTGTCTATAACAGACTCACCTAAAGGGGAAAGACATCCATACATTCAAAGGGGTGAAAAAAGATACACCATGCAAATGGAAAACAAAAATGAGCAGAAATAGCTATACTTATATTGAACAAAATAAACTTAAATAAAAAACTTAAAAAAGGACAAAGAAGGTCATAAAGGATCCAATTCAACAAGAAGATATAAGTATCATAAACATATATGCACCCAACATCAGAACACCCAGATCCATAAAACAAACACTTTCAGAGCTAATAAAAGAGATAAACAGCAGTTTATAGTTAGCAATAATAGTGGGGGGCTTCAGTACCGCCTTGACAGCACTAGACAGATCACTGAGACATAAAATCAACAAAGAAATGCTGGACTTAAACTGGACTTGAGGCCAAATGGACCTAACAGACACTACAGAACATTCTACCCAACAATAGAATACATGGATTTCTTATCTTCACACAGAGCATTCTCGAAAATGGACCATATTCTTGGCCATAAAAAAAAATCTCAATAAGTTCTAAAAATCAAAATAATATCAAGTATCTTCTTGGAACAGAGTGGAATAAAAGTAGAAGTCAAAACCAAGAAGAAGCCTCACAACTATACAAATACATGGAAATTAAACAACTTGTTCCTGAATCATCTTTGGTTAAATAATGAAATTAAGGCAGAATTAAAAAAAAAAATGAAACAAATGAAAATACAGACACAGCATACCCAAATCTCTGAGATATAGCAAAATATAAGAGGAAACTTCATAGCACTAAATGCCTACATCAAAGGGATAGGAAGACCTCAAATTAACAACCTAACATATCAGCTCAAAGAACTAGAAAAACAAAGCCAAACAGACCTCAAAACTAACAGAAGAAAATAAATAATAAAGATTAGAGCAGAACCAAATGAGATTGAAACCACAAAATAAAAACCAATATAAAGGATTAATATAATATATTAATAGCTTGTTATTTGAAAAGATAAATAAAATTGTTTGATCTCTAGCTAGTTTAACCAAGAAAAAGAGAAAGAAGATTCAAATATGTACTATCAGAAATGATAAATGTGACATTTTAACTGATACCACAGAAATATGAAAGATCATCAGAAACCATCATGGGCATCTTTAGGTGCACAACTAGGAAACCTAGAGGAAGTGGACAAATTGCTGCAAACATGCAGCCTCCTAAGATTGAACAAGGGAGAAACAGAATCCTGAACAAACCAATAATGAGTAATGAGATCAAGTTAGTAATAAAAATGTCTTCCACAAAAACAATGAAAAGCCCAGGTCCAAATGGATTCACAGCCAAATTTTACTAGACATACAAAGAAAAACTGGTGAGAATCTTAGTGAAAGCATTCCAAAAAATTGAGGAAGAAAAATTTCTCTATAACTCATTCTACAAAACCTGTATCATCCTGATTTCAAAATCAGGCAAAGACACAAGAGCAACTAAAAACTACAGGCCAATATCCCTAATGAACACAGATGAGAAACTAGCAAAATACTAGCAAATCAAAACCATTGAGGACTGAACTCTGATTTTTTTTTTTTCTCATTCAAATTCCTGTCTAAGGGACCTGGGGAGTCATGCCCTACAAATCATAAATTCTCATCAGATGAATTTTATTTGACTCTATATATTTGACTTACTTTCCAACCCGACTCTGGCATAACATTATGAGACAAGGAAGAAAATAGAAACATTTTACCCCAAATCATCTTTCTTTGCCATATTTTGAAATGGTCCTGCAGAACTCTTCTTTGTGGGGGAAAATTTGCATATGTAAAGAATCTCTATTAAACTTAGCTAGATCTTTTTCTTCCAGACCCTTCCAATCCTAAAGAGATTAACTAAGATCTAAATAGGAAATATTTGTCAGCTATTGTCTCTAAGGGCAGCCATTATAAGAGTTCAAAATAAATTTGATCTCCATTATCTTTATCTTAACCTGAACATTCCCTTTCTATCAATCCCAGGTCTTTAGACAAACTCAACCAATTGTCAACCAGAAAATGTTTAAATTCACCTATAGGCTGGAAGCCCCCACACTTTGAATTTTCCTGCCTTTCTGGACTAAACCAATATGTTTCTTAAATGTATTTGATTGATGTCTCATGCCTCTCTAAAATGTATAAAACCAAGCTGTGCCTAGACAACCTGGGGCACATGTTCTTGGGACCTCCTGAGGGCTGTATCATGGGCCATGGTCACTCATATTTGGCTCAAAATAAATCTCTTCAAATATTTTACAGAGTTTGACTCTTCATTGACACCATAAGCGCATCAAGAAGATCATACACCACAATCAAGTAGGTCTTATTTCAGGGATGCAAAGAAGGTTCAACATTTGGAAGTCAATACATGTATTTCGTCAGATAAATAGAATAAAAATAAAACTACATTATCATTGCAATAGATGCAGAGAAAGTTTTTTGATAAAATCCAACATCCCTTCATGGTAAAAAACCTCAACAGGCTAGGCATTGAAGAAATATACCTCAAAATAATAAAAGGCATATACTACACGCCCAGAGCCCACATCACACTGAATAGGGAAAGGTTTAAATCATTCTTCCTTAGAACTGAAACAAGACAAAGATGTCCATTTTCACCACTCCTATTCAACACAGTACTGGAAGTCCTTGCCCAAGCAATCAAGCAAGGGAAAATTTAAAATGCATTTCTCTGTAGAGAAAACTCTGTAGACTCCCGCAAAAGATACCTAAATTTGATAAATTACTTTGGTAAAGTTTCAGGGTACAAAATCAATATATAAAAATAAGTAGCATTTATATACACCAATAATGTTCAATATGAGAACCAAATCAAGAACTCAATCCCATTTATAATAGCTACAAAGGATAATGAATATCTAAAAACACATCTAACCAAAAAGGTGAAAGATCTCCGTAAGAAGAACACAAGACATTAGTGATAGAATGTAGATGACACAAACAAATGGAAACACATTTCATGCTTATGAATTGGAAGAACTAATATTATTAAAAAGACCATACTTCACAAAGCAATCTAGATTCAATGCCATTTCTATGAAATTACTAATGTGATTTTTCACAGAATTAGAAAACACAATCCTAACATTTATATGAAACCAGGAGAGAGATTTAATAGCAAAGCAATCCAAAGGGGGGGGGGGGGGGAACTGCAGGTATCACATTTCCTAACTTCAATTTTACTATAAGTCTATAGTAACAAAAACAGTGTAGAACTGGTACAAAAATAGACACATAGATCAATGGAATAAAATAGAGGACCCAGAGAGAAAGCCACTTACTTAAAACCAACTGATCTTTGACAAAATCAGCAAACATATACAATGTGGAAAGGACACCCTATTGGGTGCTGAAGACATTGGATTACCACATGCAGAAGAATGAAACTGGGTTCTATCTCTCATCATACTCCCAAATTAACTGTTGTTGGATTAAATACTTAAATATAAGACTTGAAACTATAATAATCCTAGAAAAAAACCTAGGAAAAGCTCTTCTAGCCACTGACCTGGGCAAAGGACTTATGAGTAAGATCTCAAAAGGATATGCAAAAGTAGACAAAGGGGACTTAATTTATTTAAAAAGCTTCTGCACAACAAAAGATGTAATCAACAGAGAAAACAGACACCTAAAGAATGGCAGAAAATATTTATGAACCATGCAGTGACAAAGGACTAATAGCCAGAATCTACAAAGAACTCAAGACACAACTCAATGAGAAAAAAAATCCCATTAAATGTGGACAAACAATATGAACAGATGTTTCTCAGAAGAAATACACGTGGCCAAGAAACCTATGAAAAAAATGGTCAACATCACTAATCATCCCAGAAATGCAAATTAAAACTACAGTGAGTTACCACCTCACACCAGTGAGAATGGCTATTATCAAAAATTTAAAAACTACAGACACTGGCAAGGATGCAGAATAAAAGTGAATGCTTATATACTTTTGATGGAGTTGTAACTTACTACAACCTTTATGGAATACAGTATGAAGATTTCTGAAAGATCTAAAAATGGAACCACCGTCCAACCCAGGACTCCTGCTACTGGGTATCTACCTAATAAAAAAGTAACTGTTATGTCCAAAAGATGCCTGAACTCATATGATTATCACAGCACTATCCTCAATAGCAAAGTCATGGAAATGACTGTATCCATCAATAGATGACTGGATAAAGAAAATGTGAGATATATACACACACACACACACACACACGCCACATATATATGTCATGGAATACTACACAGGCACAAAAAGAATGAAGTCATGTCTTTTGCATCAACATGCACGGATCTGGAGGCCGTTATCCTGAATGAAATAACTTAAAAACAGAAAATAAAATGCTACATCTTCTCACTCGTAAGTGGGAGCTAAACAATGTGTACACAGGGATGTATAAAGTTGAGTAATAGACACTGGGGATGCCAAAAGAGGGGATGCTGGGAGGCGCTGAGGGTTGAAAAATTATCCATTGGGTACAGTGTTTACTATTCAGGTGATGGTTACACTAGGAGCCCAGACATCACCACAATGTAGTATATCCATGTAGCAAACCTGCACATATATACTTTGAATCTGTAAAAATAAAAAAAAAAAAAAGAAACAAAAGTGACAAACAGCAAGTGATGTTAATTTTCTCCTTCAAGGATCTCATACTTCAGTGTGGAAAATACATTAAAAAACAAATAATTGTATATTTTGATGTATGTATTATACATACAATTATTTACATTTAGTTATCTATTATTCTAGAAATTAACTATCAAAAAGAATTGCCTAAACACTAAAATATTATCAAATAAACACTAAAATATTATAATAGAGCAACCATGTAATTATGATCAAATTCTGTCCAGAAGTTTGCTTAGGATAGATACTAAACTATACAGGATATAGGGCTGAAAATAAAATTATCCCAAGGAAACCATGAAAAAAAAAAAAAAAAAAAAAAAAGAATTGCCTAACTTGCCTAATATCAGGTTAGGCAATGTTCTTGGAAAAACTGGAAACAGGTTCAGAAATATGAAAACAAAGATTTCCTTTTACCAAATATATGTGGACCCCATGATTCTTAGTCCTTTATAAAATATGCTCTTAAAAAGGCAGAAGATCATCAACAGGTTTGAGCATGTTGTCATTTGGAAAACAGCATCCAATTCATTTATCTCTTCAACAGATATTTATTCGGAAGCTACTATGTGCCTTAAATAAATGCAGTCGTTCACTTAGATAAAAATAATAAACATATTGTACTCAGAGTAAAACTGTTATGCTGAGGAGTTAAATTAAAAGATAAATCAGATTTTCAGTGGTTCTTAAACTAGTAACCATTAAAAATAATGCCTGTTATTTTACCTTTGCTTTTTGTTATACTATTCTGTTGTGTACAACTGAATTATAAACTGAAAGGTGTTTGTAGAATTTTGTTCATATTTATGGTATTTTAAACTGTTTTTGTTATTAAGAAACATTAATTTTTCCCATGGCTGAGTGATAATATAATGGAAAATATTTTGTATATTAATGGTTATAGTTGAGATATTTTCAAATATCATCTTGTATTGTCTTAGAACCTTATTGAGTCCGTGGGCCAATACTCAACATTTATATTTTTCTATTAATCAATCATCTTATTGATTATTACATACACCATATTTCCTAATTTTAAAATTTTTGTTTAGGCTGTCCCTCCCACCTTGATAGCTTTTCAGTGGATCCAGAGACCTTCTAATCTATAGGGTTAGGAGCACATATTTAACATGGTCCATAAATACTTTTTGAAAATTCAAGCTATAATGCTTATATTTATTTTGAAGTCCTATTTTATAGTGAAAATTACAGTCAAACTATACATAATTCTGTGATAATTTTATATTAAAGAGTTGATGACTCATCTAGATTGGAAATGTTAAGTTATTTACAGATCAGTTAACAATATCAGTATTTATTAATTATATATTAATTAGTATTTTCATGTCAAGGTATACTTTTCTGATATTAATGACAATCTAGATTTTTTTATGTTCCAAGTAAAAGCACAATTTTAAAAAATTATCTTATTTATTCTCTTCTGTTTTATTGTAAGGTATGACAATATATCTCAGCTTGATTATTTTATTACTATACAACAAATGTCCACAATGTATGATTATTATGACAGGTTTCAGATTGTAGCTTGTATTATTCCAGCAACATGACTAATGAACCTGTCAACTTTTAACATTAAAAGTTTGTGAAACTGTTAAACTATTGGTGGTTGAATTGAAAGATGATTTATAAATAATCTTGGCACATGAAAAAAGGAATATAAATGCAAATTCAAAATATGAACTTCACATATATATTCATTTACATATAGAGTATAAACACAAAAGCACACTACACACACACACAAGCCCAAGCTTCAACATACCCAATAGATTCAGTGACACATTATATATAGATAATTTCAAAAGGATTAATAAGTATATTTAGTTTTAAAATAAAAGTGAATATCTTTATACTTACATCTCTATAAATTCAAAATTATGCAAGAATTTATTCAACAGTTATATACCACTTATAAAAGAATAATCAGGCCGGGCGCGGTGGCTCAAGCCTGTAATCCCAGCACTTTGGGAGGCCGAGACGGGCGGATCACAAGGTCAGGAGAGCGAGACCATCCTGGCTAACACGGTGATACCCCGTCTCTACTAAAAATACAAAAAAACTAGCCGGGCGAGGTGGCGGGCGCCTGTAGTCCCAGCTACTCGGGAGGCTGAGGCAGGAGAATGGCGTGAACCCGGGAGGCGGAGCTTGCAGTGAGCTGAGATCCGGCCACCACACTTCAGCCTGGGCCACAGAGCAAGACTCTGTCTCAAAAAAAAAAAAAAAAAAAAAAAAAAAAAAAAATAATCATTCATGGATCTTTCTGAGAAATACTTCTCAGAAAGTATTATATTAATTTATAAAATCTATATTTTTAGTTATAAAGATTAGCATTGATTTTTTTCATAACATATTAATAATGTTTCCTTAATAATATTTTACATAATCTGCATTTGAAATTTTTTTTGTCCATGAATGATTTTTCATGGGATAATATAGCAAATATTTATTCAGCATGTAATGTGTACAAAAGATTCTTGGGTATATAAGAAATATAAGAACATTTTAAGCATTGAGGGGAGATATATTTTGAAAAATAAGAAACACTAACAAATTAATTAAAATTCTATTTATAGCACAGATTTTCCATACTCAGATTGAAGAGTTGTGCTAATGTTTCTACCATGTAAATATAAGCTTTCCAAATGTAATAGAAAACAAAATATATTAGTATCACATACTTAGCCTCAATAATTTAATATAAATATCTTAATTTAGGTCAAGCACAGTCTTGAATTCCACATTGCAAATATATTATACTTTTAAAATTTTCTCAAAACTTCCACATTCAAACCATAAAGAATGCAATAATAAAATCAGCTGCCATTGAACCATAGTGTACATTGGGTTTATGTATTCTGAAATCTTTATGACTGGCTTATGGTTATCATGAAGGAAATGTGCTTGTGTTGCACAAAATATTTATACTTAATTCCTGCCAAATCACTTTTGAAACTTATAAAGTATGACTCACTTGAAAAACATTGAGTGCTGTAGAAATTCAAAGGTATTTGAAAGTGAGTCATTGAGAACAGCAGTTCAGCAAAGAGAACATGATACGCTGTTCCCTGTGGCTCAATCAAATACTGGATAAAGTCTCAAAGGCTGAGGCTAGATATTGAATACCTAGAGTAGAACACTGTGACATTAAGCTCAATTATAAACCAAGTTCTATATTTTTTACCTTCTGGCAAAACTATTTCAGTGCCAGTCACCATTAATTCTTTCCGAAAGTGTAAAAAAATCTGCTGAAAATTCTCGAAGAATATAAATTTCTTTGAAAAGATTGACAAGGTCATATCACATTATGATTTAGAACCAAATGATTTAAGCCTTTGCATTTTCATGAACTTCTAGTGGTTGACGATGACACACTGATATGATTGAAGTGTTGTAAGTGAAATAAAAATCTTGTGGTGCTGGGAAAGGAGTCATTTATGTATTAACTATTTCCAGGCTTTCATGACTATTGTAAAGATTTTGATTAACATTACAAAATAAATGAAGGCTATGTTTTTTTTTTTTTTTTTAAATAGCAGAAAATACTATCTTCTTAGTAGCAGAAAGTATTTGACACTACTGCTATCCTCTTAGTTGAAGAAACAGTTTAACTGGTCTCTTGATAAATGCACTTATTGGCTGGGGTGGGGGGCACAGTACTGACATTTTCATGGAAAGACATCAACAATGAATGATGAAAACCTACACAATTTTATCTAATTATTACAAGAAGTGAATAGAGTTTCAAGAGATTTTTAAAGCACAGCTACAACATATAATTTGGTTTGTATATTTATATAGCATATATATGTTGCAGCAGGTCATTTCTGATTCTAGCTTCAATTCTTACAGACAGACATCAGAAAAGTCATATAATTATCCTAACTGGTCTATAATAATGATGCAATAATATTATATTCCATCTAGATAATATTACTACTATATTATTAGCAAGATGAATCATTATGTATTTTCACTATGAACTAATATTGTACATCGGATCATGAATTTGGGAAAAGTAAATGGAAAATGTAGACAGAAATACATTATTTAGAAGTTGAATCACTGCATACTATCTATTACCTCTGAAACTGCATTATTGCCACTATATTTACAAAATTATGTTTTTATTTGTGTGTGTGTGTGTGTGTAAGTACACATACATGTATCTGTCATTTCATCATCATTGACTTGGGTATGAGTCATTAAAAATGTTTGGCATTTAGATTGAAATATTAACTTAAATTTTAAGACATTTTGAAAAGATCTATAAAATGTTTAAATTTTGATTCCATTAATCACACAAGGTTAATAACAGAGATTATCACAGCATATTCTTGGGTCTAATAGTTATTCTGGAATTGTTCTGTTCAGGGCCCACTCATTAAAGCAAAAATGTCTCTACTTAAGAATTCTTAAAAAGTGAATGCTTGCTTTCAGATACTCCAGTGAATTCTAAACAAGCCATAGTAAACAAAGAGATTCTTCATTTGTCAGAGGAAACACGGGATTGAAATGTTGATCAGAATTTACCTCTGTCTTTATGTTTACTATTCTTTTTAGATTCTCTCTTTTGTGCAACATTTAATATTTTATTTTAAAGCATATGTCGAATGCCTATTCATTAGTAGACATAGTTCTAAATGCTGAAAAACAATGTGCAAATACATAGCATTTCCCTCACCTGGGGGAAACTTCATAAGGAAGATGCTAATTTTCAGTAAAAGTAACATATAGAAGATGGGCAGGCATTTTCAATAGTACTTTACTTAAATCCTATATAAAACCTACAGAAGAGTTCAAATCTCTGTTCATATTTTCAATGATAAATATTCAAGTGAATAAAGTATTTAGGAATTTTAAAGTATTATGCAAAGAATGATGAAAATCTAGTGCCCCAAATATACACAAGTTTTAATGTATTTTCATTTCATTTCATTTTTTATTTTACTTTCCTTGATGTTATGTCAAAGCATTAGAGGAAAAGTACACTCCATTTTTTGGGAGACCTTTTATTATCTGATCAAATAAACGAGATTTTCAGTATTTGCATGGGAATAGATGAAGGACCCCCAATTCTTATAATGTGATAATATAGATCTACTCTTTATTATTTCTTGGAAACTAGCTTGTTTTTGCACCACCATTTCCACATCTGAATAATTTAGCAAATTAAAAAGTTACAAAGGGAATAGCCCTGCAGCACTTGACTGCAAGTGAATAGAACAAAACTAAAAAATAATATATAACCCAAATTATTTTGCTTGGCACTTTTTGTTTTAATCTTGGTAAAAATCATATACCATGAGATCTTGCCACTTAAGAAATCTTTTAGTGCAGTACAGTATTGGTAACTATAAGCAAAATTTTATAAAGCAGATCTCTAGAACATTTTTTCTATCCTTCATGACTGAAACTCTGTATTCATTGAATAGTAACTTCCCTTTCTCCCTGTCCCAGGTCCTGGCAACAATGATTCTATTTTCTCTTTTTATGAGTTTGACTACTTTCTTTAAATATCTAGTGTAAGTGGAATCATGTAGTATTTGTCTTTCAGTGAATGACTTATTTCACTTACCATGATGTCCTAAATGTTTATCCATGCTGTAGCATACAAGAGGATTTCCTTCTTTTTATGGATGAATAATATTCCATTTTATATACTGTGTCGCATATTGTATATTCCATTTTATATATATATATATACTCTATTCTATCTATCATCTATCTATCTATCTCTATAATCTATCTATCATCAATTTATCTACCTGTACCACATTTTCTTTCTTTTCATTTTGCCAATAGATTTGACAATTTAATTAAAATGGACAAATTCCTTGAAAGACAAAAACCACCAAAGTTCACTGAAGAGGTGGTAGATTACTCAGAAATTCCTACTACAATTTTTTTGAGTAGTTTTCTTTTTTCTTGTTTTTATTTTTCTTTCTAGGTGTATTGTGGCATAATTACTATATGAAAGTTGCACATAGTTAATGTATACAGTTTGGTATTTGGTGAGTTTGGACACGTGTATACTCATGCTACCATCACCATAATCAAGGTAATAAAAATATCCTCCCACTTTAAAAAAGTTATTTTTTGTATCCCTTAGTTATTTTTGTTGTTGTTGTTTTGTGTTTCAAACACTTACCATGAAATATATACTCAGCATATTTTTAAGTGCATAATACCTTATTGTTAACTATAGGCACTATGATGTATGGATCTGTAGAACTTATGCATCTTGTATAACTCTAACTTTACTCTGGTTGAACAACTCCCCATCTCCTCTCCCCATCCTCTAGTAACCAGTATTATATTGTCTACTTCTATATTTTCAACATTTTAGATGCCTCATATAAGAGGAAGCATGCAGTATTTTTTTGTGACTGACTTATTTTATACAGTACAATATCTACCCAGTCCACCCATGCTGCTGCAAATGGTAGGACTTTCTTCCTTCTAAATGGCTGAATAGTATTTCATTGCATATGTACACAATGCTTCTTTATCTATTCAGCTGTTAATGAACATTTGGGATGCTTCCATATCTTAGCTATGTATATAATGCTACATTGAATATAGGAATATATATATATCTCTTCGAGATCCTGATTGCAACTCCTTTGGCTATATACTTAGAATTAGGATTTCTTAATCATATATTGGTTCTATTTATAACTTTTGATGGACCTTCATACTGTTTTTCATTGTGGCGACAACATTTTACATTCCCACCTACAGGGTACAAGGGTTCCATTTTTTCTACAACCTCACCAATTCTTGTTATCTTTTTAAAAGTAATAGCCATCTTAAAAGATGTGAGATGATATCTCTTTGTGGTTTTGATTCACATTTCTATGATGACTAGCTATGCATTTTTTCATATACTTGTTGACCATTTGTATGTCTTCTTTGCAGAAACATCTACTCAGTTTCCTTGCCCAATTTTAAGTTGGGTTACTTGTTTCTTTGCTGTTGAGTTGTAGGAGTTCCTTATATATTTGTAATATTAACCCCTTATTAGATATAAGGTTTGCAAATATTTTTTCCTATTCCATAGGTTGCCTTTTCACTCTGTTGATTTCTTTGTTGTCCAGAGGCATAGTTTGATAGAGTTCTATATTCTATTTTTACTTTTGTTGCGTGTGCTTTTGATGTCGTATCAAAGAAAGTATTGTTGAGACTAGTCAAGAACATTTCTCCTATGCTTTCTTCTGGCAGTTTTACTGTTCCCAATCTTACACTCAAGTCTTTAATCCATATTGAGTCTCCTATGGTTTCTTCTAGGAGTTTGTCTGTTCCAGATCTTACATTCAAGTCTTTAATCCATATTAAGTTAATTTTTGTATATTGTGTAAAATAAGAACTCAATTTCATTATTTTTCTTCTGGATATTCACTTATCTCACCACTATTTTTTGAATAGACTACCTTTTTCCCATTGTGTATTCTTCTTACTCTTCTCAAAGAACAGTTGACTGTAAGATAAGTAGATTTGTTTCTGGTAGTTCTATTCCATTGCTCTACTTTTATGCTAGTGCCACATTGTTTTGTTTTGATTACTAAAGTTTTGTAATATGTTTTGAAATCAGAAAGTGTGATACCTCTAGCTTTTTCCTCCTGCTCAAAACTGCTTTGGCTAATCAAGTTTTTTTTGAGGTAGCATATGGATTTTAGGATTGGTTTTTCTATTTCTGTAAAAACAGTCTTAGGATTTTGATAAAGATTGCACTGAATTTGTAGTTTTCCTTGGGTAGAATGAACATTTTCACAATACTAATTCTTCCTATTCATGAACAAAGGATGTCTTTTCATTTACACATATCTAATTTTTTTCATTAGTGTTTTATAGTTTTCAGCATAGAATCCTCTAATATTGTTAGGTTTGTCCCTCAATATTTTATTCTTTTTGGTGCTGTTGTAAATAGAAGAGATTCTTTTTTGAGAGCTCATTCTTGGTATATAAAAATGCAACTGACTTTAACGTTGATTTTGCAACTTTACTGAATTTGTTTATTAGATCTAACAGATTGTGTGTGTGTATAGTCTTCAGGGTTTTATTTATCGTGTACTGTTAGTTTTTCCTTTCCTATTTGGAAGTCTTTTATTTCTTTTTCTAGCCTAATTGTGCTGGCTAGGACTTCTTAGTATTATGTTGAAGGAACTGGTAAAGACTGGCCATCCTTGCTTTGTTTCCGATACTAGAGAAAAAGTTTTCAGTTTTCTGCTGTTGAATATGATGTTAGCTGTGAGCTTGTCATAACTGGGTTTATTGTGTTGAGGTAAGTTCCTAATTTCTGAAGGATTTTTATCATAATAGTGTATTGAATTATATAAAATGGTTTTTCTGCATTTATTGAGATGATTATGTGTTTTTATTCTTCATTCTGTTAATAATGGTGTTCCATAGTCTCATATGCTTTTTTCACTGTTTGCATTCATTTTTTTTTTTTACTCCTCTGAGCTAATAATTTCAAATGACATGTCTTCAAGTTTGCTGATTCTTACTTCTGTTTGATCAAATGAGTTGTTCAACTTCCTTAGTGAAGTTTTTAGTCCGTTATTGTATTATTTTCTTTAAAAATTTTTATTGAGATAAATATATGTATATGATTTATTATCTTTACCATTTTTAGGTTTACAATTTGATGGTGATAAATACATTTATATTCCATTTTTCCCATTTATTATCCCCACCCCCACCCTTTCCTGGCCTCTGGTAGCCCCCCGTCTATTCTCTATCTTAATGAGATTCACTTTTTCAGTTCTTGAATATGATTGAGAATATATGATATTGTCTTTCCGTGCTTGACTTATTTCACTTAATAAAATGACCTCCACTTCCATCAATGTTACTGCAAATGACAGGATTTCATTCTTTTTAGGGCTGAATAATATTCCATTGTGTATATATAACATGTTTTCTTTATCCATTCATCTGTTGATGGGCACATAGGTTGATTTCATATTTTTGGCTATTGTGAATACTGCTGCAATAAAATGAGAGTGCAGACATATCTTTAATATATTGATTTCCATTCTTTTGGATATATACACAGTAGTGGAATTGTTGATCATATGGAAGTTTGAGTTTAATTTTTTGAATAACCCTCATACTGTTCTCCATAGTGGCTATACTAGTTTACATTTCCACGAACAGTGTGTGCATGAGGGTTCCCCTTTCTCTACATCCTCACTGACACTTGTCACTGTCTGTCTTTTTGATGTAAGTCATTTTGAGTAGGGTGAGATGACACTGCATTGTGATTTTGATTTGCATTTTTCTGATGATTAGTGATGTTGATAAGTTTTTTCACATACCTCTTGCCCATTGGTATGTCTTCTTTTGAGAATTATCTGTTCAAATCTTTTGCCCATTTTTAAATCAGATTGTTTATATTTCTTCTATTGAGTTTTTTGAGCCTCTTATATATTTTGGTTATTAATGCCTTTTTAGATGGGGAGTTTGCAAATATTTTCTGCCATTCTCTGGTTTGTCTATTCACTCTGCTGATTGTTTCCTTTACTGGACAGAAGTGGTTTAGTTCGATGTAATCCAGTTAGTATTTCTGCTTTGGCTGCCTCTACTTGTGAGGTTTTAATAAGAAATATTCACCCAGACCAATGTCCTGGAGTGTTTCCCTAATGTTTTCTTCTAGTAATTTTGTAATTTCAGGTATTCACGTCTTTATTTTGATTTCTTTATTGTAGTGTCTAGAATTCTTAAGCTCCAAAATTCTGTTTGGTTCATTTTTATATTTTTCTCTCTGTTGATATATATTTTTTCTTTTTTTGAGACAGAGTGTGGCTCTGTCGCCAAGCTGGAGTGCAGAGGCGCAATCTCAGCTCACTGCAAACTCCGCCTCCCGGTTCAAGAGATTCTCCTACTTCAGTCTCCTGAGTAGCTGGGATTACAGGCGTTCGCCAGCATAACCAGCTAGTTTTTGTATTTTTAGTAGAGACGGGGTTTCGCCATGTTGGCCAGGATGGTCTGGATCTCTTGACCTCGTGATCCGCCCACCTCGGCCTCCCAAAGTGCTGGGATTACAGGCATGAGCCACCGCGCTCGGCCTTCTTCATGCATTTTTTAGCTCTGAAAATCTTTAGGATGGCCTTCTTCAATTCATATCAACTAATTCATATACCTCTGTTTTTTTAAACACTGCTTTCCGGAGACTTATTTTGGTCCTCTGCTAGGACCATGTTTCTCACTTTCTTTGTGTTATTTTAGAACTTTCCGTTAGGATTTATTCATTTGAAAAAAATAGCCTCCTCTACTTGTTTTTATAAACAGGCTTTCTACAGTGGAAGACCTTCATGAATCAGCCTGGCTAAAGATTCTGGGAGCATCTGAAATCTTTGCAGAAGAGATAACAATTTCTTTGAGCCTGTGCATGCAAATTTCTGAGAGGCTTGACAGGAGCTTTTGCTCTCTTGCTCCCTCTGGTGTCTACCTGCACCAGATATTCAAGTTCTCTGGTTCTATGGTAGCAAGTTGCCCTTCCCCTTATTGGTCTCAGCCGCAACCAGACATCAAAAGTATCTCAGCCCCCTGTCATTTTCCAAGTCAGGAGAGACAGATACCAGCCTCTTGGGAAGCACTCCAAATAGCCAGAATTTCAGACACATGTTCCACTCTTGTCCCTCTTATCTGAATGAGAAACCTCAAATCGTACGTTTTCTGATTACACTGACTCATACCTGCTACAGCAAGTTGCCCTCTTGATCTTCTGTGTTCCCAACACCTCCTAGGCATTTAAATGTTAATTATGTCAGTGCTCAGAGTGTGTAACATGTATAAAAACCTTCCAGTAAGAAAATTGTACAACAGTTTCTTTCCTTTTATAGGAAAGATGGAAAATCATGTAGCTACATAAGGCAAGAGCTATCAGTGGTGAATAAAAGCCACTGAGTCAAAAGAATATATGCATGGTATTGCAATCCAAAAAGCTTATAATTTAAAAGGACACTCTTTAAGCTGATTTGTTAGTGCAGTGATTGATTTACCTTAAAAAAGAAAAACAATGTTAAGCTTTGAAATTTCACAAGAAAGTATAGGTCTCTACTTTGGAGAAAAAGACCCACCATAAAAGTTTCAGTTAATTTACAAGTTGAGTAGAGATACAGTCTCTGCTTATAGAAGGCACATGCTTCTTCCTAACCTACCAGCAAATTATGGCTAAAAGATAATTTAAACAACCAAATCCTATGTTCTATTAAGGAACCCGATTATGACCTGGCTAGACAGGAAATGGGTAAATAAGAATCTGCTCAACCTATTTTCAAGAAATGGCACATACTAAGCTTAAGACAAAACGGTTTATTCACAAAGACGAGCACCAGAGTACACTATAATAGTGGATATTTGTAATTTGCTTCCTATGTGTCAGGTGCTGTTTTTCAGTGTTTTACATTTATAAACTAAATCTGTTTTTTAAAAAAGCTTATTGAGATAGGAAGTATTATTTATGCCCATTTATGTTTTTGTTGCTTGCTATCAATTGTAGTTAGTCTGTTTACTTAGTGACTTTTAAAACTTATTTTTGTTAAGTCTATATTCCTTGTCATTTATGGTCACTGAAGTCTCTCTTTTCTCAGATTATGGTCAACTAGTGTTTTGAAAGAGATTTTCTTGAATGCAGGAAGCCAAAAAATATGGAAATTTAAAAAGCAAATGAAATCTTTTCCAGTCTCTACAAATTGCTTTTGTATTGGGGGACATCCTTCAATGCTCAGCAAGATCATTTACAAATCTGCCCTAGTCTTCACTTTCTGCTTATGCTGAACCTACAGATCAGCCAAAGAGGAAGCCTTAAGGTTTTATTATTTGTACTTGCATAATTGTCCCTTTGATTCACCTCTGCTTTTCTCATGTTCTTTTTTAATCTTTTTGTCTAATTGGTATGCTTTATATTTTAATTTTTTGTTTTAAAAAAATTAGCCATCATGTTTAAATGCCCAAGAAATCTGTCTTGTTCTATACATTTTTTTTCCTTTCCCATATTACCTTGTTCTTTATGAATGGAGTAGTTTCTCTTAGATTTCTACTGATTTTATTATTTACAGTTTCTTTAAGGCATCGTTCTGCTCTTTGCTTTTTTTTCTTTTCCTTTTTATTTTATTAAAATTACATGATGGCTAATTTTTCCTTTTGTCACTGTTGGCTTGTAGTCTATTTTCTCTCAAATATGTGGTTATTCATATTTACTGTTGTAAATATGAATAATTCTTTTGTAAAAAGAATCATGTGAACTTTGCTGCAGAGAATTTTGTGGCCTCAAGGGTTATTCTGTATTCATAAAAGACTATTAAGGACACTATTTTGTCTTTTAAGAATTAATATTCAATTTATTAACACTATAATTTTCATTTAACTTTCTAAGGAGAGTTTATAAAACAATTGTAAGTTTAAAGAAGTCTTTGAATAACACACATTCAATTCAAATATAGTTAATTGTAAACTTTAAATTGCATTTATACATGTAATATTTTCAATTACCTTCTAAATTACTTCAATTGTCTGATTCAAACAAAACCTTCCTTCATATTTAAATGATTCATAAATTTAATAAAGTAAACTTATGAATATGATTAATCTAAAGTTCTCTCAGATCCTAATACTGAGTATAAGCTTAATTAGATTGCATTTTAAAACAAAAACTAAGTTACATAATAGTAATTGGAAAGCTGTCACTTTAACATATGTCAAACTCCCTTAAAAATAACAAGTGCATATATGACATAAAATGTAGGTACAGATCCAGACATCCCAGGAGGCTTTTTCTCCTCCGTCTTTCTTCATCTTGGCAAAAATGAAGCCAAGCAGTTTTAAGGCAGCAAAACAGAAGAACACAAGACTCCCCGGAGGCTCCACCTTCCAAACAAAAATATTTCCTTCAACTACAAGTTCCCATTGTTACAGCCAATTATGTGTTCTCTGCTCCCTTCCAGTTCCCTTTTGATTCCATACTGAGGCGAAGGAATGGGGCCCTCCGTTGCCTCTCTTACCATGTTGTCTTTCTCTGACGGCCTTGGCAAGCTTTTCAGTGGGATAATGAGAGCGATTAATAAAAGAATCATGTGAACTTTGCTGCAGAGTTCTCTGCCTGTTAGCTACCCCAATAAACCTTACTGGGTTTAATAATAATGACATTACACAGTTTCTTCATTAACACGAAGGTGTCTTTTCCATGGTTTTTTATAGTAAGAAAGACAGTTCCTCTCAGTTAATTGAAATTACTTACTATTTTATAATTGCTTTGTTTGGGACTTCAAAATTTCTAAAGAGATTTGTCTTGGAGGTTATTAAATGTGTGTTGCTGGATTTATTAGAAAGTTTTACAATCATATACACCAAATTCTTCTGTCCACCCACAGAAGTCTGAAACTCTCAACCAGATTAATTACTCTGTTACATTTTTGCACGTCTTCAGCTTTTAAATATGTAAAATAATTTTCAAACAATGCAAAAGACATCTGAATGCTATGATTCTAACATTCAGAATGAATTTTACAGGTTCTAAAATATGTAAATTAATTTTCTATTCAACTTGATGGGATTTTAGGTTCTTTTATACTCTTTAGCTCATACAAATTTTATAGATATATAAAATGACATCCAATTGAGTTTGAAATATTTCACAATAGCTTTGTCTGTCTATCACAAATTTTGAGGTAATCCCACTCATGTAGTTGGAAACTAAAAAGATAATTGAAAACTTTGGATAAATGGTAGGACTTGACAATTATTTGGATTCATTGTAAAATAATCAAGTACTTTTTAATTAAAACTTCTTAGATAATGGAATATGTATAACTTTTCTTTGAAGCCATTCCACTTTTTTAAAAGAGAATGATCCAATGTCTTAACTAGAGGTGGGAGAAAAAGAGGTATAATTATGCATCATATAACAACATTTTGAGCAACAGTGGACCACTTATTTAATGCTGTTACCATGAGATTACAATGAAGCTCCCCTATACAGGTGTACCATTTTAAAACTTTTATACAATATTTTTCCTATACTTTTTTTATTTTTAGATATACTAATACCATCGTATTACAATTGCCTACAGTAGTCAGTATAGTAAATATGTCCTACAAGTTTGTAGCCCAGGAGTGATAGGCGATACCAGATAGCTTAGATGTGTAGTAGGCTATACTACAGAGCATGAATTACAATCAATTTTAATGTTCATTCAAGAATGATCCTATTTGATAATATCACTAGAAAATAGATTATCAGGAAAATAGTCTAATTTGAGAAAAAAAATGAAATTTTCCTACAGATACAAGACCAGTGACAACCATTAAATTATTTTAGAAAAAAAGATATGACCTATCTTTATAAGTTATCATATGCCTGGATCATATTGTTGTGTGATAACAGTTATAACATGCCTGCTATTAGAAGTTGATTAGTCATCACAGTGAGAAGCTATTTAAAATGGGACTGACCTGAAAACAAAAGAGTACTTGTTTTCTCCCATGTTGAACATGTTCTTTTTCTGACTAGTTAACCAATAATTATGTTTATTTATCATTATATTATACACATATAACAATTAGATTTACACTAAACCAGGTCCTTAAATTCAGAGAATTCACATCTTTGTTCATATACAAAATAATTTTTAAAAATTAATATTTCCTACATAGTGTTTGGAAGACATGGAAGTTGACCATGTTTTTGCACAGTGATCATGTTTTTGCAGTGTTTTCAAAATGGAAGACAATCCATGCACAGAGACTATGACACACAGTACAATATTATTTTTCTAATACTTAACATAAGATATGACGTAAAGTCTGTGCCTAGTAAACTTTTGTAGAAATAATGAAAAGCCATTCTTGTCATTAGAAAAACTGTGGTCAATTGCAAAACATTAAGGGGGCCATGCCTTCAAGGGAGAAAGATTTGAAGAGTTATGGGAAATAATATCAGATTATTCAGTATTATGGGTAGTCTTGAAAGAGTATGAGAAAGACTTTTTTTAATGGTTAAAATATCAGAAGACAAAATTAGTTGGTGGAAACATATTTGTGAATATTTTTAGAACTGACTCATTTCAAAACATTGTGACTATGGCAATAAGGAAGGAAGTATATGAAATTCAAAATAATAGGCTTATTATAGCAAATCTTTCTATATTAATAGTAATTAACCATCTGCAACTTTCATATCACAAGCAGAAACTCATGATAATTTCCTGCTCACTAAGGCATGAAAAAGCTATTATTTACTCATTAACATGTTAGTTTAATATTGTTCCTTTAATTACCAAATTCCAAGATATAAATTATCAGAAGCTTTCTTTCAAACTATAGATTATATATCAGCTCACAGATTTATTATTTTTAAATTTTATATTCTAGAGAGAAGTAAATTTTTGGAGACCACCAGCTATTCATGTTTTTCTGAGAGGAGAAAATAGATTTACCATCAATGCTTGGGTTACATCACACACTCCAGAAAACGCAATAAAAATATATTTCTTTCATATCTGAGATGTCTGGCACAATTCTTTCTGAAAGGCAGAAAGCATGTAAAATCTAAAAACTCCTGGAAAAGTGCTAAATGCTGTAATCCAACCTGTCATAACTGCATTGCTGTTTAAAGATACTGCCTGAAAAGAACACTTAGAAAGCTCCTGGGTTGGTAAATCAAAATGCTTCACTTTTCTCCATGGGCAATCAAAGTGATTCAATTTCAGTCCTAAGAATAGCGCTGTATATATGGAGGTGAAGATATGAGAGCTGAATTTTTCTGATGTTTATTTATCCTCACATTTCCCTTAGAGAATTTCCTTGTCCATATGGTAAAGAAGACAAGGAGGATATGTTTAAGGGTCTCACCAAACTCATTTTGTCATAAAACCAGTTATTTTCACACAGAGCCAATTATACAATTAAATACAGAGCCCAGTGGAAAATAAAATTTGAGACTACTTCTTCAAAACTGACTAAGAATTTTAGGATGGCATACATCTAAGCACAGCGCTCTTGTAAGCTTGGGGCTCTGTATGACTGCACGGATCATATGCCCTGTTTGTGTAGAAACAGAATTTTACTGATTATGTAGTTTAGTATTCCAAATTACAGATGAGGAAGTACAGAACCAGAGAGGCTCAATGACTTATCCATGATTAGTGTATATATACAAATATGGAACATCCTAGGTTCCTGCCTTCGACATAAATTGGTGTTGCTTTAAAAAAAAAAAACTTAAGATACCTAATAAACTAAATAAAATTTATGAATTGAGAAAATAGGAGCAATGACTCCAAGTGTTTTAAAAGACTGTTGACAACAAATAAAATATATAATACAGTTATTAATTTTTCCCTTGGTGTTGCCCAACCTAAGGAATGTATTTAATGCCACTGAATTGTACATTTAAAATTTGTTAAAACGGTAAATTATATATTTTGTGACAATAATAAAAAATTTGAGATCTATTTACATAAATAAATAAATGTCCATTTTTAAGACCATGTAACTCTCTTTTTCAATCTTACAGGATTATCTATTATTTCTACCTATCTCTGTTTGATGGTTATAACAAGAACAACATACTTCTCTGGGATTATATTCTTAACTTTCTTATCTTTAACTCTCTTTGATCTGTTTTCATACTGAAATATTCTTTCTTTCTTACACACGCTTTTTATCCCTGATCCAGTAGCCTAACTCTTTTCCCCTCTTCACAAACACACAGATTCTCTCATTTCCAGCTCTTGAAATCCAACTTATCTTTCAAGATCTTAGACCTTGCTCAAGGTCTAAGTAATAGGTCATTTCTAAGAGGTGTTCCTTATGCTCAACAATAATCACCAAATAATACATTTTTTTGTGGTTAACAGTTTTATTGTTTTTCTCTTATTGTGTGTACTGCATTATGCAATAAATTACAATTAATTGTGTTCATACCTGTTTCAGTGTCTCAAAAAGTGGTTGATGTTAGAAAACTCAGCACATATTTATAATTATATTTGTCTTTGGTTATCATAATAAAACAATTTAAGCATTACAGCCTTTCCTTGGATTCTAAGCCTTGAAAAGATAAACTCTTTAGGGCTGTACTTCACATAAACCCATAAATCATTTATTTCCTTAATATTAGGAAACAGAAAAATGTTATATTTGTTTTTGAATGTTACAGAATAAGAGAAAACAAACTATCAAGTCTTTTCTTAAGGCTTATGAGTACCCACAATGAATCCCATAGGGCTCTGTGAGTGTTAAATTTTTCTATAAGTTATTTATTGCTCACATGCTGGAGATCGACTTCATTTTTTTCTTCAATCAGTACTAAACTTAGAATTAGTACTTATAACTTTTCTATAAACCTGAGTATAAAATTCAGAGAAACGGGGTTTCAATACATTCTTTTGCAAACAGATGTCACTTTATGTTGACAGTTCTAGTACCCATATAAGCATTGCAATCTCGCAACGTTATTAGCCTAAACTTTCTCTTAATTCTTTCAGAAAATTGGCCATGTTTTACTAAATCTCAAGGAAAAAGTTTATAACTCCTCCTGAGTCAATTCTTTTATAATAAAACATCCCTTTGACTACTTTCAAACTGAGATCTATTTCATTCAAACAATAAACATTAAGTTTGAAAAACCAGGTTAAAATAGTTCAGCCATAAAAAATGGGTAATTGATGATGTAACAAGAAAACTTAAAACTAAGGCAACTGTATCCTTCCCGGATAATATTTTTAGGGAATATAGAAGTACTCTGTTTTCAACAATTTACCTTTTGCCCTAATTTTAGCAAATGATAACTAAGAATGAATTGACTCTTATGCAAGTTCTTTAGGAGAGTTAATTTAATCAAGTTCAATTCCTAGCTAATGTAATGTGGGCAGGATATATCTTATTTTTAATGTATGTTTACTTATTATAATTAAAATATTTCAAGAAATATTTTTCTGGAAATGAAATATTCACTTTTGGCTTACCAAAGTATGGCAGAGATTCTAATCTCATATTAAAATTATGTAATCTCTTGTTTATTAGAAACTTTTACACGAAAAAACATTTCATAGTTTTAACTCAGGGTTCCAGACAATAAAACAATCTAGAATTAAAAGTTATTTGTATCTTTTTGTGTATAATTTTATATTTAAATAAATTTTATTTTTATTTTTGTTATTATCTTTTAAGACAGAGTCTCACTCTGTCATCCAGGCTGCAGTGCAATGGCGCGATCACGGTTCACTGCAACCTCCGCCTCCTGGGTTCAAGCGATTCTCCTACCTCAACCTCCAGAGTCGCTGGCACTACAGGCGCCCAGGTAATTTTTTGTATTTTTAGTAGAGACGGTGTTTCCCCGTGTTAGCCAGGATGGTCTCCATCTCCTGAGCTCGTGATCCGCCTGCCTTGGCCTCCCGAAGTGCTGGGATTACAGGTGTGAGACGCCGCGCCCAGCCATATTTAAACAATTTAATTTTGTGCTTATTGCAAATATAAATGTAATCCTTTTGGTATTAGAATAAAATTATATACCAAAGAATAAAGTAGAGAAAATAATTCACACAAAATATCTCAAATATAAAAATAATCCATTTTTGCTTCTGAAAAAATTTTTTGTGTGTGCGTATATTGGAATTTCTAAGAACTGAGAGAAGTAGGCAAAAATCTCTTACTATGGCTGAAAATCTATCTATTTGCTTAGTAAATCTGGATCTGAGTTATATTTGGATGACTTTTCATCTCATCAATTAAAATTCATGACTAGTATATCTTCATTATGATATCATTGAATACCGGTTAAGCTTATGATCCATACCTCTCAAATCTGTGGGCTAAAAATAAATTACTAATAAAGAACTTTGTGAGTACTTGGTAGTCATTTGGAAAAACAAGTTTTAATTCACATATTATCTACCAAGATAAACTTCACATAAATTTAAAAAAAGTAAGACATAAATAAATAAAACCATACAATTAGTAGAAGGAAATCTGGCCAAATTACTTTATTGCCTAGAAGTGGATAATGTAATTCTACCTAGGACTCAAAGTTCAAAAGACATTAAGAGAAAAAAATTGATTTGACTGGCTAAAATTCAAAATTTCTACATTGACAAAGTCAAAATATATTAATGTATCAAAAGATACATCTGATAATTTATATTTATATAATTGATATAATTTATATTAAATATTTTTTATAATTTATAACATAGACAAAAAGCTAATTAGCTTAATATAAAATAAGCTAGGAATCCAGAGGAAAGATACTAGCCTAAGACAAAACTTCATAATCAACACTTAAGGAAATTTGTTGAAAGAAATATGAAGAGCCTTCAACATGTAAAAACACTGTTCAACTTCAGTCATAATATGAGGAATAAAAATTAAAAGCACTAATATATAGTTTCTCACTTATTAAATTGACAAAAATACAAACATAAATTCCTTAAATAGAAAAGAATTCTCTAAAATGAATGAAGCTAACTATGCATTAAATTAGAAACTAAACTACAGAAAGTACGGTTTACAAATCAGTCCATAGTTTAATTTTGTATATCTTTAGTAAGATACATTCTAAAAATCAAAAATAGACTTCAAAACATTTTAAGTTATTTTGGATTTTTAATTTGTAACTTACCGGTATGCACAAATCACTGCCTTTGTACATTGTAAGAGGAAGTAAATAATACTGCAAATCAATATTTTCAGCCAAAAAAAAATTCCAAAATCAAATGAGTTATACTATTTATTCAGCTAAAAGTTTACTGAAAATATTATTAAAACTCATAATTTCTCATATACATATTAATTTCACTTTAAGTTCTTGGATACATGTGCAGAACGTGCAGGTTTCTTTGATACACATATTTTCTTGTTCTGAACATTGAACTGGCCCAGAAACTATATTTTCTTGCAATTATTTTCTTGAAATCCACATTTTAGACTTCAAAGCCATTTACAGCTAAAAATAACTAGGTTTTAGTAAGGAAAACATTTATACTTAAAATACTTTACTGTTACTGAAAACAGAGAACATTTTAAAGGTTAACAAAGCTGTGATAAAAAGATCCAGGATCCAACTTGAAAAAAAAAAACCGGTGGGGAAAAATAAAGCATGCCAATTTGAGCATCAAACAAGTAATGACTTTAGTTAATTGAAACACATTAAGTGTATGAAAATCCATAAGTCTAAAATGATACTTCAAAAAGAGAAAGCCAGAAAAAGTATCATTCTCACCACCTAAGATGATTTATAACCAAAGTTTTACTTTTGAGTATCATAATTAAAGGAGAAAAATTAACATAGTCTGCCTTTGCAGTAGGAGTTATTTTTCATGATAACCAAACAGTTTAACCTATTAAAAGAATGTTCTCTTTTAATAGCTTGTGAGAGCAAAAAGTGAAAGTAATTGAATTTGTGGGGTTAGATAGCAGAATACTGGTTACCAGAGGGTGAGAAGGGTAGTTGAAGGGTGGTGTAGAGAGTAGGGATGATCAATGGGTGCAAAAATATAATTGGATAGATTGAATAAGATCTAGTATTTGATAGCAAATCAGGGTGACTACAGTCAACAATCATTTATTATATATTTTTAAAAAACTGAAAGAGTATAATTGGATTGTTTGCAACACAAAGAAAGTGTAAATGTTTGAGGTGATGGATACCCCATTTACCTTCATATAATTATTTCCCATTGGATGCCTATATAAAAATATCTCATGTACCCCATAAATACATACACATACTATGTACCCACAAAAGTTTTAAATTTAAAACTTTAAAAAATAGCTAGCTAATACATATTCAAAGGACAATACAATTAAGAAACTATCAACATGCAACCCTAATAAAAAATTTAGGTCTGGCACAGTGGCTCATACCTGTAATCCCAGCACATTAGGAGGCCAAGGGGGAGGATTGTTTGAGACCAGGAGTTGGAGACCAACCTGAGTGATATAGTTAGACATCATCTATACAAATAATAATAATAATAATAATAATAATAATAATAATAATTAGCAAGGCATGATGCATGCTTGTAGTAGGCATGGTGGTGCATGCCTTTAGTCCCAGCTACTTAGGAGGCTGAGGTGGAGGATTGTTTGAACCCAGAAAAGTGAGGCTGCAGTGAGCTATATGGTTTCACCACTGCCCTCTGGCCTGGACTGCAAAGCAAGACTCTGTCTCAAAACATTCATGCATGTTCTCCTAATTTGAATGAAAATCACTAGGAAAATGGTTGATGTGGGCCTGGGCATTCATCTGACGGACATAAAAACAAAAGAAGGATCATGTTGACCCACTGTGGAATCATTGGTTAATCCTTAGTCGTATTCCTAGTAAGTCAACCAGATAGGGTAAGTCTCCGTATGTAAACTATACTATATAAACTATACATCATTCATTATTTAATGTTGCCAAACAATTTTAATTCGAATCTTACCAACACTTAGATATAACTTCCTGTTTCTAAGAAATGGTAAAGGTTTAATGAATTAACTAAATGAGACCCGGAAGAAACTATCACAGAAATTCAAAACTATGGGGCATTCTACAAGATTGTCCACATTAAAACAGGGCCGTTATTACAGGACATTTCTAAATTAAAAGAGACACGAAAGATGTAACAAAAAGATACAATCCATGATGCTCTATTAAACAAACCTACTAGTGTGAAGAACGTATTGGGACTAACTACAGAAATGAACTGGCTTCTAGATGATAGTAAGGAATTATTGTTAATTACACATGATTCTCTTATTTTGTCTAAGAAGAAAATTGTTTTATATTTTGGAAAATAAACACTAAATTATTCAGGGATAAAATGCTACATTTGCAATAACTTTAAAATACTTAAGCTAACAATAATAATAACAAAGCTCCTAGAGCCAGATTAAGTGCTTTCAAATTGTGAACTTGCCACTTTGTAGCTGTGTGCCTTCAACTATGTTACCGAATCACTCTGATATTCTTTTCCTCACTGTTGAAATGGGGCATAAATAATAATAATAAAAAGATAAGTACATGAAGGGACTATGTCCTTTGCAGAAAAGGGAGAAGGGCATTTTATGGTGGGGTGGAAGCAAATCTCTGACAAGCCGTGCTGTGGCACACTATGACTCTGCTGGGCTGTTATTCAAATGCTGTTTATCCAGCCGATAGGAAGCCCACATGAGAAATCTAGAATTACATTGTAACATATTAACATGTAATCTACCTCATTCCCTTTTTTTAAACAGACTTTGGTTTTTTTCTTCCATTATTTTACTGTCAGTGTTTCAAAGCGACAAAGTTCAATTCAAGTTATGTGATAACGTTTAAGTATTTCAGGAACAAAATAACATAGATATAAAACAGTCAACTCAAAGATCCAACTTTTCCATGCAAATCATCCATTATCTCATCTTGTTCTTCTCCCATAAGGTTCTCTATCAACTCTAATTCTTTATTGAAGCCCGTAATTGAAACAACAATATTTTGGGCACTAAAAGTCATTAAGTGGAAAAAAAATATCGTGGAAGAATGACAAGGTGATTGGCTACCTCAGGTCTAAATTTTTGGCCATTAGAACCCCATTTTATCCTGCCTAGCCCCTGCAACCTTGTTTTTAAAATCAACCCAAATACAATATATTTGTAGAATCTTGAAATTTGTATTACAAGGTTTTCTGTTTGTGGCAGCTTGCAATTTACCCAGCAATATAAGATGTTGGAAATCTATTTCCTAACATATTATTGCAATGAAATATAAAAAGGAGCCAATCAATATATAACAAGCTGAACACATTATAGCTATTCCATAAAAAATAAAATCAGTAGCAATTGTAAAAAGCTTGATGAATAAACTTCCCTTAATGCTGCAAATCACTAATGTGTCTGGTTTACACTGTTTCTGCCTTTTACTTTATGGTCTCTTGATTTCTCAATAAAATTCAACCTTGGCTTTCAACCTATTCTGCATTTTTACCACTGTCTAGATATAGTTTAGATTTAATCAAAATTATAAAATCTTAAATTTCTTAAGTAGAAAGACTCATTTTATGTGTCAAGTAATTGTATCACCCCTTCATACACACGTTTAATGACCATTGTCTAGTTGAGCACATAGTTTTTAATATCTTTTGCCTTGTTTTGCTTTTTCCTCTGACTTTAAACATTCCAGGCTAGGCACTGTGGCTCATGCCTATAATCCAAGCACTCTGGGAGGCCGAGGCCAGTGGATCAGGAGGTCAGGAATTCAAGAGCAGGCTGTCCAACATGGTGAAATCCTGTCTCTACTAAAAATACAAAAATTATCCAGGTGTGGTGGCAGGCACCTGTAATACCAGCTACTCAGGAGGCTGAGGCAGGAGAATCGCTTGAACTTGGGAGTCAGAGGTTGCAGTGAGCC
>NC_045439.1:118308055-118408225 GCF_002776525.5 Piliocolobus tephrosceles
TATATTATCTCAAACTGTTATTCCATTGATGTGGTATATTCAGATTATAAAGGCTGAAATTGGCTGTCCACATTTCTATCTTGGCTCCATTCCTTACCACTATGTGACTTTGGGAAAGTATTATAATTCTTTGCAACTCAATTTTTCATCATTAAAATGAAGATAATGATAGTGCCTATCACACAGTATTGGTTGAAGGTTAGATGCATAACACATGTAAAATACATTGCAGCATAGTACTGGTACTTAAGTAGTCCATTAATATAATAAAATATAATAATCATTGTTATTCATATGTAGTATTAATATAGGTATATTTGTTATAATATGTTAATTATATATTTACAGTAATTTCACCAATAATAATCATCATCCTTCATTTTGGTTCTATTGTTCCCCTCCCTGCAACATCAAAGTTAACTGAAACATATTACTTTTCACTCTTGATACATCAAGTTAGTGTTATTTCCTCTCCTTTCTCCCAAGGCAAAATTAATTACATCTGGGCTTCCAAAAACTCTTTAATTTTCAAAATCCATTTATCACATTCATTAGCTACAAGTTTTCTCTTTCATTATGCTACACAGTCCTGGGAGATGGGTTGGTCATTCAACAATGTCTATTGTATTATATAGAATATTGGGATGCACAATTATTTTTCTGCTTTGTTTTGTTTTGTTTTTTGAGATGGAGTCTCGCTCTGTCGCCCCGGATGGGGTGCAGTGGCATGATCTCGGCTCACTGCAACTTCTGCCTCCTGGGTTCAAGTGATTTTCCTGCCTCAGCCTCCCAAGTAGCTAGGATTACATGCATGTGCCACAATGCCCAGCTACTTTTTGTATTTTTGGTAGAACCAGGGTTACGCCATGTTGGCCAGGCTGGTCTTGAACTCCTGACCTTAGGTGATCCACATACCTCGGCCTCCCGAAGAGCTAGGATTACAGGTGTGAGCCACCACCATGCCCAGCCTATATTTTTTCTTCTAGTAGTTAATTAACAAAGTGCCTTAGATTAGTGTCTTTCAACAATTTTTAAATAGAACACAATTTGGTATTGTTCACATCCTCTTTTCTTATAGAGCTGCTAGAATTTAGCTGAGGCCGATGGCTCGTATCCACACCTAATCATTACTGGACCCTGCAGTAGTCCTTGTGCTTCTGCAGAACCTGGAAAGCTCTGTCCAACTATGCAATAGGAAAAAGTTTTTCTCTAAGACACAATTCTCTATATTTAGAAGATCAAAATTTATTTTACTCAGCATAGACAGTTTTCCCTGGCTTTTTAAAACTTGGTGAGGACATGAACAAAACAACAAACCACATCAAAATCAAATATTTGTCATTTTGGACTGCTTCATCATACAGAACTACAATTGCAAACCATCTATTTTACCATCGTTTGTTTCAGATTTTTATGACTGTTTGTTAAAATATCTTCCATTTCTTTAAAATTGTGGAAAACTATATTCTACCTCATTCAAAAAATGATTTGTGGCAACTTGTATCTCTTTTCGCCAGTCTCTTTAGCCACTCACTCATTTTAACATTCATGATAAGTTGCTTAGATAAGTACTATTATCCTCTAGACATTTTTCCTTGGATAAATTCCTCTGAAAAGAGAATAATAATCTTACACAATTGCAGAATTATTCCATAGGCTTGCGCTATTGATAATTACAACCCAATTATATGAACTATTATGCACTAAAATGCCACTGAATGATCATTTTTTGCATCCTCCTGTCTCATTAGATCATAAATGTCCTATAACTATGGAGTTTCAGAAGGAGTGGCCCAGAGTTACACTGTTTAGTACCCTAGATTCAAAACTATTACTCCTGGCCTGTTAGAGTTCAATTTTGTGGGATAAAAAATGGGGTTATAGAAAAACAAATGAAGAATTTTTATAGACAGGAATTATGACACTTGCCAGGAATAACATTAAACAGTATCCCACACTGTCAGATGTCACCATTTTGACAGCATGGGAAAAAGCATTAAGCATTTTCTACCCCATCAAAATTTTGACATTTTTCAAAAGACATATTCACTAAGAACACTAGCTTTGCCCATGGTAAGAAACTGTGTACACTATATACTAAGGTAGGTTTTAGTCAGAAAGACTGAAAATAAGAGAAAGAGATGACACCTGATATCATCACAGAGCGTTACAGAGTACAAGTAGTACACAGGATGTGACAATTTAGAGATTGTGTGACAATTTTATGTTAGGAAATTATAGGAGATGTATAATCAGCTCTCAATCAACTGTGGTAATAAAAAGTGAAAATAGAAGAAAGGACTTCAAAATTAAATCCTATTTTCTTACTTTTATAAAGAGTTTTAATTGTATCCATTACTATATACAAAAAAAGAGCCAATACTAATTTTGAGGGTTCCTTTCTTCATTTTCTTGTATCCCAGTAACTTTAACACAAAAGATAAATAAGTGATAGGGAGATTATGAATAACAATAATCAGCCTTCACATCATCAAGTGTTATGCCTCTTTTTTTCTTCATTTTGAACCAATTAAATCCATAATACTAAAATAATATTTGTAAGACAATGATAATATTCAATGTTTCTTTACTGGTAAATATTTTGTAGCTTTTTAGCAAACTAATACTACAAAATAACTGAATGAAACTTTTCAAAAATTGTTGTTATGAGTGTTTATGTCCAGAAGAATCATTTGGAAGTAAATAGTTTTCTGACACAGAGTTATTAACAGTGCCTAAATCTATTTTCAGATTTCCAAAGAAACCTAAATTAAAACGGTCATTTTGGTTCCAAATGACTCATCATAATAGTTTGTTACAGACAAAGTATGTTTTATTCAATCTCTGTAATACAGAGCAAGAATATACAAATATAAATGTTAAAGTAACTATATCTGAATTTAAATTTTAATTTTAATTAAACATCTAACTGATGCATTCCTCTTGTACACAGTCTTATTTGTTCCTATATTGTTTTAATACAACATGGCAATGTTTTATAATAAATTAATATTCTCTTCTGCATATGAAATACTTCTAGATATATTTATTTGTACATTCACCAAGGCAAGCATATTTCATATCCAATAGCTTTGAATTATAATTAAACATTCAAGTAAATTATTCAAACTTAAATAACTACTTCGAGTTGTAGAGGAAATTGAACATGATAAATAACAAGTAAAATTTCATTCAAAAGAGGTATTAAATAGCTTTTGTTATAAAGAAACAAAAGATCATATTTTAACTCATGTTATTCTTTGTAGAGGGGGGAAATGCTTCTCATGTTTGTGCACTTTAAAATAGATTTTTCAAATGGAACAGTTTAAATGAGAGAAAACCTTAAGAGTAGAGAATGCATTATTTCAAATGCAGAGCAAAATAAAATGGAAAGATACTTAAGAAATCTCAATAGACAGTGACTTTGCTTTAATTGTAGGAGAAAAGTTTCTAATAAAACTCCTGAGAGAAACTGTAAAACATCCTTCTTTGGCAGTCCTTAAAATGTTAATTTAATCTGCAAGGTAGAAATTGTCCACAGGTAAGAGATTTGGATAAAATACATCTTCTCGTTCCGTCTGTACTGACGTTATCTGGTTTGCATGTGAACATAGTAGTAAATATATGACACTTTCATCGATTTGCCCAGGCTGGTCTGTGAACTCCTGAGCTCAGGGAATCTACCCGCCTCGGCCTCTCAAATTGCGAGAATTACAGGTATAAGCCACCACGCCCAGCCAACTATTGATTTAAAAATATTAGATGCTTACTGGTAGGTACTTTTATTCTTATCTCAACAAATAGTGCTAATGATCCAGATAATGCTCATACCACACAACTGCTAAGACTATTTCTGCTGTTATCTAAATCCTTGTTCAGACACACGCCAAACATGTCTATCTGTTGCTTCCTGGAAACAAATAACATATTTCCTGAAATTTCTTCACACTTACATCAATTTACAAATGGCCTAAGGAAAAAAAAAAAAAGGAAGAGAAAAGAAACAAACATTAAAAACTCTCTCAGGTAGAAAAGAGTAGTAAAAGCTGAAAACAAAGAAAATGGACTGTGAAAGATAAAATCCTTTCTCATTTTAGATATAAAAATTTTTTATGCTATAAATGATATAATTATCAACATCAACAACAAAATATGCCACATTCCCTTTGTAGCTTTTAAAAGAAAAGAGAATCAGGAGAAAGATTTTCAGATAAGGATAATTGTAGAAATGGATTAGACTCATTCTTCATGGTTTTTTATTCCTCCTGAGTTTCCCTAATAGAGATCATCATCATGCTTGGTAAAAATGAATATTTTGTTTATTAATTTTTCATTGAATTTATGTACTGCCTATGGCAATAAAACTGGAAATGTTTTTCAGAGGTTAATTGGTAAGTTAGGTCACAATACTTTTAATGTGTATGTCACTTAACCTTGCCATTTTATTTTTAGAAATTCACCCTAATAAAATTATCTCAGGTCTATGAAAATAATAAAGTATAAGTATGCACATTATATTATTTAAAATAGCAAAGTTAATTATGAAAATATAAAGGTTCTAAATAGATGGCTATATATGTCATATGGATATAAGAGAAAACTATGTAATCTTGAAAATTATGGTCTGAATCACGAAACACTTCTGACAAACAGAAGAGAGAATTACAGTCATGATCATTCTGAAATATTGGCAATATGGAAATTAATTTTTTATACATTAATTATTTAATTTTTAATTATTGTTATACTTTAAGTTCTAGGGTACATGTGCATAACATGCAGGTTTGTTACATATGTATACTTGTGCCATGTTGGTGTGCTGCACCCATCAACTCGTCAGCACCCATCAACTCATCCTTTACATCAGGTATAACTCCCAGTGCAATCCCTCCCTCCTCCCCCGTCCCCATAATAGGCCCCGGTGTGTGATGTTCCCCTTCCCGAGTCCAAGTGATCTCATTGTGCAGTTCCCACCTGTGAGTAAGAACATGTGGTGTTTGGTTTTCTGTTCTTGCGATAGTTTCCTGAGAATGATGGTTTCTAGCTGCATCCATATCACTACAAGGGACACAAACTCATCCTTTTTAATGGCTGCATAATATTCCATGGTGTATCTGTGCCACATTTTCTTAATCCAGTCTGTCACTGATGGACATTTGGGTTGATTCCAAGTCTTTGCTATTGTGAACAGTGCCACAATGAACACACATGTGCATGTGTCTTTATAGCAGCATGATTTACAATCCTTTGGGTATATACCTGGTAATGGGATGGCTGGGTCATATGGTACTTCTAGTTCTAGATCCTTGAGGAATCGCCACACTGTTTTCCATAATGGTTGAACTAGTTTACAATCCCACCAACAGTGTAAAAGTGTTCCTATTTCTCCACATCCTCTCCAGCACCTGTTGTTTCCTGACTTTTTAATGATCGCCATTCTAACTGGTGTGAGATGGTATCTCATTGTGGTTTTGATTTGCATTTCTCTGATGGGCAGTGATGACGAGCATTTTTTCATGTGTCTGTTGGCTGTATGCATGTCTTCTTTTGAGAAATGTCTGTTCATATCCCTTGCCCACTTTTTGATGGGGTTGTTTGTTTTTTTCTTGTAAATTTGTTCGAGTTCTTTGTAGGTTCTGGATATCAGCCCTTTGTCAGATGAGTAGATTGCAAAAATTTTCTCCCATTGTGTAAGTTGCCTGTTCACTCTAATGGTAGTTTCTTTTGCTGTGCAGAAGCTCTTTAGTTTAATTAGATCCCATTTGTCAATTTTGAGTTTTGTTGCCATTGCTTTTGGTGTTTTAGACATGAAGCCCTTGCCCATGTCTATGTCCTGAATGGTATTACCTACATTCTAGGGTTTTTATGGTATTAGGTCTAACATTTAAGTCTCTAATCCATCTTGAATTAATTTTCGTATAAGGAGTAAGGAAAGGATCCAGTTTCAGCTTTCTACTTATCACTAGTCAATTTTCCCAGCACCATTTATTAAATAGGGAATCCTTTCCCCATTTCTTGTTTTTGTGAGGTTTGTCAAAGATCAGATGGTTGTGGATGTGTGGTATTATTTCTGAGGACTCTGTTTTATTCCATTGGTCTATATCTCTGTTTTGGTTCCAGTACCATGCTGTTTTGGTTACTGTAGCCTTGTAGTATATTTTGAAGTCAGGTAGCGTGATGCTTCCAGCTTTGTTCTTTTGACTTAGGATTGTCTTGGCAATGCGGGCTCTTTTTTGGTTCCATATGAACTTTAAAGCAGTTTTTTCCAATTCTGTGAAGAAACTCATTGGTAACTAATGGCGATGGCATTGAATCTATAAATTACCTTGGGCAGTATGGTCATTTTCATGATATTGATTCTTCCTATCCATGAGCATGCTATGTTCTTCCATTTGTTTGTGTTGTCTTTCATTTCACTGAGCAGTGGTTTGTAGTTCTCCTTGAAGAGGTCCTTTACATCCCTTGTAAATTGAATTCCTAGGTATTTTATTCTCTTTGAAGCTATTGTGAATGAGAGTTTGTTCATGATTTGGCTCTCTGTTTGTCTGTTACTAGTGTATAAGAATGCTTGTGATTTTTGCACATTAATTTTGTATCCTGAGACTTTGCTGAAGTTGCTTATTAGCTTAAGGAGATTTTGGGCTGAGATGATGGGGTTTTCTAAATATACGATCATGTCATCTGCAAACAGGAACAATTTGACTTCTTCTTTTCCTAACTGAATACCCTTGATTTATTTCTCTTGCCTGATTGCCCTAGCCAGAACTTCCAACACTATGTAAATAGGAGTGGTGAGAGAAGGCATCCCTGTCTTGTGCCCGTTTTCAAAGGGAATTTTTCCAGTTTTTGCCCATTCAGTATGATATTGGCTGTGGGTTTGTCACAAATAGCTCTTATTATTTTGAGATACGTTCCATCAATACCGAATTTATTGAGACTTTTTAGCATGTAGGGCTGTTGAATTTTGTCAAAGGCCTTTTCTGCATTTTTTGAGATAATCATGTGGTTTTGTCTTTGGTTCTGTTTATATACTGGATTACATGTATTGATTTGCGTATGTTGAACCAGCCTTGCATCTCAGGGATGAAGCCCACTTGATCATGGTGGATAAGCTTTTTGATGTGCTGCTGGATCGAGTTTGCCAGTATTTTATTGAGGATTTTTGCATCAATGTTCATCAGGGTTATTGGTCTAAAATTCTCTTTTTTTGTTGTGTCTCTGCCAGGCTTTGGTATCAGGATGATGTTGGCCTCATAAAATGAGTTAGGGAGGATTCCCTCTTTTTCTATTGATTGGAATAGTTTCAGAAGGAATGGTACCAGCTCCTCCTTATATCTCTGGTAGAATTCAGCTGTGAATCCATCTGGTCCTGGACTTTTTTTTTGTTGGTAGGCTATTAATTATTGCCTCAATTTCAGAGCCTGCTATTGGTCTATTCAGGGATTCAACTTCTTCCTGGTTGAGTCTTGGAAGAGTCTAAGTGTCCAGGAAATTATCCATTTCTTCTAGATTTTCTAGTTGATTTGCATAGAGGTGTTTATAGTATTCTCTGATGGTAGTTTGTATTTCTGTGGGGTCAGTGGTGATATCCCCTTTATCATTTTTTATTGCATCTGTTTGATTTTTCTCTCTTTTCTTCTTTATTAGTCTTGCTAGTGGTCTATCAATTTTGTTGATCTTTTCAAAAAACCAACTCCTGGATTCATTGATTTTTTTGGAGGGTTTTTTGTGTCTCTATCTCCTTCATTTCTGCTCTGATCTTAATTATTTCTTGCCTTCTGCTAGCTTTTGAATGTGTTTGCTCCCGCTTCTCTAGTTGTTTTAAATGTGATCTTAGAGTGTCAATTTTAGATCTTTCTGGCTTTCTCTTGTGGGCATTTAGTGCTATAAATTTTCCTCTACACACTGCATTAAATGTGTCCCAGAGATTCTGGTATGTTGTATCTTTGCTCTCATTGGTTTCAAAGAACATCTTTTTTTCTGCTTTCATTTCGTTATGTACCCAGTAGTTATTCAGGAGCAGGTTGTTCAGGTTCCATGTAGTTGAGCGGTTTTGATTGAGTTTCTTAGTCCTGAGTTCTAGTTTGACTGCACTGTGGTCTGAGAGACAGTTTGTTATAATTTCTGTTCTTTTTCATTTGCTGAGGAGTGCTTTACTTCCAATTATGTGGTCAATTTTGGAATAAGTGCAATGTGGTGCTGAGAAGAATGTATATTCTGTTGATTTGGAGTGGAGAGTTCTGTAGATGTCTATTGGGTCTGCTTGGTGCAGAGATGAGTTCAATGCCTGGATATCCTTGTTAACTTTCTGTCTCACTGATCTGTCTAATGTTGACAGTGGGGTATTGAAGTCTCCTATTATTATTGTATGGGAGTCTAAATCTCTTTGTAAGTCTCTAAGGACTTGCTTTATGAATCTGGGTGCTCCTGTATTGGGTGCATATATATTTAGGATAGTTAGCTCTTCCTGTTGAATTGATCCCTTTACCATTATGCAATGGCCTTCTTTGTCTCTTTTGATCTTTGATGGTTTGAAGTCTGTTTTATCAGAGACTAAGATTGCAACCCCTGCTTTTTTTTATTTTCCATTTGCTTGGTAGATCTTCCTCCATCCCTTTATTTTGAGCCTCTGTGTGTCTCTGCATGTGAGGTGCATCTCCTGAATACAGCAAACTGATGGGTCTTGACTCTTTATCCAATTTGCCAGTCTGTGTCTTTTAATTGGACCATTTAATCCATTTACATTTAAGGTTAATATTGTTATGTGTGAACTTGATCCTGCCATTATGATATTAACTGGTTATTTTGCTCATTAGTTGATGCAGTTTCTTCCTAGCATCGATAGTCTTTACATTTTGGCATGTTTTTGCAATGGCTGGTACCGGTTGTTCTTTTCCATGTTTATTACTTCCTTCAGGGTCTCTTGTAGGGAAGGCCTGGTGGTGACAACATCTCTAAGCATTTGCTTATCTGTAAAAGATTTTATTTCTCCTTCACTTATGAAACTTAGTTTGGCTGGATATGAAATTCTGGGTTGAAAATTCTTTTCTTTAAGAATGTTGAATATTGGCACCCACTCTCTTCTGGCTTGGAGAGTTTCTGCCAAGACATCTGCTGTTAGTCTGATGGGCTTCCCTTTGTGGATAACCCGACCTTTCTCTCTGGCTGCCCTTAACAGTTTTTCCTTCATTTCAACTTTGGTGAATCTGACAATTATCTGTCTTAGAGTTGCTCTTCTCGAGGAGTATCTTTGTGGCATTCTCTGTATTTCCTGAATTTGAATATTGGCCTGCCTTACTAGGTTGGGGAAGTTCTCCTGGATGATATCCTGAAGAGTGTTTTCCAACTTGGTTCCATTTTCCCCCTCACTTTCAGGCACCCCAATCAGACGTAGATTTGGTCTTTTCACATAATCCCATACTTCTTGAAGGCTTTGTTCATTTCTTTTTCCTCTTTTTTTTTTTAGACTTTTCTTCTTGCTTCATTTCATTCATTTGATCCTCAATCGCTGATACTCTTTCTTCCAGTTGATCAAGTCAGTTACTAAAGCTTGTGCATTTGTCACGTATTTCTCATGTCATGGTTTTTATCTCTGTCAGTTCGTTTATGGCTTCTTTGCATTCATTATTCTAGTTATCCATTCTTCCATTATTTTTTCAAGATTTTTAGTTTCTTTGCATTGGGTACGTAATTCCTCCTTTAGCTCTGAGAAGTTTGATGGACTGAAGTCTTCTTCTCTCAACTTGTCAAAGTCATTCTCTGTCCAGCTTTGATCCATTGCTGGTGATGAGCTGTGTTCCTTTGGAGGGGGAGACGTGCTCTTATTTTTTGAGTTTCTTGCTTTTCTGCCCTGCTTTTTCCCCATCTTTGTGGTTTCATCTGCCTTTGGTCTTTGATGATGGTGACGTACTGATGGGATTTTGGTGTGGGTGTCCTTCCTGTTTGTTAGTTTTTCTTCTAACAGTCAGGACCCTCAGCTGTAGGTCTGTTGGAGATTGCTTGAGGTTCACTCCAGACCCTGTTTGCCTGGGTATCAGCATCAGATGCTGCAGAAGATAGAATATTGCTGAACAGAGTGTGTACCTGTCTGATTCTTGCTTTGGAAACTTCGTCTCAGGGGTGTAGCCTGCCGTGTGAGGTGTAGGGTGTCAGTCTGCCCCTAGTGGGGGTTGTCTCCTAGTTAGGCTACTCAGGGGTCAGGGACCCACTTGAGCAAGCAGTCTGTCCATTCTCAGATCTCAACCTCCGTGTTGGGAGCCCACTGCTCTCTTCAAAGCTGTCAGACAGGGTCATTTGCATCTGCAGAGGTTTCTGCTGCTTTTTTTTGTTTGTTTAGCTGTGCCCTGTCCCCAGAGGTGGAGTCTACAGAGACAGGCAGGCCTCCTTGAGCTGCTGTGGGCTCCACCCAGTTCGAGCTTCCCAGGGGCTTTGTTTACCTACTTAAGCCTCAGCAATGGTGGGCACCCCTCCCCCAGCCTCTCTGCTGCCTTGCAGTTAGATCGCAGACTGCTGTGCTAGCAATGAGGGAGGCTCCGAGGGCATGGGACCCTCCCGACCAGGTGTGGGATATAATCTCCTGGTGTGCCGTTTGCTAAGACCCTTGGTAAAGCGCAGTATTGGCGTGGGGGTTACCCAATTTTCCACGTGTTGTGTATCTCAGTTCCCCTGGCTAGAAAAAGGGATTCCCTTCCCCCTTGCACTTCCCAGGTGAGGTGATGCCTTGCCCTGCTTCAGCTCTTGCTGGTCGGGCTGCAGCAGTTGACCAGCATGGATTGTCCAGCACTCCCTAGTGAGATGACCCCAGTACCTCAGTTGAAAATGCAGAAATCACCCATCTTCTGTGTCGCTGATGCTGGGAGCTGGAGACTGGAGCTGTTCCTATTCGGTCATCTTGCTCTGTCCCCCTGGAAATTAGTTTTAAAAGCATATTTAAATTTCTTTTATTATGCCTCTTTTCACTTGCATAAATAAAATTTTATTTTGAATTGTTCCACTCTCTTTGCTGTTTGCTGTTAGACATGTGGGAGACAGTCATTTGCTTTGTTTTAAAAAATAAATATATGTAAATAAATACATAAACTTAACTTCTTTATAGTTTTGTTTTTTTTTTTTTTTTTTTTGAGATGGAGTCTCATTCTGTCATCCAGGCAAGAGTGCAATGGTGCAATCTCAGTTCACTGCAACCTCCGCCTCCCAGGTTCAAGTAATTCTCCTTCCTCAGCCTCCCAAGTAACTGGGATTATAGGTGCATGCTGCTATGCCCAGCTAATTTTTTGTATTTTAGTAGAGACAGGGTTTCATTGATTTGCCCAGGCTGGTCTGCGAACTCCTGAACTCAGGGAATCCACCCTCCTCAGTCTCCTAAAGTGCTAGTATTACAAGCATGAGTCACTACGCCTGACCAACTATTGATTTAAAGAAAGGTTTCCTCAGTTCTCAGTATTATAGATACAAACTATCTTTTTTGAAATAAACTTGTTCAACTATTAATAAGTACTAAGAAGTAAGTAAAGACAAATTTAAAATTATAGAAACAATTGAATTTATGAAATAAAATTATTATATAAAAATGGAAATAGAGAAAATTAGAAATGAGGAAACTGTCAGAGAGACTGCTGGAGCTCTAATTCTGATGAGAAGAGGAAAATAATTTTTTCCAGGTTATAAATAGGAAGATACAGAAGTATAGAAAAACAAGAGGGTTACTGATATAAAATGAGTTGCATTTCTAATGTCTTTGGAGAAATCAGAGACTTTGAGTACATGGAAGTAGCAATCATTAACTGGCATATGCAATCTATGAAGATAGAAATAGAACACAGTTCAATACAGTTAGGATATGGAAACAGAGGCAGTGTTGAGAGGAGCTGATGACAACTTTTTGAGAAGAATGCTGTGTATGTTTTTCTCACTGATGAATGCTTGTCAGGCTAAAAGGAGGGAAGGAAAAGCTACACAGACCACTGAAGCTACCTTGAGGGCAGCCTGAAGATGGATGATGAGCTGTATATGAAAATGATGGCTAGGACAAGCTGCAAGTATATGACTCAGACAGGAAAGGCAGTGCAGCACAACCTTCACATGTGCTCCAAGGAAGTGATCAAATCTTTGCTATAAGTGAGAGTGAGGGACGTGGTATGACTATTGATGATATTTACAGATTCACAGTTCTATGGACTTGTATAATCATAACGTTTGATATATGTTGCCTGTTGCTTTAGGTTACTTATGACTTCCAAACTATTGAAAGTTAATTAATTGATGTGCTTCACTTAAACGAAACGATATATATCAACCATACAAAATTTGGGAACTTTGTGAATTAAATACAATCATTATCATACCACCCTTTCCTCATTTCAGAATGATCATGAATGCTTCATTATTTCACCGTGGTCTGAAAAATCTATAAAGCCTTGTTGTCACTTTGTCCTTTCAGCACACTTGTCTGGCAAAACCCTAGAGTGCTGGATGAATCCAATAACTGCCTTTTCTGAGCTTGCACCTGGATAGTTAAACCCAGCTGCCACTATAAATTTATGGTTCAACATCAACCAGGTTTCCAAAACTTTATGGCAATGCTATCTCTTGTAGTTAGTTGCTTCTCACATTCTTTAAAATAAATATTTCAAAACTCCCCTACATTCTTCAACCCTCCACCTCCTCTCCTGTTTGAATAATGACATTACTTCTCACTTCAAAGAGAAAATAGAAGCCAAAAAGAATGCTGAGGACTCATAGCATTTCATACCCATATTTGCAAGTCAGCCTACTTCTGCCCTCACCCTATTCTCTTGTATCTTTCTCTTGCCATGCCCACACCTGGGCTGTCCGTTGACCTTCTTAACTGGCTATCCTTAACATTTACACCTACTTAATCCTCTCAACTCAGAAAAAATACATATATATATATGTATTTATATATGTATATATATTATATATATGTATAATATATATATAATATATATATATATATATTCCCCAAATTCACACCTTTTTGTTCTATACTCTTTTCTTGCATTTACAGTCAAATGTATTGAAAAGTGCCTTTACCTCAAATTTCCATTTGTTTACTTCTCTGCACTCCTCCAGAGATAAATCATAACACAATAGAAATCACCACCATTCAAAAAATCTCTCCTGCTAAGATGTCACTAATTCTAAGGTACACTTTTGGATCTATGGTCTTCCATTAATTTTTTTTACATATGGAAAGTCTTTGACCTGCTGGATCAGTTTTCAACTCACTTTCTTTTTTGGATTCTGTGGAACTCCATTGTCCTGGTTTTCTTCCACTCTATGAAGTCTCTCTCCATTTATTTTGTTTCCCTAATCAATTTTTTCATTGTTGGCATTTCTTGAGGTTCCTTCTGAGGCTCTCTTCTTATGCATGGCATGTAACACTGTTTAAGATGGGTATATATGTAAATGGTTAACATTTTCTTTTACATTTCAATTCCAAATATCTGTCTGTCCAATCATTTACAGGTAGATGTTTCTCAGACACGTAAACTCAATTACTGAGAAGTCTGTATCTTTTACCCATCAAATCTATTTTCCGTCCAGCTCTGACCCCCATCTAAATCCACAGCATTAAAGTGCACTCAAATGTTTGTGTAGAAAATATGAAAATATGAAAATCTTTCCTGATACTCCATCTCTTTTTCTCCTAAAATCCAATCAATCTTTATACTTTGGGGGTGCTTTTTCTATCTATTCAATCATCAAGTTATATTTTGTTTCCACTACTCTGATCATCTACCCCAAGTCACTTTATCATTTCTCTGAACACCTGCAATAGTAACCTTTCCAAAAGCATGTGACGCATGCATAAAGCTTTTTGATATCTTTTTTATTTCTCTTAAAGGTAAAGACAAATCCTAAACAGGATATACAAACCCTTGAAGATCAAGCTTCAGTCTACTTTGTGGCAGACCCACAATTCATTCCAACATAATTTTTCTTTTTTTGATAAAACTACTTGTTATCAACTTTCATTTTAAGTTCTGGGGTACATGTGCAGCATATGCAGGTTTGTTACATAGGTAAATGTGTGCCATGGTGGTTTGCTGCACAGATCAACCCCTCACTTAGTCCTTCTGTTATAAAGATACGTACACGTATATGTTCACTGCAGCATTATTCACAATAGCAAACACATGGAATCAACTCAAATGCCCATCAATTATACATTTGATAAAGAAAATGTAGTACATATACTCTATGGAATACTATGCGGCCATAAAAATGAATGAGATCCTATCCTTTGCTGGGACATAGATGGAGCTGGAAGAGCCTCTTTTAAAAAAAGACTTTAGATGTTATTTGCTGTAAAAACATTCCCAACAATATGTTGTTAAACCTCATTTTGTGGCACTTTCTCCTTGCCTTTCAGCTTCAGACATGTAATCTTTATTGTAAAAATAAGAACTTGTAAATTTGATTTTATTTAATTTTTTAAAATTCTAAAATGCTGTATTTTCTCTTGCCTATGGGTCTTCATGCATGAACTTATTCCTGACTGGGGCACTCTCCCAACCTCATTACTCACTTTTATTAACTCCTTCATGTACTGATTTAGACAAATCACTACAAAAAGACCTCCTTGACCCCAAAACTAGGCTAGGCTCACCTAAAATGCATTATTAGTGAACCTCATACTTTCTCTTTCTACATCATTCTCACACTTATAACCCTCAGTCTCACCGTAGTGTCTTGATGATGTGATTTCTGATCCAGAGACTAGTTTCTCTTGTTCCACATTTGATGCTCATCACCTATTATGACACCTAGTATACCACAGGTCCACAGTACCTGCTGGTTAAATACGTTACTCAATTTAGTGCTTTAATTGATAATACTGTTATATAGTCATGATCTTAGTATCCCCTAGATAAGTGATAACTCAGATATAGGATTACATTTTTTCAGATTTTTTTTTTTTTTTTTTTTTTTTTTTTATCCAGTTGAGGCAAAATTTACATAGGGTAACAGGCACAAACACTACATATACTGTTTGGCCTGTGATCCCTACTCATATTGATCTGCCCAAACTTCCAACTATATTCTTAACTGAGGGACATCTTTCAGTTCTACCTGGATTCCTGGTAATTTCTTTTCTTTCTTTCTTTCTTTTTTTTTTTATACGGAGTCTCTCTCTGTCGCCCAGGCTGGAGTGCAGTGGCGCGATCTCCTGCTCACTGCAAACTCCACCTTCCAGGTTCACGCCATTCTCCTGCCTCAGCCTCCCGAGTAGCTGGGACCACAGGTGCCCGCCACCACGCCCAGCTAATTTTTTATATTTTTAGTAGAGACGGGGTTTCACTGTGTTAGTGAGGATGGTCTCGATCTCCTGACCTCGTGATCCGCCCGCCTCAGCCTCCCAAAGTGCTGGGAGCCACCGCGCCCAGGCCCGGGTTTCTGGAAATTTCACTGTAGCTTAGGAAAACTCTCCAGACAGTAAAATGGGGGCAATTCTAGGGCTTATTTTGTTTTCTAATTCAGGAATCACTGTCCTTCATGATCTGATGCCCATTGTCTGAAAATTAAATTTTATAAAAATTTTTATATATTATATATGTATATAAATTTTATGTGTTTTGTCTATTTTTAGTTGCTTCAGCTGTGAAAGTACATCCAGTTCCTATGACTGCATATTGCCCAGAAATGGAGGTCCCGTTTAACACAATAAGACTACTATCTTTCTATTTGATTCCTAATTGTCTTACTAGTTTTTTATTTCCTCCCTTAGCATGATAGGGATAGTGAGTTTCCCTGATCTTAGGTTGGGCAATTGGCAGATTTATTTTATTTTATTTTATTTTACTTTATTTTATTTTATTTTATTTTATTTTATTTTATTTTATTTTGTTTTTTTGAGACAGAGTCCTGCTCTGTCACCCAGGCTAGAGTGCAGTAGTGTGATCTTGGCTCACTGCTACCTCCCCATCTCAGGTTCAAGTGATTCTCCTGCCTCAGCCTCCTGAGTAGCTGGGATTACAGGCACCCGCCATCATGCCCGGCTAATTTTTTGTATTTTTAGTAGAAATAGGGTTTCCCCATGTTGGCCAGGCTGGTCTCAGACTCTTGACCTCAGGTGTTCTGCCAGCCTCGGCCTCCCAAAGTGCTAGGATTACAGGCGTGAGCCACCATGCCTGGCCTAGCAGACATTTATACAGTAAAATAATAAGCTCCTACTAGGTGTGTCTTGGGGCTGTGCCTTCCATGACTGGAACACCCTTGCATATTGCAGATAAGAGAAAATAAAGTCTGTTGACCATTTTCTTCTCGCGTAAATTAAGATATCACGAGATTGATAAACTCAAATACTCACTGGCTTACATGTATGAGCACGAAGGAAATAGTGGGATAATTTTAACTTTGTCAAAGAACATCTTTTATTTTGTGGTGTAAGATTTGACACAAATTCATGAGAAACAAATCATCATGCATTAGGCCAGATTTCCTTATAAACTCTAGTTAGTGTACTAAGAACCAAACTGTCAGCTGATGGCCACTTGGCCCTCAGATTAGCCAAAATATTGTGAATTAGATAAAATTTTCCGTGAAATCTGATTGATCCCCACGCATCAACTATTGCTATTCTCATAATTTTGGAATAATGTGTACCTTTGTAAAGTTAAAATCAAATCTAATGCACCCAAGAGGGTCTGAGTTAACATTATGGAGCATGTTAACTTAAAAATGCTGGACTTTACCAGATATAAATTTTCAGTGATGCCCAGAGACAGTGACCACTGGGAACTTAGATTAAGTGGGTATAGCCCCAATGAAGTGTTAAGAAACAAAACAGAAAATCAGTGCGATTCTACAAGAGTTTCAATTGTTTTTCACTCAGAATTGTCAAAAATGAAAATCATAGGCAACTGAGTTTTATAGGAGTTATAATGTAAAATAAATAAACATATAAAAGTCAGCCCTCGTAAATAGGCTACTTCTGTTAAAATAAATAATTCCTGGAAAAGGAATTCTGATCTGAATGGCCCTTGCTTTGGTTCATATTGAAGCCCAGCTTCATCCATACCCTTTCAAAATCTTGTTTATTTTTGTAATTTTCTATGAGATACTCCAGTGTCAGTAATTAAATTCACTTGTTTTCCTTTAAAAATGTTGAAGACAGATTTTATTCTTCTTCTACCAAAAAAGCCTTAATGTACTCCATTTATAATTTTTATTTGAGTGTTGTTTCTTTATTAAATGTATATTTACTAAAATTTTGCATACTATATTAGATTTCCTTAAAGTGGCTCTCAGACTTATCAATTCTAATTCTTCCCTCTATTTTCGTCCTGTACTGTAATTTAAAAAATATATTTGTGTTGTATTTTTCTCTATACATTTGTTCTTTTCTAATTACTAAAGCTTAAAATTTAATCTCTTTTTAAAGAAATAAACTAAAGCAAGTAAGATTGTGATGTTACATCTCAGTGCAACTTAAGTTGTGAAACTTAATTTTGATCTAATTGTTTCTTTTCAAAATATGTTTCATTGCATACTTGATTGCTTGATATATTCAGAAAGGCATTTTTTAATTTATAAGCTTGATTTTCTTAAGTTGACACAATTGTTTTCATACTATGTTTTCAAAATATGTGAATCAATGCATTTGTTTTTGTGTGTAATTGATTTTAATCTAAGAACATGTAAATGTTCAAAATAAAGCTATGGTTTCTTGAAAAGAGCTCTATTCTTAATCCATGGAAGAATTTATTTAATATATACTCAATCCCTTCTATAAATTATGTTTTTTATGGCTACTATTTGCCTTTTGTAAGTTTGTCTGCTTAAGATTCCATAGACTAATACTGGTATACTGATATCTTTTCCAGTGATTTATTTCCTGTCAGTTCACTTTGAATTTTTTTTCAGTTGTCTTTCATGTAAGTGACATCCTGTAGCAAAATAATCTCCCTTCTGCTCTGATGTCTCTTACATCAGCCTTTAAGGTTGATATTTTAGGTCATAATTCATAATATTACTTGACATCACCTAATCTTATTTTACGAGTATACATATGTTTCTTTGTTAGTTCTTTTTCATTGTTTTGAAGTGTCGATTTTTTTTTTCTTTCCATTGAATGGACTATACCTGGACTTTCATAGTTTTGATGTTTTATATTTCAAACTTCATTTTGAGTACCTCTTTTATTTTTTTCCTAAGACTTCATAATTTTCTCTGTTATATTGTTGAACACTAAAAAATTACACTTTAAAAGGGTTTGTTTTCATCATAATAGAAATTAATGTTTTTCTTCTATCCTTATAGTAACATACCTTTTAATGTTGTAGAGCCATATTTAGTAAAGCCATGTATTGCTTTTTTTCTCCCTCAGTTTTTACTCAGCTTTGATTGAAAAGTGATGTTTCTAGGCCTTGTTTTTGGCAGCAATCAAATATAGAGATTGTATTATTTTCTCCTCATTGCCCTACTTCCTAATGATAGACTCGTTTTTTCAGATGTTGACTATGTGGCTAAGGGGATATGCACAACCCAAACCAAATTTTTGGTTCAACTGGCAATGACAGATCCAGGCTTTCTGGAGTCTGAAGTTTATATAATTCTAGGTGTTCTCATTAAGAAAAAGAGTATGAAAATGCGAATGTAGAGTTAGCAACAAAATTGATATACAGAGTATTTAGAATGAATAAGTAAATCCCTACAAATCACTTGCATCTTAGAAATCTGAGTCTCTTTCTCTCTAATTCCTTTACCAGAAATGTTACATAGAAGTAGTTTCTGATTACAATTTGATATCTCTCCTGCTCTCATTCTTTTACCACTAACCCCCTAAACCCTCCCTGCTACTCAGAGTAGGGTCCGCGGATCAAAACCATGGGAGGTTGCTAAAAATGCAAAACCTTAGGTCCCAGGTATGACCTACTAAATCAGAATCTGCAAATTTCGACAAGGTCCTCAGGTGATTTATGTGCACATGAAAGGTTGGTGAATACTGCATAACTCCACCTACTTACAGCACCTAAATAGACTGTAAGTGAGGGGCCTGAAATGTAATGAAGCGGGTTTTTTTTTTTTTTTTTTTTTTTTTTGAAATCAGCTTTGCAGTAAGGATAAGATAACTTTGGCTCACTTGGTAATGAACAACATTTAGATATTCTGCACTGGTTCTACGCAATACAGGGAAGGATTCACAAATATGCATACACTTTATTGAGGGTCCTTCAAGGCTCTCTCTTAAAAGTCGCTTATTTCATATTCCAGGATGCAGTGATAATGACACAAAACTGTTTTTTTTAGCAGTGAATTCCCCCCAGACAGCCAGATTAGTTCATTAAATGAATGATTAGATAAGGCTATACTGAATTGGGCCTGCGGGATCTGGGAGTCCTCAAATAGCTCTAGTTAAAGGAGGAAATCTGGGAGGGTAGTCTCTTGTGGGAAAGACTCTGGAAAGAAAGACAGGGGCCTAATGGCCACTAGCAAAAGAGGAATGTGGGGAAAAATAATGTGAGACTCTGTGTTAGGCTGTTGACTTTCTACTGTGACACAAATCCTCTTTTCTGTGTCCCCACAGAATCTTCTGTAAAATCTACTTTGCTCCCCTATGCTTTTTTGGAGGGGATTTTCTTTTTCAGGAGAAAAACTGCTGGACTCTGCTGTGAAGTTGGCAAAAAGCAAAACCACAGGCTGCCCACTGGAGGGCAGCTGCCTGTGGGTTACTTCATGCACTGTGGCCTCTGCTCTTCACCCTGCCTTTGTAAGAGGACTGAGCGGCACATCGCAATTGTATGGGCAAAGAGGTTGGGTGAGTGGAGCTCTCAGCATGTTAAAAAGCTCTCTTTCTCAGTGGAAGGAGGTAGAGACCCTGAAATTTTATTTGTGCTTCGTTGGTGGAAACCTCTTCCTTTTAGTCTTATTTGCCCTTGATTTAGTGTTTCTGGGATTAAAACTTGATACTGTAAACCCAGAAACTCTGAGACAGGTGTCAGTTAATTTAGAAAGTTTATTTTGCCAAGGTTGAGGACGCGCCTGTGACACAGCTTCAGGAAGTCCTGACGACATGTGCCCAGGATAGTCAGGGCACAGCTTGATTTTATACATTTAGGGAACATGAGATATCAATCCATATATGTAAGAAGTACATTAGTTCGGTCTGGAAAGGTGGGACAACCTGAAGCAAAGGCAGAAGACTCGAAACTGGGAGGGAGGTTCCAGAAGCTGGACTAAGCATTCTTTGTGTTGCTGTTCATCTTTGTATCTCTGAGGTTTTTGTGGTTATTCCAATGAATAATTGGGATAGGATACTCAGACATTACTAATTAGACTATTTTCATTAAACTTTTTGACTCAATTATATGTCAGGAAAACTTACCTGGTATTACACACGTTTTCTAGAATTTTTGTAATGAGAAATATGTTAACATCATATTTTCTGAAACTAAGGCAATTTCATATAGAAAAATTGGTTCTGATAGAAGTGGCAAAATAATAATAATAACAACAACAACAACAACAACAACAACAACAATTTAAAGGAGAATCAGGCCAGGCACGGTGGCTCGCGTCTGCAATTCCAGCACTTTGAGAGGTGAGGAGGGCAGATCACAAGGTCAGGAGATCGAGACCAATCCTGGCAAACACAGTGAAACCCCGTCTCTACTAAAAATACAAAAAATTCACCAAGCGTGTTGGCGGGCGCCTGTAGTTCCAACTACTCAGGAGACTGAAGCAGTAGTATGGCGTGAACCCAGGAGACAGAGCCTGCATTGAGCCGAGATGGGGCCACTGCACTCCAGCCTGGGTGACAGAGCGAGACTCCATCTCAAAAAAAAAAAAAAGAAAAAAAAGGAGAAACAAATTTTACTTGTTTCAATCATGCATTGGGTTACAAATAGCATATTGTCATCCATCTGAAAAATCTACCTGGTTCATTCATTCTTTTGGTTTGATGGATTATTTCTTATACTTTCCTTCTTGCCTCTTTCTCTTCTCTTGCTACTTTCCTCCCAAAAAAGGATGGCAAACAAGATAGATGGTTCTCTCACACTTTCCAATGTTTCCCTCAACACAGACAGCGTCATGGTACAGAAAACCTCTGCCTCATATCAGGAAAGTTTATAACTCTCTCTTTACCAGGTGATAGCAGAAGGTCTCATAAATTCACTGATTAGACAGAGAAAACAAATCATAGAAATACATACTTTTGAAGTTGTTTCCTAGAAAAAGTTTCATGTTACCACAATTGCTGGGTCTGTTTTTTCTCCTGGGCCTGATAATCTAATTTTTTAAAAGATAAGTGTAAATCAATTTTTAATATTGAATATGTTCCTTTACATATGAAGTTTTACTTTTTCTTGCCTGCACTCTTTTAGATGGAGTCGTATCTGCTACCAAAAAACCATAATAATGTTTAGTTGTTATTTTACATATACTTTTTATTAAAACATAAAAAATAAATATTTTATCTGTGTTAACACTGATGGGGAGAAAGCAACTCTCCAATTGTTGTGTCTTTTCTCCATAGTTCATAATAAATAGAACAAAATTGCGTTTTATAATCAAGACAAGAGTTCTGAGTGAGACCTTTTGAGTGCTATTTGTATAAAGTCTGGATAGTATCTTTTCAAAATTTATTTTCGTATGGCACATAAGCAGTGATTCTAAATAGCATGGCATGGGTTTTAGCAGCAGATTACAAAAGAATGTCAGTTTAACTAAACAATATTTTTAACACTATGAGAAAATGTTTCCTCATTCTTTGAGTGCAGATGCTTACCCTTCCCTCAGGTCTTTTACTTTATATTTACTTTGAAAATTTTATCCTGAAAATGTTTTAAATATCCAAAAAATGAGAGAGAACAGTATAATGAAACCCAATATACTCATTACATGGTTCCAATAAATATAACATTTTACCAATTTTATTTTATCACTATTTTCTGTCAGTGTTATAGCTTGATGTTTTAAAGCAAGTCTAATACAACCATTCGTTTACCTTTCATTCTTAAGTATTGTTATAGCAACTTTAAAAATACAACCCCAGTGCTATTATCACACATCACAATTAATTTCTTAATACCCAGACTCCATTCAGTTTTTCAAGATTGACTTGTCCATGCCTCTTTATGGTTGATTTGTTTAAATTAGCATCAACAAGGTACATACATAATGTCTTGCTTGTAGTTTTGTAAATCTTCTTTATTCCTTAACAATCCTCCATGGTTCATGCCATGTCTTTCTTCACGACATGTTTTTAAACAACTCAATTTTAATATCATTTGAACTTAATGTCCCATATTCTGAATTTGACTGAATGGTTGCTTCTTGTGTTGTTCAAATTGTCCTTTATCTCCCATTCACTGTGTCATTGAAGGGGTGGTGAGGATTAAGTTATTTTTTTCTACTTTATTCTTTAAACCAAGACTACTACACAGACATTGCTATGAATTTTCTATTCCACCATGTCAGCAGGCAGGTTATGTCTAGCCATCCCATTGATTGATTCTTAGGTTTGGATGTTGTCAGCCTCCTCTCTCTTTTATCTTTCACATTAGCCTTTACAAAATACTATCATAGCAACCAGAACATTAAATTGCATTTAGTTGTATGTGTGCTTCTTATAAACTGACTGCAAAGTTCTTAAAGTCAAGAATAGCAACAAATTAAAACAAAAAACTATTGCTAAGTTATATTTATTATAAACATGAAAGAATAATTCAATATTTAAAAACTATTAATATAGAATGCACATCAATCAAATTTTTAAAAATGACTAGATCTTCTTTTGTTAGATGCAAAAAAGACACCTTACTACTTACCTAATTAAAAGTATCTTCAAGAATATAAAGAATGGCTTATTATTTAACATGATGAGAAAATATAGTTATAAGACATCTGAAATCCCAGTATTTTTAAAAATCAATTTCAATAAGAATGTTGGATGTTTTACAAAGGGATTTTTTTTACTTATTTATATAATATATCTACATCACTTTCAAAAACATATGCAAATTAAAATCCCTATTTTGAAATCACAACCATAGCATAATCAATAAAGATTCATACGTTCTAATATAAGTAAGTGTATGATTCCTCGACCAGCAGAAAGAAGCCATAAACCCTTATTAAAATTAGCTTTTAGTTTCTCTAAATGTTATTTCCACAGCTTAGTAAACACTAAAAAAAGGGTTTTTTTTTTTTTTTTTTTTTTTGTATAAATAATGTACTCTCCACTCAAAAGGATGCAACTTGTCTAAAGTGTATTTATTTTTAACATGGCCTATAATTTCTTCTTCTTAAGATACAGTATATTCTCTCATAGACTTACTGAAACATGAAGTTCAACATAAAATATTTCCTTATTTATATTTTGTTTTTATTGATACATAATAAATGGATATTTTTGAGGGGCAAAGGTAATATTTTGATACATTTGTATAATGTGCAATAATCAAATGATGACAATTTAAATATTCATCACCTTTAATGTTTATCTTTCCTTTATGCTACAAACATTGAAATTAATCTCTACCAGCTGTTTTAAAATATACAACAAATTATTGTTTACTATAGTCATACTACTGATTTACCAAACATAAAAATGAAAATTTAAGGACTCTTCACTGGCTTTCCAAGTATAAAGATTATTAATAATATTATTCTATACATGCAAACAAATGGTTTAGGAATTTATATTTAGCACAGCAAATAATGCAAAATTACCTATTTTGAATCCAAGGAAATTGCTTAATATGCCCACTAAAGATCAGAGGCAACTTTATGCTTTATCCAACACAATATTGCTTGTGTTTTGTGGAGTTGATGAAATCAGACTCTGCTTTTGTCCTTGTTTTAAATCTGGTGGAGGCTTCTTGTTTTTGGCCAAAACATGCAAATTAGATCATTGAATAAAATAACGTGAATTTCCAGAATTTGAAATTGGTCATAATTAATAGCAAATTATTTACTTTGTTCCAAAGTAAAAATGGCAGAAATAAATTTGCAGATATAGAAAGAGTATTTCCACACAATTTTCTGTCTCAGAAGCATTCTAATTAGTAAGTCTATCATGAATAAGGAATAGTTTGCTCCTATAAAACTTAAGACAGAATTTGTCAAGCCACTTTAAATCATTTTGAATGGTCCAATTATCCAAACTGTGTTTTGAATGTAATCATGCAAAATGCATGAGATTTCTATCCAGCTTCTGGTGAGACTGATCATTAAGCTCATAGAATTGTGTTTTAAAAATGAAAAGTCTTCTTTCACTTATCTAAATAAATTTAGTAGTTTATGAATTTAACAGGGGATATGGATTTTTTTTTAATACAGAGGAAATTAGTGCAGATTCTAAGACATTTAGATTGTTTTCTTAACGAGATTCATCTGCCTCTACCAATATTACTGAAAAATAGCTATGGATTTGTGAATATTTATTGTCCCTAATCTACTCCTTTTCAATGTTCATCATTTCTCATTTTGAATGTAATTTGCTCCATTGTCTCCTTTTCTTAAGTTTGGAATGAGAAATCTGACTTCAGTGTGATGCTTACTTCTTTGCAGGGTTTCATATTTTTCTCTCTAGGCATTTCTGTTAATCCTAATTTTCTGAAATTTCACTGTAATAGCATAGGTGTATTTTTCTGTTACTTTTTAATTCATTTTGCTTTGCATTCAGTGAGTCATCTTAATCTAAATATTTATATCTTTCGTAAGACAGCTAAAATGATTTCCCAATTATTTTTTATAAATACTTTCTGCCTTCTACTTGCTGTGTTTTCTCCCTCCGGAATGCCTATTTCTAAAAGAGAATAATCAGAAAGTCTAAATCATACTTCTTACCGTGGTGGGTTTTTTTTTCTTAATTTCCTCCGTTTATAGGTTTGTGATCCATTCTCAAATATTTTCAGCTCTATCTTTCTGCTTGCTAATCCCCTCTTCATCTATGTCTCTACTGTACTGCAATTCTTCCCGTCTGCTAAATGTGTTATTTTGAAAAGTCTACATATATGGTCATGTACACACACACACAATTTCTAGAATTTCTTCTTGATAATCATTTCATAATAATCTCTTCCTCCACATCTGAATGTCTTTAAAGGTGATATCTCTATTTTTCTGAACATATCGATATAATTACTTCTGAATCCTATTTGTTCTAAGGGATTTAATTCTTCCGGTGCAAGTTCTTTATATTTTCTACTTTCATTTTTTCTTCTATTGCGTTACTTCTTAGATATTTTGTATTCTCGATTGGGTGCTTATCATCATAGTTGAGATTAATTGTTAGATGTCCCTTGCTTCTTTTTGTACTGGGGTGGGAAGGAAAATTATCACAGGACTTGATTTTTTTTTTTTTAATTTCATGTGATTTCTTTCTCCCTTCCTCTCTTCCTTCCTTTTTTTTTTGGTGAGAAAAGGAAAAGCATGGATCAATCTACTAGACAAGGTACCTCAGCAATTGGTGTTCTGTGGTGGACAGATGTCCACCCTTTCTTGGTGTTCTCAATGACTCCTAGCATTTCCCAAGTTCCTACATTCTGGAACATGAATCCTGGCCTGTCCAGAATGTAGGACATGGAACATGAGAAGACAGAGAATCTCATTTCGGATACAAGGCACATATGAGGTGACATATGGACAAAGGTCAACCTCCTGTCTTCTCCCACTGCAGAATCGACTCACTTTGTTTATTTCCCTAATGTCTGCTCCAGATTCTGGAATCCTACTCCCATATATTTCTGTTTTGCAAAACACTTGGAAATGAGGATGAGTTAATATATTATGTATAATATATTTTAACCTCACTCAAAAAATCATGCTCTTATCCTTTTAAATTTTATCTTTAATAATGTATTACTTCAAATATATAGGAATAGAAATATAATGAACAACAGTTACTCATGAACAAATTTTAACAAATCATAGAATTTTACCGTATCTGCATAATGTACTTATATTAAAGAAATGGATATATTTGAGGATGCTGAATAATCATACTTAATGCCATTTTTCTTCTCCATGAGGTAATTATACAAAACTTGCCTAAATCAGTTTTTACACTTCCTATAGAATATAAATGTTTCTGTAGGTAATATATCTGAAAGTGAAATTGCTAGGTTTTAAGATATATATTCCAACCTAACTGTATTTTCCAAATTGCTCTTCAATGTAAGAATTTCATTCTAAAATGTTATCAACTATATGTTCAAGAGAGAAGAGCCTAGATGATTTAACACATGAGGATAGAAAGAGCTTCTTCCACCAGGAGACCACATCATCAAGAGAACCAGCACACTCCAAACATGTCTTTGGAAAGATGGCATTGAAAGTGGACAGAGGGAAGGTGCAGACCAAGGGCTGAAAGGAGAGGCAGCTGGGAATCCTGTATAGAGTTGTGAGCACATCCTAGGGAAGGGTGAATAAAGGAGGCATAGAGTGGTCCATTCTTGCCACAGACCTCTGGAATCATAGCTGCAGGAGACCTCATGATCCCCACAGACATTTGAGCAGGCAGGGAGAACTTCCGGGAGAGTCTGCAAAGACAGAACTCCAGTTTGCATGGAGCCCACAGGGTCGGGTACAGGAGTGGCTGCAGGGGAGCATGGCCATGGGTGTCCATTCTTGAAGGTTCATAATTCTCTAGGTGGCTTTAGCATTTGTTGGCTGCTGGACATGGACAGAGTCAGACTATCTTGCCTGTAGAACAGGGATAGTCTGATCTGAACACCCTACTATGTCCTCACATGTCCCAGGGTAACTTCCTAGCCACACCTGCTTGGAGCACAGCCTTGGCTGACCAGCCAAGGTCCTTGCCAATGGCCACTGCCATAGCCCTTTCACCGGAAGACCCTGCCTAAAAGTCAAAGAGCTTCTACAGGTAGGAATTGCTGACATGCACTCACTAGCAGGCTCCCCCCATCCCCAGGCCACAGCTTCACTGGTATGCATGTGCATGCTCACTCCCCTACCACCCTGTCATTGGTGCACACATATGTGAACACAGGACACATCCCTGCCCTGATGTCAGTACGTACATGTGTGGGAGGGAATCCCAGTCATCCTGCCACTGCCCTGCTGAAGCACATGTGTGGATACCCCATATCAGACATATCAGAATGCTGTTACCAGTGACCTGAGAGCACCTCAGTCCCTCTAGTACAGCAGGCGCTTAAACTCAAGGAACCAGAAAACAAAGCCACATGACTGGTTCCAGTCCCGTATGGTTAAGGCATCTAGCCCAGGAGTGCTAAGCTAAGCCTTGGCATCCTGAATCATCCAGAAACAAAGCCAATTGACCAAACCCAACTTATACCACAGTCAAGCCTCAAAGGCATCAAGAGTATAAAAGCAAAAAGTCCCATCCAAAGGGCAGCAACTTCAAACATTAAAGGAACATTAGCTCACACAGATGAGAAAGAACCAGCACAAGAACTCTGGCAACTTTAAAAGCTAGAATGGCTGCTTGCCTCCAAATGATCACACTAGTTCCCCAACAGTGGTTTTAAACCAGACTGAAACATATGAAATGAGAGATATTGAATTCATAATCTGGATGGAAATGAAGATCACTAAAATTCAAGGGAAAGTAGAAACACAATCCATGGAATCCAAAGAATCCAATAAAATGATATAAGAGCTAAAAGATGAAATAGTCATTTTAGGAAAGAACCAAAATGATTTTTAGAGCTGAAAAACTCGCTACAAGAATACCAAAATACAATCAGAAATATCAACATGAGAAGAGTCTAAGCTGAGAAGAGAATCTTAGAGCTCAAAGACCAGCTCTTCTTAGTAACTTAGTAAGACAAAAATTTAAAAAGGAGAATTTTAACAAATGAACAAATCTTCTGAAAAATATGGGATTATGTAAAGAGACCAAGCCTAAAACACATTGGGAAAGAGAAGGAGAGAGAACAAGAGAAGAAAGAGAAGGAGAGAGAACAAGCAAGATACATAGGCATCAGATTTTCCAAGGGCAACAATAAAGAAAAAAATAGTAATGGTAGCTAGAAAGAATAGGCAGGTCTCGTACCAAGGGAACTTCATCAGGCAAACAGTGAATCTTTCAGAAGAAATTTTACAAGCCAGAAGAGATTGAGGACCAATATTCAGCATCCTTAAAGAAAAGAAATCAACCAAGAATTTCATATTCAGCCAAATTAATCTTCATAAGCAAGGGAGAAATGAAATGCTTGTTACATAAGCAAACACTGGGGGAATTAATTATCACCAGATCTGCCTCATAAGAAGTCCTTAAAGGAGTGCTAAACAATGAAATGAAAAACCATTACCTACTACCACAAAAACAAACTTAAGTGCATAGCCCACTGTCACTGTAAAGCATAATCTAGTCTACATAATCAAGTAACAACATGATAACAGGTTCGAAAGCTCACATATCAATAAATAACCTTAAAGGTAAATGAGCTAAATGCCTCACTTAAAAGACACAGTGGCAAGTTGGATAAAGAAGCAACACCCAACTGCAATGTTGTCTGCAACAGATCCATCTCATATGAAATGATACATAGAGGCTCAAAGTAAAAGGATAGAGAAAGATCAATCAAGCAAATGGAAAACCACAAAAGACCAGTGGTTGCTATTCTTATTTCAGACAAAAGAGACTTTAAAACAACAATGATCAAAAAAGACAAAGAAGGGCATTACATAATGACAGAAGATTTAATGCAACAAGAAGATTTAACTATCGTAAATATATATGCACCCAACACTGGAGCACCAAATTTCACTAAACAAGTTCTTAGAGAATCATGAAGACACATATGTAAATACGCAATAATAGTGGAAGATTTCAACACTACACTGACAGTTTTAGACAGTTCGTCAAGGCAGAAAACTAACAAAGATATTCAGGACCTAAACTTGACACTTGTCCAAATGGACCTAACAGACATTTACAGAACACTACACTCAACAATAGAACATACATTCTTCTCATTTGCCCATACCACATACTCTAAGATCAACCTCAAGTTTGGACCTAAAGCAATTCTCAAAATAAATAAATAAATAAATAATAGTAAGTGAACCACATCAGTCACACTCGTAGCACAATAATGATAGAACTCAATATTAAGATTTCTCAAAACTGTACAATTATATGGAAATTATACAATCTGATCCTGAATGACTTTTGAGTAAAGAATGAAATTAAGGCAGAAATCACGAAATATTTTAAAACTAATGAAAACAAACACACAACATTCCTGAATCTCTGAGACACAGCTAAAGCTGTGTTGAGAGGAAAGTTTACAGTGCTAAATGCCTACATCAAAAAATTAGAAAAAATAAACAACCTAACATCACCCTTAGAAGAACTGGAAAAAGAAGAGCAAACTAACCCCTAAGCTAGAAGACAAAAGATAAGCAAAACCAGAGCTGAACTGAATGAACTTGAGATGTGAAAATCTATACAAAACCTCAGCAAAAATAACAGTTGGTTCTTGAAAGAATAAATAAAATTTATAGACCACTAGTTAGATGAATAAGGAAAAAATGAGAGAAGATTCAAATAAACATAATCAGAAATGACAAAGGTGACATTACTGCCAATCCCACAGGGAAAACAAAACAAAACAAAACAAAACACCTCAGAGACGATTACAAACACCTGTATGTACACAAACTAGAAAACCTAGAAGAAGAAATAAGTAAGTTCCTAGAAACATAACCTCCCAAAATTGAACCAGGAAGACATTGAATACATAAACAAATCAATAATAAGTTCCAAAATTGAATCAGTAACAAAAAGTCTACCAAACAGAAAAAGTCCTGGATCAGACAGATCCATTACTGAATTCTACCAAGTAAAGGAGAGCTGGTGCCAACATACTGAGAAATATTTCAAAAAGTCAAGAAGGAGGGACTCCTCCTTAATTCATTCTATGAGGCCAGTATCATTCTCATACCAAAATCTGGCAGAGACACAACTTCAGGCTAATATGACTGATGAACACAGAAGCAACAATCAATCCTCAACAAAATGCTACCTATTAATAAAGCAAACAGGCAATCTACAGAATGGGAGAAAATATTTGTGAACTGTGCAAGGTTTAATATCCAGAATCTATAATGTACTTAAATCAACAAGCAAAAAACAAACAACTCTATTTAAAAATGGGCAACGCCATCCATGAAAGACTGGATAAAGAAAATGTGGCACATATACACCATGGAATACTATGCAACCATAAAAAGAATGAGTTCATGTTCTTTGCAGGTACATGGATGAAGCCAGAAACAATCATTCTCAGTAAACTAACACAGTAACAGAAAACCAAACACTGTATGTTCTTAATCATAAGTGGGAGCTGAACAATGAAAACTCATGGACATAGGGAGGGGAACATCACAAACTGGGGCCTGACAGGGAGTAGGGGGAAAGGGGAGAGCATTAGGACAAATACCTAATGCATGTGGAGCTTAAAACCTAGATGATGGTTTGATAGGTGCAACCAACAACCATGGCACATGTATACCTATGTAACAAACCTGCAGGTTCAGCACATGTATCCCAGATCTTAAAGTAAAATAAAAAAGAAAAAAGAAATTTAAACAATGGGCAAAGGACATGAACAGGCACTTCTCAAAAGAGGATACACACTCAAACCACAAGACACACCTTCCCACTCTTTCCTCCCCTTTCCACAGGCAGAGGACCCTCACCCCATGGCCGCCACCACCACCAACACAGGCTCATGCGGAGTAACACCAGGCTATCAAGGCCATTCAATTAAGGCCTAAGTGCTCTTCAGTCAGTTTGTGATAAATGCTACCTGGCCTGGAACTCACCCTTCAGGGTAGTGAGTTCCCCTCTGGCCCAGGGCAGGTCCAGAAATGCTGTCCAAGGGCCAATGCCTGGAATTGGGCATCCCAAGAGCCCACTTTGTACTCTACCTCCTTGTAGCTGAACCTGCACTTAAGGTACCAAGTCCCCTTTACTTTTTGCCCCGCTTTTCTCAAGCAGAAGGAGTCTCTCACCATATCCAACACAGCTGAAAATACGCTAAGTTCTGCCTGAAGCCAGAGCATCTCTGAGTCTAACACAAGGCCCACAGTTTAATCCCTGGGTATTGTTGCTGATTATACAGGGCCCAAGGGCCCTTAAGTCAGCAGATAATGGGTCCTGTCACAACTGAGTCTTTCCCTTCAAGGTGGCCATCTCTTTCCTGAACTAAGGTTTATCTACAAATGTCATCTGGCAGCTAAAGCCTGCATCAGGGACCTTAAACAAGCCTACCTACTGCCTATCCGACTGTCGCTGAGCTATTATCCAAGATGCAAAAGGAATTACCCTTTAGTTTTTCCTCTTCTCTCCTCAGGTGGAGTGGAAGAAGTCTCTTTTGGAGCCAAGAGCTGTGCTGGCTGCTTGGGGTTTGCAAACAGGTGGCATAGGCACTCCCTTAGCCACCCAGACTGCTGTCTCAGTAAGTCATGTGCCCCACAGGTGACTCTGAGCCCAGCTCAGCACTAGGGCTTGTCTAGGAGTTACAGTCCTCATGGCCTACATGGCCTTTCAAGTTTATTTAGAACTCCAGAGTCTTTAGCCATGGTGGCAAGGCTTGCCAGAAATCAAGTTCCAACCACTGGGATGGGCAATTCTCCTCTGGTTAGGGCTGGTCTAAACTTTCTCTCCACAGGCAGGCATCAGTTGAGTTAGCCCAGTTTTGCTTTCGGCTGTGACAGGGCAGCACTGAGTTTAATGCAAAGTCTCACAATCGCCCTGCTCTCCCCTTCCCAAGAGCACACAGATTTTCTGTGTCATGTGGCTGCTGCTGTGGCTTGGAGGAGGGGTGGCATCAGCAGTTCAAGACTCTTTTCTACCTTCTCTGGTGCCTCTTCAGTGAAGTTAAAACCAGGTGCTGTGAGTGCTCACTTGATTTTTGCTCTTATGAATGTGCTTATTATGTGTGTAGATAGCTGTTAAATTTGGCGTTCCAGAAAAAAGTTAGAGACAAGATGTTCTGTACAAGCACACATAGGTCATTTATTTTTTTAAAAGTCCATGCATAAAGCAAAGGAAATGAGACAGTAATATTTTAATAGCTTTACTACAGAAGCCTACAAACAAACAGGACAAAATAGAAAGTTTTTTACTTTACAAACTGCATACTATTATTTCCATCTCCCCAACAAAAAAGGAACCAAAGCACACACACACACATGCACACACACACACACACACACACACACCTCTACCCTATACCTTTTGAAGCAATTCTAAATAATGACTGGCCAAAGAAAAATTATGTAGAAATTAGCAGATACATATTACTAAATGGCAAATACACACAATATATCAAACTAGTGGTTTGCAGTTTAAGTGATTTAGATAAATGTATAGACTTGCGTACATGTGGACATATATTAGAATTATCTAAATAAAGAAGTTAAGACACTTACAATTGAATAAGCCCAATAACACATAAGGAAATAAACAAGCAACATAAATCTTAAAAAAAAAAGGGGGAAGTGAGGAAACAATAGTTCTGATCAAATAAGTAGACCCTTAATATTTATCATACAAAATAAAGAAAAAGCTTAAGGCGATAGTAATTAGAATATAGAACCATACCTCTAGTTACAACAGGCTTTTGAAATGTCATCTCATTTTCTTGATAAACATACAGCTTAAATTTCTAAGAAATCTATGAAAATGTAAGTTGTGAAAAATGAATATAACCAAACATAACTTAAAACCTAAAAAGAAAGACAGAAATTGGGAACTAGATGGTCAAATAGAAGGCTCTGCTGATTGTTACAGCCAAAGGAACACCACTTAATATTTCCAGACTACAGATAACTGAAACTGCAGAAAGTAAAACCATGGATAAGGAGTGATTCCTGTACATTCTAATAGATGTAATTCAGATTAATCTTATCAGGACTTATTAATCCTTATCAAGGATTAATCTTACGAAGAACTCTCTTCATCTCAAACTAAGCATATAAACTAAAGTCTATTTTTAGTAATCATATTGATTATCTCCAAGTTTTTTCTCATTGTATTTTCCTAATATATGTTTTCTATCCATTTATGATCAACTTTCTGTGTTAATATGTTTGGGGTATGTTAACTATAAACATATTAGCCTTGTATTTTTTCTTGTCAGTAAATCTTGATATTTAAAGTTATGATGTTAATTCATTTAATGGAATTATGAACTGATTGTGTTTATTTCTACAATATTTTTCTTTTTTCCCATTTATAAATTACTTTACCATTTATTTTGTTTTTCTATGTTGTTTTCTGAACTTCAACTGAATTTATTACATTTTCTTAACCTTACCTCCCAATGACTCATTTGGAAGGTTTACATTATTAGCTTTTTTCCTTTTATCAAATAAAACTAAACTTAAAACTTACAACTATATGAAGAAAAAATCCTCATGCTAATAATTCAAAATGCTTTTAAAATTTCTCTCCCCCAATCATAACGACATTTTACATCATTATAATTCTTCCTATATTTTTATCCTCCAATTTTATTGCAAATATTTATATTTAGTGCCTATTTTAATTTACTCCATATAAGTAACAATTAATTTGCTCACTATTGATTCTTTTATCGCAATTCTTCCCTCTGGACTTATCATCTTTCTTACAAAAGCATAACATTGGGTAATTCTTTCAGCCATAATCAATGAATGGTAAACTTATTTTATCGATTGACTCTTCGGCTCTGCTAATACTGTTCTCAAAATGCTCCCGAACTTCTCAGAGCTTATTGTTTCCATTTCCATCATAACCTTTCTTTTTGCATTCCTAGATTTACCTCTTCTCTATTCCTGATAACTTTCTGCCCCTTGTAACAGAAATTATCTTAGTCTTTCTGACTCCTTTTATATATCTTCTGTGTTAAAACAAATTCTCTTGCTGTAAACAAGACTAAAAGCAGAGGTTATGCTGCACCATTTATCTTACCTATTAGACATTGTGTCTAATCATTTTCACCATATAAATATTTCAGCACACTGTCATTTTATATAATTAAGAATCTGGTATATCAAATCCATATTTCACATCATTATGATTTTTGCTGTTCATTTCAGCTTCTTTTTTTTTACCCAGGATTTCTACTAATGAAAGTAAAAATAGGCTGATTATTTCTCCTCTCCTTTTTTTTTTCTTTTTTTATCTTCTTGAAGGAATCAAATGAGTTTTAAACTCCCTAAGGTTGGGATGAGAGTTAGAATCTGGGTAATCCACAGACTGGATAATCTTTTGCCCAACCTCTCACTCCTCAAGTGACAGAGCATTACTAACTTGAAGCCAGTCATTTGTTCTCACTAGATACTTGATAAGCAGCATCAAATCCCCCCATAACAGATTTGTGGCTCCTAGGAGGCCTCATCAGTAATCATGAGTGTTCCTTCCTGCATCTGCCTGACTTTGCCTTAGGACTCCTGCTGCTGGCTGGGAAGATTAGTCAAGGCACTATGAGTGCCAGGGCAGAGAGGAGAAATTCTTTGACATCACGAGAGGAAGTTTTAGCAACAGAGCAAAGAAGTAACTCATTCCACGTATTTTTAAAAAGAATGATGCAAACTACTATTCTAATTTCTGGTTATTAAGATATGCTAAGTGGGACAGTTATGCTGTGTATTTTTTTTTTTATTATCCAAGTTTCTTTTCTGACCTCCCTTTTAGCATCAGCATTCTTTTTCTTTGAAATAGGTATATCCTTATGTCCCTGTTTTGCATGCATTTCTTCAGTGTACTAACATGACTGAAAATATATGTGAAATTATATTATGAAAATAGTGAATTATAAAAAGGGTGAGTATACCTTAATTTAAAATATTAAATGGTACAGTGACGAGAAAATTCCTTGAAAAGCTGGTACAATATTAGAGACCGGATGTACTTAAATGAGAGGTGTTTTCTGGTTTATCAGGTGGATCAGGTACTTCTATTAATGGAACATTGTAAAAATAAAAGGCAGAAACTAGAGAAGTTATAGCCACTTACATGATTTTTATATCTTACATATAGGCAAAACTCTTAAAATGACTGTTGCTAGTTTTCTAGACCTGTCTCTTCTTGGGGTTTTCATTACTGCCATCATCTTGATAGTAAAACATATAGGAGGGAAAAACCTCATTTCCTATCATGTAGTCCCTAAATTCAATTATTGATATATCTTGTAAAGCATATGTTCCAAGCAAATAACTCACTGTGGCAGAAAGATAAAATCATTCGAAACTGTTCCACACCACCCAATAGCTATATGGCTGGAGCTAGCTAACACCTCTGAGCCTTAGTTAACACAAATGAGAAGTAGAAGAAATCACATCTGCCTTTTGAATATGTGGATTAAATAGATAAACCAGCTATCATAGGGCCTGGCTAATAGTAAATCTTAAAACAAAGCAACCATTCCCTTTTATTTTCCCTTCTGCTTTACTCTGGATTATTTAGAGCATCTGATGAAGATATGGTATGTGACGCTGCTATGCTAATCGCCAGTTCCGTTTGAACTTTGAAAGAGTGGCACTTCAGTGGAGAGGAAGCCTGAAATTGAGAAGGTAATCAATCAATAAAAATTCACATCTCTCCAATCACCACGACTTTGTCTTCAGAGCTCAATTTGGTCAAAATATAAATAATTAGTCAATAATGTTTGTGATTAAAACTCGAACCAACCAAACAGTATTTATCATGATTTAACTTTTTCCAGAAACAAACAAAAATGACAGTTAACAACTTTGTACTTATTTATCTATCTCTAATTTCCTATTTTGGATATTTCCACAACCAGGTACTTTTTGACAGTTTTATTTATATATAGCATACTCTTTCCTTTTGTACATTATCTGCACTCTCTCTTCCTTATATATAGAGTGTCAATGAAAGGAGAAATAGGAATTTAACATAGTTTGGAGTTACTCATTTAGAAATTAATCTCATGAGTTATTTTAATAATTTTCCTTCATAACATTACTCAGGTTAAATCAGAACCAAATACAAAAATTTGGCATGATATGCTCAGATTTTTCATGAAAAAAAATTTAGAAAGAAAGCATTTGTTTTCACAATTTCTTCTTTGTTGTTGTTGTTTTTTACATCTTTACCCATAAATCAGCCTTAGTAAGGTGAATTTAGAAAGGACTTGGCTGAATTTGGACTAAAATTCTATTTCTGAGAACTTCTCCCCTGTTTTTTTTAAAAAGGCATTGCTAAAAATGAATAAAACAGCTTTGGTTTAGATTGCTTGGAAATCCTCCCCTCTGCTGCAATTACCGGATGAAATAGACATTAAGCTCAGAGGAGTTCTTCTCTCAGTCACTTTTGCTTCTTGCCTCTGTGAGGGACTGTTTTTCTGATGCCATTATTGGCAGATCGCCACATTGCACCTGCTGATCCACCTGCCTCTCACTGGCGTGCAGTATTTAAAATGTTACGCAATTAAAGTAAATGAGTTTAAAGGACTGGATTTGCACTACACCTCCTGGGGAGCTGTTGTTCATCCTTAAAAGTGCCTGATGACGGTTTGGGAAGGAGTGCTGTTGGCCTGGCCCTGGGGTACTGAATTGCTCCCCTTTGAAGAACTCTGTGGTGAATCTCCTCATAAGGACGCTAAATGGTGAGGAAGCATAAAGAGAGACATTTTGCACCCCAGGTATTTGGTCTTTATAGATTGAGACTAGGCAACAAAAGAAAGACTGCAAAGTAACTAGAACCGTCTAACTGTTTCTTGATAAAATATAACTCTGTATCCACTCATTTTAATTTGTATTTATGAATTTCATTTTGATTATTTTCTGCAGACCTGTGTGCAAAATGGTGAGTAAAGACATCTCAAATTGGAAAAGTTATTTGCTTATCAGGACACACTTAACTGTCTCATCATTTTTGTGGTGGTAATTAATTATCCTTTATTACCTATCTTACTATTAGGCATGATGTGAAGTAAATTAAAATGAGGTGGTTTTTTATAGTGCATTCTGTGCTTTTACACAGAAGGTCTGAGCATATCTAGGGACATTGGGTGAGTCCACAAAGCCATGCTTTTAAAAGTAAGTTGAATTCTTTATTCACTGAGAATATCTTTATATATGAAGCACTTCCATATTAAGGATACAATAAATGCTCCTATCTCAAGGAATTTAACATGAATTTAGTGATTAGCAGCCACAGATAACTTATTTTTTCATCCTACATACATTTTATGACTTTATGGTCCTAAGAGAAGCACATAAAAGGATATGTACAGAATTCTGGCTACTGGCCTGGCCTGTAAGGAGTTTGGAAGTCATCCTGCCCATCCTCACAACAAGAAAAAAGCTAAACTGAAAATCAACAACTCATCTTTGACCCAACAGAAAATTAAGGCCACAGGCCAAACTGCTACCCCCAAAACTAGAGAGGTAGAAAGGCAGATACAGTGACATACAACTTAATGAAGTGGATACCTCTCCAGGGTCAAGCACTGGGATAGAAAAACATAAATGGTAATTAACAGATGACTGGAGACTTTATGTGGACAAGTTTGAGGTTAAACATTCTGGAAGGGCTCAGGAGGAATCAATATATAGGAAACAGCAAAAAAAAAAAAAAAAAAAAAAAAAAAAAAAAAAATTCAGTGAATCTGAAGAAATGTCAGTGGAAACTCCCAAAAATGTAAATGCAAAATAATAATAATAAGAAGAAGAAGAAGAAGAAAACAGGAAAGACAGAACAGAATATCCAAAAAAATCAGACAATAAAAGTGTGACATAAACATAATTGGAATACCAGGAAGGAGAAGATGAAAAGGAACAAAATAAATATTTGAAACCATAATCACTGAAAATTTTCCAAAATTAATGACACGAAGCAACAGACTCAGAAATCTCAGAGAATACCAAGCAGAGTAAACACTAAAAAAAAATTGATCTGTAGGCATATCATATTCAAACTTAAGAAAGTGAAAGACAAAATCTTAAAGAAGCTAGGGTGGCATTAGGGACCCTTACCTGAAGTTAAGAATTATATTTAACTTGTGTTAGAAACTATATAAGCAAGAATATGAAGTGAAATATTAAATGCGTTGAAAGAAAAAATCCCATCAAACTAGAATTCTGTATCCAGCCAAATTAAGCTTAAAAAGTCAAGGAGAAATAAAGATTTTCTCAAACAAAAATTGCAGAAATTTGTCATCACTAGATCTGTGTGGCAAGAAATGTTAAAAGAAATTCTTCAGAATTAAGAAAAATGATATGGATCAGAAAATCAGATCTACTTAAAGCAAGGAAGAACATCAGAGAAGGAATGAATTCAAGTACAATTAAATATTTCATTTTCTTATTCTTAATCTAACATATCAGTTTATTCATAGAAATAATAATAGCAACAATATATTTGGCAATTACAACTTTTGAATAAGTGAAATATGTGACAATAATGATATAAGTAATGAAAGAGATTATGAATGTTCTAAGTTACACTACTTGTGAAGCATATAATATAACTTGAAAGAGGACTTGAATTATTTGTAAATATGTATTGCAAACTCAATAGCAAGTGCTAAAATATGTAAAAGAAGAATAATACATCCTGGGAAGAGAGACACTGATGGAATCATTTAAGATGCCTACTTAATACCAGAGAAGGCAGAAAAAGAATACAAGACACACAAAAAAGCAATAAACAGAGAACCGTACATAAACATGTAGGTATTAATCCAACTATGGTAATGATCATTTTAAATATAAAATTTTAAAATCATTAATTAAAAGAGACAGAGTGGTTGAAAAACAGAAGATCCAACCATAATCTGTCTGTAAGAAATCTACTTTAACTATAAAGACACAAATAGATTAAAAGGGGCCGGAAAATAATATACCATACTAACTTTAATGAAAAGAAAACTGGAGTGGCTATATTAACTTCAAAGTGGAATTCAGAGTAAAGAAAGTCATCAGAGATAAAGAGGGGCATTTAAAAATGATAAAAGGCTCAGTTCTACAAAAGAATAAGCAATCCTTAATGTGTATGCACCCGACAACAGAGCATAAAAATATGTGGTGGAAAACTGATGAAACTACAAGGAAAAACAGATTGATCAATCAGTTTAGTTGCAGACTTCAACACCTTCTCAGTAAGAAACCTGGCAGTAGAAAGTCAGTAAGACAAAGTAGAGTTCAACTAGACAACACATCAATCAACTGAATCTAAACATCTTTAAAATAATTCCTCTGAAAACAGCAGAATAGACATTCTTTTCAAGCTCGCACTAGACATTCACCAATATAGTCTACAGTCTGAGCCAAAGATACACTTTAAGATATTTTAAAAAATAGAAATAATACAAAGTATGTTTAGAGATCACAATGGAATTAAATTAAGAGTAATAGACAGACAGCTAGATAACTCTAAGAATACTTGAAGATTAAACAACACAACAATTTGAAAATTCAGAGAAAATTTTCAAGAGACATTTAAAAATATTTAAAAGTAAATTAAAATAAAAATACAACTTATCAAAATTTGTGGAAAAAATTGTAGAAAAAGCAGTGCTTAAAGGAAAATTAACAGTCACAAATACATCTATTAGGAAAGTTGAAAGATATAAAAATCATTTAAGCTTTCACCTTAGGAAACTGTAAAAAAAAAAAAACAAATAAATCCAAAATAGACAGAGTAATGAAAAGTAGAATAAAAATAAATAAAATTGAAAATAAAATAAAATAAAATAAAAACAGAGAAAAATCAATAAAACCAAAGGCTGGCACTTAGGAAAAAATCAATAAAATCGGTAGTAATCTAGTTAGATTATCTATGAAAAAAAGAGACGACACAAATTACTAACTTCAGAAATGAAGATGAGCCATTACTTCTAATACCATGGACATTAAAAAGCTAATAAAAGAATACAGTAAACAACTCTATCTCCACAATTTTGATATCCTAGATGAAATAGAGCAAGTTATTGAAAGATACAATCTAGCAAAACTAACACAACAATTACAAAATCTGAATAGGCCTATCTTCTAAAGCAATTGAGTAAATAATGATCTTTTGAAAGGTTATTTGTAGGCCGGGCAAGGTGGCTCATATCTGTAATCCCAGCACTTGGGAAGCTGTGGCAGATGGATCACCTGAGGTCAGGAGTTTGAGACCAGCCTGGCCAATGTGGTGAAACCCCATCTCTACTAAATACACAAAAGTTAGTTGGTCATGGTGGTGGGAGCCTTTCATCTCAGCTACTCGGGAGGCTGAGGCAGGAGAATCAGTTGAACCTGTGAGTCGAATGTTGCAGTGAGCCAAGATCGTGCTGCTACACTCTAGCCTGGGCAACAAGAATGAAACTCCATCTAAAAAAAAAGAAAAAAAATTACTTGTAAAGACTTTATTCAGAAAGATACTGTTAAGGAACTGAAGAAACAAGCCACAAACTGGAAGAAAAATTTGCAAGCACATATCTGATAAAGGACAGGTATCTAAAATACATGGAGAACTCTTAAAACTCATCAATAAGAAAACAAACAAACCAATTAAAAATGAACAAAATATATAAATGGATAACTTATGCAAGAAGGTATGCAGATGGCAAACAAGCATATGAGAATATGCTCAACATCATATGTCATTGGGGAATTGAGAATTGAAGCATCAATGAGGTGACAACTACATAGATATTAGAATAGCTAAAATCCAAATCCCCGACAACACCAAATGTTGGTGAGGATGTGAAACAACAGAAACTCTCATTTATTGTTGGTAGAAATGCAAAATGGTACAGCCACTTTGGAAGACAATCTGGTAATTTTTTACAAAACTAAATATGGTCCAACATTACATTCCTTGGAATTTACCCGAATTAGTTGGAAACTTATGCTTGCACATAAACCTTTGCAGAAATATTTATTACGGCATTATTCATAATTACCAAAACTTGGAAGCAATCAAAATGTCTTTCAACCGATGAAAGGATAAACAAACAGTGAGATATTCATACAATGGAATATTATTCAGCACTAAAAACAAATGCACTATCAAACCTCGAAAAGGCATGAAGAAAGCCTAAATACATACTGTTAAGGAAAAAAAAAAAAAGCCAATATATAAAAGGTACCTACTACATGATTCCAAATGCATGACATTCTGGAAAAGACAAAACTATGGATACAGTGAAAAAGTAAGTGGTTGCCCCATGTTTATAGAATGGGAGGGAAAGTGAATTCATAGAGCATAGGAGATTTTTAGAGCGGTGATATTATTCTGTGTAATACTATGGATACATACCATTATACATTTGTCAACACCCACAGAATGTACAAAGAGTGAGGCCTACTGATGGTCTTTTAAAAATTAATAATGTATCAGTATTGGCTCATCAATTGTAAAAAAAAGTGTCATACTAATGTAAGATATTAATAATAGAATCTGGGAAGGGGGAATGAGGAGGTAGATGGGAACTCTACTTTTTACCCAACTCTTTTGGTAAACCTAAAACTGTTAAAATAGAGTCTATTAACTAAGTAAAAATGATGCACGCACTGAATTTTGACTAGTGAAGTATCAGTAACATATACTGGACATCATGGGAGCCGAGGAAAAAGCAAACACAGATGAGACATTAGCAAATGTCTCCAGAGGAGATGGTACCTGAATTTATTCACAAAAATAAAATGAATTTCTCCACGGAAAAGACATTCCAGATGGGGGGAACAGTATGAGCAAGGATAAATAGATAAAATTATTCCAGTGACTAGTTTTACTGTAGCGTGGCATGAAGCAGAGTCGTGAGAACTACGCTTGGATATGTTGACAGAAACCACTATCTGAAGAACTTACTTGCCTTGGAGAAGCCTAAGCCTCGTATAGATACTGGAGGCGATGGCTGAGTTTGTTCAGGGAGGTGGCATGGTATATTGAAGGCACTGAGTTAATGTCAGCCCATACCAAGATTGCTGAAGAATTCTTAGGTTAATATCTTTTTAAATGCAAGCACAGGTATAAGGAAGAGAGCAATGAGGTAAAGAATTTCCAGGGATCTGAACTACCAAATATAAAGTACAGCATCTTTTGAGGGCTGCATACTGGAATTTTGTTGAGTGCATTTCTGCATTGCTTTTGTTCTGTAGCATTCTAAAGTAGTATAGAATAAGATACTATGAAAAGGCTTGAATTTTCATAGATTAAAATTTGTAATAGAAATAATGGATACTCAGAGAAAGACATTTCCTAATATTCATGAATAGTAGCATGAATATCAATGTGGTTTTTGCCATTACATTCTATGCAAAATCAGCAATCACTTCTGCACCATACCAATATGTTAACAAACATATGATTATAAATATTATGTATACATCTACATTGAAAAATTATTTCTCCATATAGCAATTAGGGCTTACGCCCTCCTGAATTTTGTTTCTGTAAGCTAGTTGTACAGTATATAATGCACAATTTGTTTCACAGCTTGCAGAAAAACAGAACAAATATCAATTAGCATTTTACTCTTTACTCTTTCAGGAAAAAAAATATAGACTATTTAAAGTTTCCTCTTGGGTTTATCTATGTGTATTCTAATGAACTGGCACACACAAAACATTGAACTGATATTAGAAAAATGTATACTTTATACATAAATTATTACCCTTGGGTGTGAAAATAAAGATATTTTTAGCTGATTACAGAGTATTAAAGAAATATGTCAAATAAAAGGTCTACATAGTTTCTAATTTTAACACTTTGTTATTTTAATGCCAATTTTAAAACTGATCTGTATTTTAAGCTGTAATATATCTGAATAGAAAAGGCCTCACTAAGAAAAAATCTATATTTTATCTGCTTTTTAAATTATGTACATTTTGTAAAACCTTGTTAAATGACCTTTATATAATAGTGGATAAATAGAAATTTCAGTGACTTAAAATTGATTTTAAATCAGAGGAAGCTGAGAAAAAAATATTCATATATTTTTATGATAAATATAATTATTGTTAATTTGTGTATTTACTTTGGGGTATCACTTACATGAAAACTGTCATCAGGGTCTTAGAAATAGTTTTAAATAATTCAAAAACTTCTCCAAATAATGCTATATATTAACTTAATATCCTTTCCAATTTATTGAACACACTTTGGGGATAGAGTTTATAACATTATTTTTATTATTATTTTGAGTATCATATGAAAATTAAAGCAACTTTGCTTTAAGAAGTATTACTTTCTGTAGACTTTTATAAATTCAGACCAATCTTCCCTCAAGTCAAACTAGAGATATTAATAATTATAATTCCTACATTTTTAACCATATATACACCACATTGCAAAAGTGTACATTTTTCTTTCTAGCAACTACTTTAGTATTTTGTAAAAAAAATTCTCTTCAAGCTCAGGGAAGTGTTATTTGCCAACTGATTGATTTTATATACATACTGTTTAATTGCCTTTAGAAATTGTCTCCACAAATCCTCAATTTACTATTGGAGAGTAAATCTCACCTGCTAATCTTGAGTCTTTCACAGAGTTGCTCAAGTTATGTGATTTCTTTCCACTAACACAAAGAAAGACTAAATTTATCATTCAGTTCAGAAACTAAATCTGTCTAGTGCTTGATGAGGTGTATCTTCTTATTTATCCTCTTTTAAGATTAAAGAAACAGACAGTTACCTGAAGGGGAATGACTTTCCGAAGGTTAAACTTGCTGAATGACTGTAGGTAAATCGTAAGTCCTCTGAGTGAATGACAGAAAATAAAGTATTGATAACTTTTCCTGAACTTCTCACTGAGATACACCTGTAAGAGCTACGAGCTTTCTACAATATTTCCATTTCTATCCACAGTCTTGATCCAGGTCCGTGTTCCCAAATGTTTTTGCTGTAGCAACTTTCTTTTTAAAGTTTTTCTGAATATTTACTCTCTTCTTTCAGTATCTTGTATACTGCCTTGGGTAACGTCTTCTTTGGTGTGTACTTTTAATTTCTTTTAAGAGGTATAGAGTTGTTCAAAATCATTCACCATAATGTATCTTCCCCATTTGCAGTAAATGTTAATACTGAATTAAAAGACCTGCAAACTGCTCTTGATGATTTCATTTTTTTACACCCTACATCCAAATCACTGGGCACTGTTGATTTACCTATAAGATCTATCATCAGTCTATCTAGTTTTTCTTAAACATTGCCAGGGCTTATGACCAGCTCATTTGCATCATTTCCCAGGACTATAGTACTGCCCTTCAAGCTGACACCCTTTCCATTCTTTCCCATATTTTCTACATTATTCAGTAGCTAAAATAAATTTTCTGAAATGTAAAAAAGATCATGTGAATGATCTTCAAACCTGCTTAATACTCTCCAATACCTTTCTATTGCACTTAAAATAGCACCTCAAATCTTATCATGCCTATAATTCTGCTTGATTTCTCCCTTGGTTTTCTCTCCAAAACTTTCTTCTGCTCCCAATTTTTCCTCCTCATTCTTCTCTGGTTATATTGCTATGTGATGTCACGAGTCACTCCCAAGCCCTTTTTCTTTAGTCTGATTCACAGATCAGCTTTGATTCATTCTTCAAAGTGACCCATTCAGGACTCCCATGTAACATTTAAGGTTTTCATTAATTGGGTGAAATTTTCAAGGTGAATAAATGAACCAAGATATTTTACTCCAAGTAAACAAAAGGGTGATTATGTTTGTTTCCTTGTTCAATCTGCCAGCTCATATGGTAGCAACCTCAATGAGATGTGACTTCTCATTTGCTTTTCTGTGTGCCACACTCATTCAGACCCCTATGCTTTCTTCAGCTCTTATATTTTGTTCCACTTGCATTTCACTTTTATTTGTCTAAGTTTTCCTGTTAGACCTGGTTTTGTTTTCTTTATCTTAAGGCTCTTTCTGTGTATCATTAATCTTTCTGTAAACTCTGTTTCCTCTTCTAGTAAATTCTACACCATGTAGTATTTAATTATTTTAAGCAAATTTACATAAATTAGTTTATTTTACCCCCAAAAAAGTGCTCTGATAGAAATTATTTATTTTCATCTCTACACAATCCAAAGAACCTATTCATTCTGTCATTCTCCAAATCTTAAATATTTATCAGGTCTTAATACAGATATATATTTCCAATATACTTAAACACTCCCTCTACATTATTTTTGTGATTTAATAGCATTATATTATTATAATTTCTCCTGTTATGTTTGTATCCATTACCTTATGCTTTCTTAATATTTAATACATTATTTTCAAACTAAATTTTTATCTTTCTTATATGCAGAACTATTACTTTTTACAATATTAAATGTGCTTATTATGTAAAATTTGAAAAAAATATAATATTTTAAAAATTACCATGTATGCTTTTATCATCTAAGGAAAAAACATTTGACTCTCATATGACTATTACCATGATGTGTATCTAATTGTATAAGGCTTTTCAGAGTAATCATCCTTAGTTACAAATCTGAAAATGTCACACCCACCCCTAAAGCCATTAATGCACTTCTTTTCCAAGGAAATTAAACATAAACTATGTGGCTTGCAATCAAGGCTGCCTGTGATTTGGCTGAGCAGTATTCTCCTTGTCCTAAGGCCCACTGCAGTATTTTATGCAACATTCACAATAGTCAAGTTTCCCAAAGTACACCCTTAAGACAACAAAACAAAGCAAAAACATTCTGTGGTCAAATTAGTCCTTGGATGTTCACAGTCTTAACCTTTTTTCAAATGCAATTTAGTAAAGAAACCTGTTTAATGAAGAACCCAGCATTTCTGAAGCTTATTTATTTTCTTGATTCTTTTGACTCTTTTTCATGTTACATCCAAGAAACATGTTTTGCAAAACCACATGCATTGTTTCTGTTTTTCCATATCTTTGGTGTAAAAATATAAAAGAAAAAATCATCGTACTAAGGATCCTTCTGTCCTGCTCAGGTATCTCAGTCATATCAATTTTTTAAAAATTAAAGTTTGTAAGATCATATTCAAACAGGAGCCACAGTCAAAAAGGGAGGTAGGAAGGCAGTCATTATATAGTGAACCTGCCATTTTACAGTGTTGACCTTTAAAAGATTGATCAGAAACCTGTAGACCAACAAGAAGGTATTTCCCAATGGCATATATCCATTAATCTTGCTGATAAGGGTAATTAATAAAAATATTTATTTTTTAATAATTTATAAAATTTATTAATTGGAACTAATTTATTAATTTTCTGTGATAACTCTCTGTGTTCCAGAATATGTGTGAATGTGTGTGATATCATAGGCAGCATATCTCCTTTTTTAGAAAAAATCACTAAAAAGTCAATAGAGATGCAGAATGCCAGTTTAATAATTTACAAAGATTTGTTGAATATATTTGTAAAAAATATAAATGAACAATCTTAACATACATCTATAAGAAAATCTAAATCATAATAGGAAGAGGAAGTGGATTAATACAAAAGAAACAAGACAAATTAAAATGTCTGATACATATTAAGTTGGTGAATTCTTCCTAAAAATGGTAATGATATATTATTCAAAAGTCTTTATGTTGCAAATTAAAAGTCTCAAAATAGCTTCAATGTTTTTGTTGTTGTTTTTAAAGAATGTATTGCCTCATGAAAATTAGAAAACTAACGGATGGAACTAGCTTCAAGAATAGCTTGATCCGGAAATTCAAACAATTTTATCATGCTGAGAGAGATCACAGAACTCAGTCAATTTAACACAACCAGTCAGCAGGAAAGATGAAAGGCCTCTCCAAGTCATTAGATTTCTTGCTTTGTTCTCTACTTTCAGCACGTCCTTTATTTTATTTTTATTTTTGAGGGATTCCATATTAATAGAAACATATTTACATATGCAATTTTGTTAGGACTATAATATGCAGACCACCAAAACACTAACTGTGTATTTTTATAATGGTATCTGATATTTATATAACGTCAGACACCAGGAAGCTATTTTGTCCATCTTTTCTGTGGCAGAAATAACAGTACATTTGAAGATACATTATTTTAAGAGGATGGAGTTGATATTTTTGGGACCAAAAAATTTAACTTATTATATCCTTAAACTGTCATAAAACAAAAAAAAGGTCCCCAGTCCCATTTCAAGGATCATAAAATATTGAGCAATGAGCACAAAAAGCATTGCCAAAATAAAGGTATGAGGGTCTCAAAAAAAAATTAAAGCCAATTAAAGTACAAATTGTGGATTTGTTTTCTCTATTACAACATGAAGACATACAAAATATAGATTGCTCTCTTTCTATACAGTACATACTGAGTCTTTCTTGAGTATTATCTTTCCTTTCAAGGGACGAATGCATAACGATTTTGGTGGGGTGGGGGAACAGGATCACTATCAGTATTCTTAAAATTGAATTTAGCCTGTCAAATTCTTTGTGATCTGTATGATATTTTGTGTCCAGTGGGATCGAACAAAGTATAGCAAGGTAGTGTGCATTAAAATAATTCCTACCTCCACATTCACAACCCTTTTTAGAAAAGGTAATTGTCATTTATAGCTTATTCTATTTTTTGAGGAAATAATGCATAAATTACAATCTGAACTACAAAGAGAACTATCTCAGTGCTGATTTGAAATTCAGCAAACACACCACCTTACGCTTTCAGGTGGCAAAAGCTCCAAGGTTCCCTGGCTTCTTTTGTGTTCCTAGTCTTGTAGAGTGCTAGGAGCTGACAGATGCTTATCAAACATTCATATAAACACTGCTATCAAAGCTGTACTCTCCAGCTCTGCCTTCACACAAGAGGGTCAGCATGGAACATCATTAACACTGGGCCAGAGAGAGAAATGTCATGCCACAAGGTTTGTAATGCAAGAGAATATCCACACTGCTGTTCTAAGATACAGAACCCAAATTGTTAACTTTGCTGACATGAAAGATGAGTGCAGAGGCAATGTTTAAAACACTGAGTGTTTATTTAAGCATGAATTCTGTTAGACATTTTCATTTTTCTTTTCTCAAGTTAAAATAGAGTTTGGGCTTCTTTTGTTTTTAACTTAGAGAATGAGGTTCAAATCTGAGAATTAATAATGCATTCATGAACAAATAAAATATATCTGTGCCTTCACTACTTTGGCAGCAATAATAATACAGGAGGAAAAAAGTTGAATTCTCCAGGTCTAGGATCACTGAGAGCATCTTGAAGAACTCCTTTTGTTCTTCACTTTCTCCAGGTCTATAGGCCTATAGAATTCTTAATGTGCAGGGATCACGCTACTTTTTTCTATATTTTCCCCTCACGGTTAATAATTGTTTCATTTGATTTACTTTTTCTCACTTCTTCCTGATGCTCCCCACTTCAACAGATTTGTAAAGAAACTATCAATATATTTTCAAAATATTATGTTGCATTATTACTTCACCTTCTTTTGCTCAAGCAATTACCATCCTATATAGTTCTTGATTCTTCTACCATCTTGACAAGTGCTCTGTACTCTTATTTTATAAATGATACCTTGCTCTTCTCTTCGCCTCTCTCTTGTGTTAGGCCTTGCTTTTCCATCTTAGTGTTTGTCCTCACTGTGTGACACATATCCTCTACTTTCTTCTTAAGGAAGAATGCACCTAGGTAAAGTTTATAAGCTTACACATTCTTTCATAGATATAAAGGTTCTCTTGATGACAGGACACAATACAATGACACTTGAATAAAGGAAAGGGAAGACACTTTGTTACTTACAGCTCTGAATGAGTGAAGGCTACCATACAGTGGCCACACACAGGGGTTGCATCTGGAGATGCAGTACCAGTTAGCTGGGACTGTAGGGGGCAGTTTATATGTGCACGAGGTGGTTAGCTAAATTTTACTTAACTAACCATCCAACTCCCTGTGGATTGGCTAATTTGAATAATTTCCCAGGCTCTGGGGAATAGGAGCTCTCTCTAGTTATCTGGTACCTGGCTCTGGATGATGAAGGCAGGTGCACAGTGGCCTCATAGTGTAGGAGCCAGATAAGGTAAATGGTTGGAGTGTAAAGTTAATCATCTGCTCAAGAAGTGGAACTGACATTCTCCTAGCCAGAAAACCACAGAAAGCAAATACATCTTAATAAATTATTACATATTTAATACCCTTCATGTGCCTATTCTCAATCTCAACTTCTTTCTCTGCCGACCCCCACTGTCAAAGTATCCACCATCTTTACTATTATAGAACTTATTTCTTTTTTTATTGTTTTATTATACAAATGTGCATTCTAGGACACTGTAGTTTAGTTTTGCTCAATCTAAACTCAAGATGTATTGCAGGATTCTTCTAATCTACCATTTTCCCTTTTATTCCTTTATTTTCCTTAGAATGTACGTGTTGAAAAACTGGGCTATTTGACCTGCAGAGTTTTCCACAGTCTGGAAAATCAGATGTTTGCTGATGTCATACCCACAGTGCAGTTTGACATAATTTTATCTTCTCTCTTTCACCTGAAAATAATCAGCTAGATCTAGAGCCTTTTATCACACTACAGTTTAATTATTTTGGCAAGATTATGGATGATATTGCATCCTATCATCAGGAGGTACACTGCAGTTAATTTTTCCTATATCGAGTTATTTTGGTTCTCTTCTCAGATCACTTTCTCCATCCTACAGCACCTTATACCTTTTTTCTTTCATTGTTATTTCTATCTTGCCTAATTCTAGACCCCTTTCTTTGGTAATTGTGCAACATTTTTAGACTTACTCAAGATAAAAACTTATTGAACTTTCTTTATCCCATTCTGACCTACCAAACAAACCAGTTGTACTCCTTGGAAATGTTCTTGATAAAGATATTATTAAATCTTCTTCATTATTCCATTATTCCAGATGCTTTCCAATGGTGTCCTTTGGTTAACAAGATTTCAAAGTTCAAATTTCTATTATAGTGTATTGTGATTAGCTAAAATTTACAGATATTTTATAGATTCCTCTCAAATATGTGCCATTTATGCTTTTTAATTCATATTCTTGCCAACCGGTTCAGTGTATTTTAATTAAAATATAAAACCAAAAGAAATAATAAAAGGGAAAGACTTTTGATGTGATTTTATTTTTCACTTATGCACGCCTTATCTCCCGAATAAACAAAAACATCTAAAGGAAATAACCACTATTTATACTGTGAAAGAAGCTACATTAGAGACAGTACATACTTGAGGCAGTGTGTTTTAAGAGAAAGAAAGGAGGACTTATATTTTCAATCATGATGTAGTAACTGGATCCAAACTTACTCTCTCAAAATGAGTAACATAGAAAATTATACAAAATATACAACAATGATTTTCAAGCATAATAAAACAAGCAGTACAGAACTGAAATCTGAGGAAAAAAAGAATGTAATGAGCTGAGTCTTACAATCTCTCTCCGTTTCTGCTTGGTGGCACCTGCCAGGCTATGAGGCAGGAAAAAAAATCCCAAAGTGTGCACAGCAGATTTAGTGAATTTAAAAGAAAGAATATGGAGTTTAGTGAGAAGTTGGTAAATAAATCCATGGAGAAGATTATGGAAGAGAAGAAAGCTATGAAGAGAAAGAGGTCCCCATAGTAAGGCTAACCTATCCCTCTCTAACAAAGTTAAGATAAGCAAAAAGCAGTGGAGCAGATCAGCAAGTAACTTAACTGCAAATCAAAACAAAATTCCTTTAAAGAGGAAAAAACAAAATACAGATTACATCATTCAAAGACACAAAATATGAAATATCCAAAATAAATAAAACATTATATAACATGCACAAAATCAAGAAAATTCAAACCATACAGAAAGAAAAATTTGTAGGTATAAATGAATACAAACAGAACAAATGTGATAGAATTTAATTAAAAACTATAGTTCCAGAGACCCAAGTAGCTAGAGAAACAAGCAGAAGAATCACAAAGAAAACCATCCACAGCTTATCATAATCAAGTTGCTTAAATCAGTGATAAAGAGAAAATCTCAAACATATTTAGAAGAAAAGGCACATAATTAAGCAGGTGACCTTGGGTAACCAACAATATAAGATTCATATTTCTCTTACAGGTAAAATGCAAAAAAAAACTAATGTCTACCTCATGTAGTATTGTTAGGATTAAACATGCTAAGACAGTTGTAAAATATGGTAATGGCAAAGACAAATTAAGCAAACTCTTGTTAGGATAATTTAAAATTGTACATGTTTATAAAAAATGAAAGTTACATAAAACTATGGTTTTCCCCAAAATGGAGCCTAAACAACAGTAAAATTCATCATTAACTAGAGGAAGCATTACTTTTATGGGACAAACTAAATCATGTCTTCTCCACTAAAATATAACAACAAAATGTACTCAATTAATTACTTATTACAGAGGCCTAGACCAATTTTTTTTCTAGTACATTTACAATTCTTGATGTATCTTCTGAATGCACTGATCCTATGACAAGTAAAGCCAAATGTTTTACCAGAACCATCATAGAAATTCCATGAGGAAAAGAAGATAATTACATGGTTTTTGTTTGGGGCAGAGAAAAAAGGACAGAAAATGCATGCATACAGTCACTCATTCATTCATCCAATGCGTACTAAGCTGCCACATTGTTTGAGAAAATTTTCTAGGGGTATAGAATAAGTGACTGAACAAAACACAGATCCCTTCCCTTGTGGGACTTATATTATGATTGGGAGAAGAGATGCATTAAACCATAGATACCATTAATAATTAAATTATATAAGATAGAAAAATTTGATTGTTCTACAGAAAACAAAGTAGAGCAGTGTAGAAGTTTCTAGGTGGGAGACATAGTCTTTAATTTTAAGTAGAAGTGGTCATTTTGACCTCAGTAAATAGGTGACATTTGAGCAAAGATTCTTAAGAGAAGGCATCACCATTAGAGAAATCAAGAGAAACATCAATTCAGACAGAGAGAGAATAACGAGTACATAGTTTTGAGCATGAGAGCCTGCCTGAGAAGTACTTCAGTCCAACTTGAGTCAGTGAAATAATTTCTATGACATAATAATTAAGTCACTAAATGTACCATATAATCAAAGATTGGGTTTCTAAAAGGGCCATAAATCTTGAATTATATCCTTGGATATGGAAACCAAATTTAAAAATGCAGTTTGAGATGAAGAACTTTGTGTCGGATACTAAGAAAGTTCCAGTAGCTGAATAAAATCCTTCATTAACTCATCTAATTTTCATTTAACACTTTCACTGGAGTAGATTCTGTATTAGCACTAGAATTAAAAAAGAGAACTTGCGTTGGTTTTTTTCCTTCCAAAAAGTTTCAGCCTTTGCAGAAAAAATAACGTACTAATATATGATAAGTGTTATAATGAAAGTATATATGAGATGCCATGGATTAAAGATGAAATAGAAAATTGACTGGGCACAGTGCCTCACGCCCGTAATCTCAGCGTTTTGGGAGGTTGAGGTGGGTGGATCACTTGAGGTCACAAGTTCGCAACCAGCCTGACCAACATGGTGAAACCCTATCTCTACTAAAAATACAAAAATTAGCTGGGCATGTTGGCTCACACCTGTAGTCTCAGCTACTCAGGAGGCTGAGGCAGGAGAATCACCTGAACCCAGGAAACAGAGGTTGCAGTGGGCCAAGAGAGTGCCACTGCACTGCAGCCTGGACTACAGAGTGAGACTGCATCTCAAAAAAATAAAAATTAAATTAAAAATAAAAATGAAGTAAAAAATTGTTTTTCAAGAGTGAAAGATTCATAGAAAAGGTACCATTTGATTTGAAAGTTGGGCAGTGACAAAGAAAACAAAGGAGAAAGGGAGAGGTTTCAAGCAGCAGGAACAGTATGGGCAATGATATAGAAGTACAAGAAAATATAGCAAGAAGACTCAGTAGAATTAGAGTGCATAAACACGGGAGACTGAAGATGATATTGGACATGTGTAGGGCCATCTAATAAATCTTTTTTATGTCATGAAATGAAGTAGTGCTTTCAAATGTCTACTGCACAATACTATAAGGCAAGAATAAAATTTCCATGAGGCAATATATCACTGCTTAAGAGCTGAGCTTCCTCAGTTCTAGTGCCTGTATTACAATCCTGAATCCATAGTTTAGTGAAAGTGTGTCCTTGAGGGATTTTATTTTTCCATGCCTTGTTTATTACATGAGTAAAATAGTAGTAGCTAAAATATGGAAGTTCTTTAGTGAATAATAATAATATGAAAACCCATCATGCACATTGTAAGTCAAGTGTAAATTATAGGTTTATAATCACCTTTAAATAAATCCTAATTTTATGCTGTATTTTATATTAATTGGTATAATTTCATAACCTAACAATGTTTTTCTCCACAAATATTAAAAAGCAAACAACAACAAAACCCCTGACACTTGATGTCCATGTACCATGTGTATCTGTGCTTTGGTTTCAAGGACCTTCTGGTCTATTTTAGGGTATACAATATCCCAGTTTGAGAAACAAGGAAAGGGAGGAATTATGTTTCAAGAAGAATGTAAATCTGATAACAAGAATGCATTAAATGTACAAATTTTTTTAAGTGTGTGGAAGATATGGGTAGGAAGAGAAAGCTATTAGATTAATTCATAACACAGTAACGGTTGGGCTAGTGATGAAAGAAAAGAAAGATGTCTTTGAAGGAAACAACATCAGATAGTCAGGAAAATGATGCATGCAACTATAGAAAAAGTTCCAAGATGTCTTTAGTGAGCACATTTTTAGAGACATAGCCAAAGAAATAGGCAAACATGTGAATTCATATTAAAGTTTAAACACAAATTAAAAGAAGATACCTAGGAAGAGGAAATGTGTTTTTCAAATATTTATTGACTATACAGTTTCGCTAACCTCTGTTGTAAAATTTTGTAGATAAACAACTATCCTGCTTATATTACATTCATGTAATTAAACCTGTAGTTCTCCAGGGCTATGTCTTGGTACTATATGCTTCTTTATCCTTTTGAGTCCAAATTTACATGTTTAAAAACTCACTGCAGCTGATATAAATTAGAAATACTTGAACAATTCAATGGAGAAGAAATGACTTAAATTTGGCTAAATTTTCCATTCCTCAGTTTCCATTCCTCCGAAAAGGAATGGAAAGTGCTGCATATACAACTGCTGCATATACAATGCAGTAAAGAGTTGAATATGAAAGAGTTTATTGCATACATTTACTCCAAAAAGAGATACAAAGTAATGATATGTGCTGACTTGCTAAACTTCAAATATTCTGAGAATCTTAAAGACTAGTGTAATTGCAAAGATACTTGCAAAAAAGGAAGTGTATATGTTTGCTGACATTTGTAAATTACTTCAACTAAGATCTATTCTTAGCACCATTATGTATGGTGTATGATGAGATAGATAATAGAATAATAAGACAATATTTCTGTAAAAGATCTCAGGGTTTTTCCCATTTTAAAGAAGAATGGATTGTTCCCTTTAACCACCCTGCCTTGTCCACAGGGATTACTTTTTCCTCTTACAAGTATAATTGTATTGGGAACTGATAAGGTCTGTTCTGTTTTCCCACCCAAATCTCACCTTGAATTTTAATCCCCATGTGTCAAGGGTGGGACCAGATGGAGGTAATTGAATCATGGGTGCAGTTTCCTCTGCAGATATATGCATCTCGTACACAGACACACACACACACACACACACACACACACACACACACACACACATATGCATCAGATCTCATAAAACTCACTCATTATCATGAGAACAGCAAACATATATATATCTATATATATCTCTTTATATATCTATATATATATATAGAGAGAGAGAGAGATAGATAGATAGATAGATAGATAGATAGATAGATAGATAGATGATAGATCTGTCATTTCCCCTGCTTGCACTCTCATTCTTCTCTTTCCTGCTCCCATGTGAAGAAGCACGTGTTTGCTTCTCCTTCTGCCATGATTGTAAGCTTCCTGAGGCCTCCCCAGCTCTGTGGAACTGTGAGTCAATTAAAACTCTTTTTTTTTTTTTTTTTTTTTTTAACAATTGATCCAATCTCAGGCATGTCTTAGCAGGAGAACAGGCTAATACAGGAACTAATAAAACAAGGCCATTAATAAAATGCACAGTAAGGCTTACACAACAGGGGAAACTATTATTCTCTCAGGCATACCAAGTTTTACACTTTCCATATGCAGGATAGTAGTTCTAACTTTTCATCTGAAAATGAAAATTATTTATAATTTTATAGGTTAGGAAGAATCATACTCATTTGCTATCAAAATTCTATAGCTTCTCAATCAGCTGCTTTTCTAGGTTACCTCCACCCTGAAGGACAGAGCTGCTTTGTCTGCTAGATAACCCCATGTCTTAAAAATAAAGTTTGTAGTTTAAAAGAAATGCAAAAAGCATCTTATATTGTCAACAAATGCTTAGTTACAATTTCTAAAAAACTTAGACTTTTTAAAGAAAAAATACAACAAACCAATAATTATAAAAACATCAATAATATGAAATATGGTTTGTACTACTCTACACAAATCTACATATTTTCCTATTAAAACGGAAGCAATACACTTAAATGGCAGTGATAACTAAGAATAATACTACATTATTCTTGTGAGGCCCTGGAAATAGGCAAGGTTTTTATAGGGACAAAGATGTATAACACTATAAAATGCAAGTAGCGTTGATTTGACAAACATAATGATTTCAGTCCTTTCTTCAAACTTACATTTGAGGATGGGATTTCGGAAATAAAAAGAGATATATCCCCTTTCCCTCAGTTAAAAAAAATATTTTCATACCAGCTCCTCTCAAGAAAAGAGGCATTTTGGGAATGGGTTTAACATATTTATTCTGTTTTTCTTTCAGCTTTTTCTTCCAATGCAAGTTTTATAGACAGTGTTGGCTTAGCAATTTAATTTCAGTTTCAAAAGAGATAATTCAAAACCTCATTTAGTTAAATAGTTAAAAAGAGACATTCTTAAATCCAGTATTTGTCAGTTTTCAGAAAATTGAAAAAGAAGAGCATAAACGATTTATGTCACAAAAATAAAATTAATTTTTAATTTATGTATGTATGATACATGAATGTATGTCCAAATTGGGCATTATTGTGCATAGGCCATATATGAGCTGATAGATACAACAAGAAATATGATCCCCACCTTCAAGGAGACTATGGTGTTGTGATAGAGACAGAAAACACAGGCAAACATAAAAATAAGTAAAAATAAGCTTACAGGAATTTTTTTAAAAACATGTATTAATTATATTTTCTTAAATCTCAAGGCTCTGATATCTGGTGCCTTGCTGACCCAGGAGGGACTGTGCCTCCTAAAATTAGCAAATTCCTAGTATATAAAATTACTTGCCTGTGAGCACTATTTTTATATACAAAGTAATCAATCCAGAGCTTGTACCCCCAACCACCTCCTTTTAAGACACTTTCATATATTAGAACCCTGGTCCCCTGCCCTAAGCCCTTATACCAAAACCAGAAAAAGACATATCAAAGAAAGAATACTATAGACTAATATCCCTGATGAACATTGATGCAAAAAATCTTCTGCAAAATACCAAACTGAATCCAACAACACATTAAAAAGATCATTTATTATGACCAAGTGAGATTTGTCCCAGGAATGCAAGGGTGATACAACATAGACAAATCAAGCAATGTGAACATCGTATCAACAGCATGAAGGAAACAAACCACATGATCATTTTAATTGCTGCTGAAAATCATTTGTTAAAATGCAACATCCCTCCATGATTTAAAAAAAGAAACCCTCAAAGAACTGGGTATAGAGGGAATATATTTCAACACAATAAAAGCTATATACAACAGACCCACAGCTAGTATGATACTGAATGGGAAAAACTGGAAATATTTCCTCTAAGATTGGGAGTACAACAAGGACATCCACTTTTGACACAGTACTGGAAGTCCTAGCTAGAACAATTATATCAGAGAAAGAAATACAGGGCAATTAAACTGAAAAGGAAGCAGTCAAATTATTCTTGTTTTCAGATGGCATAATCTTATGTTTGTAAAAACCTACAGACTCCACCAAAAATTTGTTGAAATTCAAAAACAAAGCATATTATAGTGGCAGTAAATAAAATCAACACGCAAAAATTATCAGCATTTCTATATGTCAACTGTGAACAATCTGAAAAAGAAATCAAGAAAGTAATCTCATTTACAATAGCTACACATAAAATGAATTACCTCTGGTAGAATTCAACTGTGAATCCGTCTGGTCCTGGCCTTTTTTTTTGGTTGGTGGGCTATTAATTACTGCCTCCATTTCAGAACTTATTATTGGTCTATTCAGGGATTCGACTTCTTCCTGCTTTGATCTTGGGAGGGTGTATGTGTCCAGGAATGTATCCATTTCTTCTAGATTTTCTAGTTTATTTGTGTAGAGGTGTTTATGGTATTCTCTGATGATAGTTTGTATTTCTGTGGAATCAATGATGATATTCCCTTTTATTATTTTTTATTGTGTCTATATTTTTCTTCTCTCTTTTCTTTTTTATTAGTCTGGCTAGCAGTCTGTCTATTTTGTTAATCTTTTCAAAAAAACAGCTCCTGGATTCATAGATTTTTTTGAAGGGTTTTACGTGTCTCTATCTCCTTCAGTTCCCCTCTGATCTTAGTTATTTCTTGTCTTCTGCTAGCTGTTGAATTTGTTTGTTCTTGCTTCTCTAGTTCTTTTAATTTTGATGTTAGGGTGTTGACTTTAGATCTTTCTCGTTTTCTCCTGTGGGCATTTAGTGCGGTAAATTTCCCTCTACATATTGCTTTAACTGTGTCCCAGAGATTCTGGTATGTTGTGTCTTTGTTCTCATTGGTTTCGAATAACTTATTTCTTTCAGCCTTAATTTCATTATTTACCCAGTAGTCATTCAGGAGCAGGTTGTCCAGTTTCCATGTAGTTGTGCAGTTTTGAGTGAGTTTCTTAATCCGAAGTTCTAATTGGATTGCACTGTCATCTGAGAGACTGTTTGTTATGGTTTCTGTACTTTTGCATTTGCTGAGGAGTGTTTTCCTTCCAATTATGTGGTCAATTTTAGAATAAGTGAGATGTGGTGCTGAGAAGAATGTATATTCTGTTGATTTGGGGTGGAGAGTTCTGTAGATGTCTACTAGGTCTCCTTGGTCCAGAGCTGAGTTGAAGTCCTGACTATCCTTTTTAATTCTCTGCCTCGTTGCTCTGTCTAATATTGACAGTAAATTGTTAAAGTCTCCCACTATTATTGTGTGGGAGTCTAAGTCTCTTTGTACTTCTCTAAGAACTTGCTTTATGAACCTGGGTGCTCCTGCAATAATTGCATATATATTTAACATAGTTAGCTCTTCTTGATGCATTGATCTCTTTACCATTATGTAATGCCCTTTGTTTATATCTTTGTTGGTTTAAAGTCTGTCTTATCAGAGACTAGGATTGCAACCCTTGCTTTTTCTTTTCGTTTTTCATTTGCTTAGTAAATATTCCTCCATTCATTTATTTTGAGCCTATGGGTGTCTTTGCACATGAGATGGGTCTCCTGAATACAGCACACTGATGGGTATTGATTCTTTATCCAATTTGCCAGTCTGTGTCTTTTAATTGGGGCATTTATTCCATTTACATTTAAGGTTAATATTGTTATGTGTGAATTTGATCCTGTTATTATGATGCTAGCTGGTTATTTTGTCTGTTACTTGATGCAGTTTCTTCATAGTGGTGATAATCTTTACAATTGATATGTTTTTGTAGTGGCTGGCACTGGTTTTTGCTTTCCCTATTTAGTGCTTCCTTCAGAAACTCTTGTAAGGCAGACCTGTGGTGACAAAACCTCTCAGCATTTGCTTGTCTGTAAAGGATTTTGTTTCTGCTTTGCTTATGAAGCTTAGTTTGGTTGCATATGAAATTATGGGTTGAAAACTATTTTCTTTAAGAATGTTGAATATTGGCCCCCTTTCTCTTCAGGCTTGTAGGCTTTCTGAAAAGAGATCAACTGTTAGTCTGATGGACTTCCCTTTGTGGGTAACCCAACCCTTCTCTCTGGCTTCCCTTAACATTTTGTCCTTCATTTCAACCTTGGTGAATCTGGCAATTAGTCTTGGGGTTGCTCTTCTTGAGGAGTATCTTAGTGGTGTTCTCTGTATTTCCTGAATTTGAATGTTGGCCTGTCTTGCTAGGTTGGGGAAGTTCTCCTGCATAATATCCCGAAGAGTGTTTTCCAGTTTGGGTCCATTCTCCCTGTCACTTTCAGGTACAGCAATCAAATGTAAGTTTGGTGTTTTCACATAGTCCCATATTTCTTGGGGGCTTTGTTTATTCCTTTTCATTCTTTTTTCTACCAGAGGTACAAAGAGGTGTTGATAACCATTTCTTATGAAATTATTCCAAAGAGTGGAAAAAGAGAGACTCCTCTCTAACTCATTTTATGAGGCCAGCATCATCCTGATACCAAAACCTGGTAGAGACATAACAAAAAAAGAAAATTTCAGGCCAATATCTCTGATGAACAGCGATTTGAAAATCCTCAATAAAATATTTGTAAACTGAATCCAGCAGCACATCACAAAGCTTATCCACCACGATCAGGATGGCATCATACCTGGGATGCAAAGCTGGTTCAACATACACAAATGAATAAACATAATGCATCACATAATCAGAACCAATATCAAAAACCTCATGATTATACCAATAGATGCAGAAAAGGACTTCGATAAAATTCAACACCCCTTTATGGTAAAAACTCTGAATAAACTGGGTATTGATTGGACATATCTCAAAATAATAAGAGCTATTTATGACAAACCCACAACCAATATCATACTGAATGGGCAAAAGCTGGAAGCATTCCCTTTGAAAATCTGCACAAGACAAGGATGCCCTCTGTCACCACTTCTATTCAACATAGAATTTGAAGTTCTGACCCAGGCAATCAGGCAAGAGCAAGAAATAAAGCGTGTTCAAATAGGAAGAGAGGAAGTCAAATTGTCTCTGTTTGAAGATGACATGATTTTATATTTAGGAAACCCCATTTTCTCAGCCCCAAATCTCCTTAAGCTGATAAGCAATTTCAGCAACGTCTCAGGATACAAACTCAATGTGCAAAAATCACAAGCATTCCTATACACCAATAACAGAAAAACAGAGAGCTAAATCATGATAGAACTCCCATTTCCATTCTCTACAGAAATAATAAAACACATAGGAATACAACTTACAAGGGATGTGAAGGACCTCTTCAAGGAGAACTACAAACCACTGCTCAAGGAAATAAGAGAGGACACAAACAAATGGAAAACCATTCCGTGTTCACGAATAGGAAAAATCAATATTGTGAAAGTGGCCATATTGCCCAAAGTAATTTTTATATTCAATGCTATCCCCATTGAGCTACCAGTGACTTTCTTCAAAGAATTAAAAGAACAAAGCTGGAGCTATCATGCTACCTGATTTCAACCTATACTACAAGGCTACAGTAATGAACACAGCATGGTGCTGGTACCAGAACAGATATTTTAGACCAGTGGAACAGAACAGACCCCGCAGAAATAGTGCCACACATCTACAAGCATCTGATCTTTGACCAACCTGATAAAAACAAGCAATGAGGAAATGATTCCCTATTTAATAAATGGTGTTGGGTAAACTGACTAGCCATATGGAGAAAACTGAAACTGGACCCCTTCCTTACACCTTATCAACAATTAACTCAAGATGAATTAAAGACTTAAACATAAGACCGAAAGCCATGAAAACCCCAGAAGAAAACCTAGGCAATACCATTCAGGACATAGCCATGGGCAAAGACTTCATGACTAAAACACCAAAAGCAAGGGCAACAAAAGCCAAAATTGACAAGTGGGATCTAATTCAAATAAAGAGCTCTGCACAGCAAAAGAAACTATCATCAGAGTGAACAAACAACCTACAGAATGCAAGGAAATTTTTGCAATCTATTCATCTGACAAAGGGCTAATATCCAGAATCTACAAAGAACTTAAACAAATTTACAAGAAAAAAACAAACGACACCATCAAAGAGTGGGCAAAGGAATGAACAGACACTTCTTAAAAGAAGACATTCATATGGCCAACAAACATATGAAAAAACGTTCATCATCATTGATCATTAGTGAAAAGCAAATCAAAACCACAGTGAGATACCATCTTACACCAGTTATAATGGCGATCATTAAAAAGTCAAGAAACAACAGATGCTGCAGAGGATGTGGAGAAATAGGAACACTTTTACACATTGGTGGGAGAGCAAATTAGTTCAACCATTGTGGAAGACAGTGTGGCGATTCCTCAATGATCTAGAACCAGAAATACCATTGGACCCAGCAATCCCATTACTGGGTATATACCCAAAGGATTCTAAATCATTCTAATATAAAGACACATGCACACGTATGTTTATTGCGGCACTGTTCATGATAGCAAAGACTTGGAAACAACCCAAATGCCCATCAATGATAGATTGGATAAACAAAATATGGCACATATACACCATGGAATACTATGCAGCCATAAAACGGATGAGTTCATGTCCTTTGCAGGTACATGGATGAACCTGGAAACAATCATTCTCAGCAAACTAATATAGGAACAGAAAATCAAACAGCACGCGTTCTCACTCATAAGTGGGAGTTGAACAAAGAGAACACATGGACACAGGGAGAGGAACATCACACACTGGGGCATGTTGGGGGGTGGGGGATTAGGGGAGGGAGAGCATTAGAAGAAATACTTAATGTAGATGACAGGTTGATGGGTGCAGAAAACCATCATGGCACGTGTTTACCTTTGTAACAAACTTGCACGTTCTGTACATGTATCCCAGAACTTAAAGTACAATAATAATAGTAATTTTTAAAAACTACCTAGAAATAAACTTAACCAAAGGAGTGAAAGGTCTCTACAATGAAAGCTATAATTGAAGGGAGCACTAACAAATGGGAAGACATCTCATGTCCATAGATTAAAAGAATTAATATCTTAAAAATGTCCATATTCTCAAAAAAAAAAAAAACACAGATTCAATGCAGTTTCTATCAAAATACCATTCACATTTTTTTTTTTTTTTTTTTACAGAAATAGGAAAATTGGTACTAAATCTGGAGGAATCATGTTACCTAACTTCAAATGATATTACAAAGCTGTAATAACCAAAACAGCATACATGGTGGTGGCATAAAAACAGACACATAAGCCAATGGAATATGACAGAGAACCCAGAAACAAACTCATACATCCCTAGTAGACTCTTTTTCAACACAGGTGCTGAGAACATACATTGAGGAAAGGAGAGTCTGTTTAATAAATAGTGCTGGGAAAACTGGATATCCTTATGCAGAAAAACAAAACTAGAATCCTGTATCTCACCATGGACAAAAATAAAATCAAAATAGATTAAAGACTTAAATCTAAGGCCTCATACTATAAATCTACTTCAAGGAAACATTAAACAAAATCTTCAGGATGTTGGTCTCAGCAAAGATTTTTTAAGTAATACCCCCCAGCCACTGGCAACCTAAGAAAAATGGACAAATGTGATCACCTCAAGTTAGAATATTTCTGCAAATCAAAGAAAACAATCAACAAAGTGAATAGGCAACCTACAGAATAGAAAATATTTGTGGCCGGGCTCGGTGGCTCAAGCCTGTAATCCCAGCACTTTGGGAGGCCGAGACGGGTGGATCACGAGGTCAGGAGATCGAGACCATCCTGGCTAACACGGTGAAACCCCGTCTCTACTAAAAAAAAAAATACAAAAAAAACTAGCCGGGCCTGGTGGTGGGTGCCTGTAGTCCCAGCTGCTCGGGAGGCTGAGGCAGGAGAATGGCGGGAACCTGGGAGGCTGAGCTTGCAGTGAGCTGAGATCGGGCCACTGCACTCCAGCCTGGGCAACAGAGCGAGACTCCGTCTCAAAAAAAGAAAGAAAATATTTGCAAACTATTCAACTGACAAGGGACTAATAACCAGAATACATAAGGAGCTCAAACCACTCTATAGGAAAAAATGTAATAATCTGGTTTAAAAATGGGCAAAAGATTTGAATAGACAGTTCTCAAAAGGAGACATATAAATGGCAAATAGGTATTGAAAAAGTGTTCCATATCATTGATCATCAGAGAAATGTAAATCAATACTACAATAAAATATTATCTCATTCCCCTTCAGAAGACTTTTATCCAAAAGACAGGGAATAACAAATCCTGGTGAGGATGTGGAGTAAAGGAAACCTCACACATTGTTGGTGTGAATGTAAATTAGTATCACCACTATAGGAAACAGGTTAGGGATTCCCCCCAATTAGAACTACCATATAATCCAGCAATTCCACATGTAGGTATACACTGAAAAAAAAGGAAATCAGTATATGGAAGAGATAGCTTCACCCCTATATATATTGCATCATTATTCACAATAGCCAAGATTTGGAAGCAACGTAAGTGTCCGTCAATAGATGAATGGATAAAAAACAAATGTGGTACATATACACAATGCAGTACTATTCAGACATGAAAGAGAATAAGATTCTGCCACATCATGGATGGAACTGGAGGTCATTATATTAAGTGGAATGAGCCAGGCACAGAAAAGCCGACTTCTCATGTTCTGACTTATTTATGGAAGCTAAAAATTAAATCATAACTTTTGGAGGTAGAGAATAGAATGATGGTTACTAGAGGCTGGGAACTGTAGGAGCGGGTGGAGGGGGAAAGTGGGGATGGTTAGAGTGTGCAAAAATATAGCTAGTTGTAATGAATATGATCAAGTATTTGGCACCACAACAGGATGACAATAGTCAACAATAATTTATTGTACATTTAAAAATAACTAAAAGAGTATAATTACATTGTTTGTAACATAAAGAAAGGATAAATGCTTGAGGTGATGAATACTACACTTAACTTGATGTGATTATTATGCATTGTATGTCTGTATTAAAATATCTCGTATACCTTATGAGTATATACACCATGTACCAACAATAATTAAAAACTAAACCTGGAAAAAAAATTAGGTAATATTTTGCTAATCTTACAATAAAGTTTAAAATGTTTTTTAAATTTTTTCTCCAAGCTCTCGTTCAGAGAGTAGGTATTTTTATGGCAGATGGGTTTATTTGATAATATTTTTCTTGACTAGCTAGTGTGTATGTGGCTCATTTAAAAAAGCTTTGCTTACCCCAAAGAGTCTAAAATACTGTCCTGTAATTTTGAGGAGAAATAATAGTTGTGACTTTTACTATTAGATCTATGGCCCATGTCAAATTAATTCAATGTGTGTGTTATGAAGTAGGGATCACTTTTTGTTTTTCTCTCTCATAATTCTTGTTGTTCCAGCAGCAGTTACTGAAATTCACTATTGAATTACCATAGTACCTTTGAGGAAAATGAATTGATCATGCATGTGAGGTCTCCTTTTAGACTTTATTTTGTTCCATTGATCAATTTTTCTAATACAATGTTATGTTCATTTCAGTATCTTTATATAAATCTTGAGATCAGAAAAATGTATACTTAGCAATATATATTCTTCAAAATTGAACTTTTTAAGAAAAGAATTTCCATGTTTAATGTTTCAATTTCTTTATTAAAATTCTTACATTATGGAAACATTGACATTATACTTTCTTTCAACTTTTTAAACATTGTGTTCTTTAGCTCTTTGAATATGTATATAAAACATATGCTTTACAATCTTTGTCTGCTAAATCCATCATGAGTGCCCCCCCCAAAAAAAAGCTTTTATTAACTTTCCCCGAGATGTGCTATGCTTTCCTCTTTCTTTGCATATCTCATGCTTTTTTGTTGTTGTTTAAAACTGGTCACAGATAACTTATTTTATCAACTTTGGATGCTGATTTCCCTCCATGAGATGCGCCATTGTTCTCTTTGCTTATTAGTGATTTTCCTGTAATAAATCTGTAAAATGTGTCTCTATAGCAGTGTGTAAATATTCACGTTTGTGCTCAATTTGATTTACCTATTCTTTCCATTTATAAACCTTGAATCTTAGAGGTCACCTTTTTGTCTGGATTGCTTAGTGGTCAGGCAACAACTGGCTAGAGACTGAGCAGAAGCAGGCTGGAGTGTGCCTTCAAACATCTGGCAGTTTTCAGATGTGCCAGGCTTGTCTTTGGGCCTCTTTGCATCTCGTCTGCATAAGTAATCAGTCTCCTAGTCACATGGCCATCCAGGGATATGTGTTTATCTTGGAATCCCACTGGTCTCTGGCATATGCATGCAGAAGGTAGCCAGTGATGTATGGAGACCTTATATAAAGCTATTAGAACTCTGGCTAGTTAGCTGATCCCTCGCTTCCTCTAATCAGAAATGCAACCTCAGGCAATCAGAACTGCAGATCTTCTCCATTCACTTGCTACTGCTATTGCTGCTTTTACTGACAGTGTGGACATGGGTTTTTCTGCCTTCCACTCCAAGTTAAGAGAATCACCTTTGACAGGGAAGCTAATGGTTTCTGGATTTTTCTTCATCCTGGTGGAACTGCAGCACTGCAAGTCTGGGTGGATGAGAATGGCCCCAGGGGAGTATGCCACAGACTTCCATTGTTTTTGCTCAAAGTTCCATGATTTCCCAAGAATGCACTTCTTCCTATTTGGTCAATTTCTAAAACTCTGATATATATGTTTTTGATAAGTGTGTTGTCGAGTATTTGTAGTTGGTTTTAGGGAAAATAATGGTAACCCACTCACATCACTGCATCGGGGGTTTGCCTCTTACATTTTAAAATCAGATCCAACAACTTAAGAGATGTCCATATAAATGCTCTAAAAATTTAAAAGGTGACTTTTATATAAATTATACTTTTAAAAAACAGAATTAATATAGCCATATGATGTATTTTCACTTATTTTATATTTAAATAAAGTCTAAAGGTAGCATAAAGACCTGACTAAGAGTTGGGCCAGAATTAGATATATAAATTCATTTCTCTTTTTTCAAAGTCAATCTTTATCCAACAAAACATCCAGTGTTATAGTACAGATGTGAAATTCTTAGTCCATTGACCTGATTTTAAGCATCAAGCTATTGTGCTTATATTTGGACTATCATAGTAGGCCTGGGTGTTCAATCATGTACTTAGTAGTCAAAGCAGTCTTACTGTATTTCACAGAAAAAGCAGAAGAAAATCTTGAAGTGAAGCCCTTGAGCTTCATGCTTAGTTTTGAGATGCCTCAAGAGTAATTTATATTTACCCTATTGACAAGAAACTCTATTCAATAGCCAGGAAATGTGAATTTTCCCAGGTCAGAGTATATATTATTTGATCCTATTTACATTGATTCAAGCACAATTTGAGATGTAATTTCTGTTGTATGTGATCTAAAATTCAATGGTACTTTTAATATTTGAGAGTAGAATTTCAGAACGTTTCCCATATATCTACTAATGACATATTTTGGTTTGTGGTAGATTACTCTTAGTGATGCTTTGTATTTTATAAAGTACAATAGAGATATAATGAATGGTAATTTAAAAAATCCAAGTTGAAATTTTATTTTAACTAAATGAGTTTATGTGTCACAAAGTGTAAGGAAGTTATAATCTAATCTCCCTGGACCAACAGTAAATTAAATTTTGTTTGGCTAGAGGTTTAGAGTCAAAACCTCATTTTTACAGTATATTTATACAAACATTGCTTTTACAATTTCCATGATTAAGGAGAAAAAACTAGTTCAGGTCATTTAACCTAAACTCTACATGTTTCTTTAGTAAATCATCAAATTTATGCAAAAAAGAGAAGTCATATTTGGATATCACTTAATTAGGAGTATTAATAGATAATTTAAAATGTAAACTAAATACATGTAACAAGATGTAACATGCCATATTTTTAGTCTACCTGTAATTACATATGAAAATATTATATTGTTTTGACTTTTGTAAAATGTCCTAACATTTTAGGAGTATGTAAAAATTTGCTCAGATGGTTAAACAACAAATCTGCTAATTTTTATACTAATATCCACAAAAAGTCTTTTTACTTTCTGTCATATATATACATTTCAACATAAAACATGATAAATAAATACAGTCATGCTTTTTATACTAATGGCAACTGGGCTGAAATAAATTTACAAATCCCAGCAAATCAATAAAACTATTATTCATCACTTGATAACAATTTTTGTAATCAGAGGAAATGTACTTTTGTCCATGAAATCAGAGTTAAATAATGGGGCAAGTCAAATAACTGTGATAGAATTTTAAATCTTCTGTAGGAGTAACAGTTCCTTTTTCTATTCTTTAAAATGAGATAATGCATGGAAATGGTAACTTTCCAAAATCTGGCCTCAATAGAAATACATTGGTCATATGCAAAAACAAACATTTTATAAGAATGAATTCATGGCTTAGAATAATACCAAGTAATAAAATGTATTTTTCTATATATCAGCCATACTGTTAGTGCCTTCCTTCTATTAACTCATTTAAGCCTCTTATTAATTCTGCAACTGATACAATTGAGTTGCTATTTTTATTCATATTATAATGATGACAAAACAGAGATGAAAAGAGGTCACACAGCTAGCAACTGACAAAAACAGGATCAAACCCAAGCAGTTTGCCACTAATTCTATGCTCCACTACAATATATCATATTTATATACATTTATATATATTTTACTATTCCTTCAAATAACAAGATGGATTATGTTATCAAGGAAAATTATATTATAGTGCACAATTTCTTCCTATTTCTCTTGGGATTGATACGAGAATAGCACATTTCACAGTTGAAGCTCCTAGGGAAATACATAGAGAGAAGGGGGATCTGAAAAATATTAATTAATTTTTGATTCCATGGAATTAAAAGATAAATCCTTACATCGAATTCTTGTTGCTGTGAGGGAGAGGGGCAAGACAAAGATGAAACTAATTAAAGCTTTTTTTACTGGGAGGTAAATTGGCTTCTCTCTTCTATCTTATATCAAATAATTAAGTCTTGCATATATAAAAAAGTAATACTAAAATTCATAAAGAAAGACAAGAAGGGAAAAAATCCTTAATAAAAATTGTTATAGGAGATCCATAATTTTTTATTCAAATATACATTGGATAGTGTCTTTTTCAATAAAGAAATGTGTCTTGATGTTTGACATGTAAGGCAATTCCCTGGTTTGAAAATCAATCATCTTTTTTCCTTAGAAAGTGATAAAGACAAAAAATGTTTAATTATAATTGCAAGAAATCCTTTGTGGATTTTTGGAATGAATTAATCATGATCTGCTTTGAAGCAGAACATAGGAGAAAATGAACATCATCATACATTGCAAGAAATATTCCAAACTTTTTATTTTTGACCATTTTCAAAATAGAAGTTATAAATCTTCTATTTTAATACATGTATTTCAGAATGTCAATACTTAATTATACACTCCCCTCTAGAAAGCCGTAAAATTGATATGTATAAACATCTGTTAAGAAAAATCAATGGATCTAATGTCAAAGGGAATGCAATTTCAATGCATGAAACCTTTCATCTTTTCAATAGGATTGGCCCTAAAGACGTCTACTTAACTACAGAGAAAAGCTTTGATTAGTGAAAAATATTTTCAATGCCATATAATCTTCAATTAAATATAATTAAAATATTAAAATCAGAATGAAAATAGTTATAGATTTACAAATACAGATAGATTGGAGATGTTATTTATTATACTGACCTGTTGTCTATTCATGGTTTATACTTTTGGTAATGTTTCTAAGGAATGATCACTATCAATCTGTTTGCTACATTTTGTTTTCTTTGAATTTTGAAGCCAACTTTAGATGTGTCTCCCTTCCTTCCTCTTTCCCCGCTTCCATTCTTCCTTTCTTCTGTTCTGTATCTGATCTCTACCCACTTACGTATCTAGTTATCTGTAATGGTTAATTCTGTGTTTTAACCAGGCCATGGAATTCTCAGATGTTTGGTCAAATATTATTCTGGGTGCTTCCCTGGGAGTGTTTTTGAATGACTAACATTTTAAAATATTGAGTAAAGCACTTCCTAATTTGTAGTCCTCATTTAGTCAACTGAAGGCCTGAATAGAACAAAAGACTGATTCTTCCCAAAATAAGATAAAATTTCTTCTGCCTGATCACTTTCAATGTGGGCGATAGGTTTTTTTCTGCTTTCAGACTCAAACTGAAAAATCAGCACTTTCTGGGTCTTGAGCCTGTTCACATTCAGACAGAATCAACACCTTTGGCTCTCCTGGTTCTCTCAGGCTTTCAGACTCAGACTAGAACTACACTATCAACCCCTCTTGGTCTCCAGCTTGCTGACTGCAGATTTTGGGATTTGACCTCTGTCTTACCCATTCGGACTGCTACGACAAAAAATACCATAAACTAAGTGGTTTATAAACAACAAACATTTATTTCTCATAATTCTGGAGGCTGGGAAGTCAAAGATCAAAGTGCCAGTATGTTCAATGTCTAGCAAAGTTTCATTCTTCATAGATGACACCTTTCTGTGTCCTGACATGCTGGGAGGGACTAGGTAGATCTTTAAGATCTCGTTTATTAACAACCAATCATGATGGCCCCTCATGAGGGTCCTAAGACCTCTCTCCCACCATACCATCACTTTTGGGGTTAGAATTTGAACATATGAACTTGGGGAGGTGAAACAAAGCAGCCGCCTATCTATCTATCTATCTATCTATCTATCTATCTATCTATCTATCTATCTATCTATCTTTCTTTCTATCTTTCTCTCTCTCTCTCTCTTTCATTATTTGTGTCCTAGTTACACTTATATTCCAAAAACTGTCCTCTCTTTCCCTCTCTGTCTCTCTCCCAATAGAGTTTCTCTCAATGGAGAGAGAGAGAGACAGAGAGAGAGAGAGGGAGAATGTATATGTATATGTATATAGAAAATATATATGTGTGTGTGTGTGTGTGTGTGTATTCGTTCTGTTTATCTAGAGATCCCTGAAAAATAAATATTTTCATGCTAAGAGTGGTTTTAAAGGAAGATAATTTTAAAAATGAGTTTTATGAATTGGTTTTAGGGTTCCTGGAATTTGCACTCTGATCTGATTAGATTTAAAGATAGTAATGGCCCTAATTCCAGTAGTAAAGAGAGCACTGACTGTCCATGGCATTATCTGGTGATAGGGATATGCAAAATATCACTGTCAGACACTTCTATTAGACTGGTGAAAAAGATAATTGCCATTTTTGCAATTAAAAGAAAAAAAACTGCAATTATTTTTGCACCAATCTAATAATTAGCCATTTATAAGAAACAAGGATCTAGGTGGTGATGCATGATACTTTTGAACATTTTTGTCAAGCTAATAAGTATAATGAGATTTACTAGTTACTCGTAATATTGCTGGACAATTTAGGGGGCAAAAGGGTGAATTCAGAGATTCAAATTCCCATATCAAGTGCAGATAAATAATGTGAAATCTTCTAAGTTACTCCTGAATGAATTCCTTATCTCCCATAGCTGCAAGACTGAGATTTCTGAAAATTCAAAGACAGATCCTCATCCTGTGACTGACTGAATTACAATTCGAATTGAACTGACAGCCTTGAAGAATGTCTACTGTTAAAGTGAGGACATTGATTGGGAAGGAATGGAATCCTGAGGTTGGAATGTGGATGTGTGGGAGGACCCTGAGGAAGCTGGTAGCATTGAGCTCCTAAATTCTGATGAGTCTTCTTTGCCAGCGGAAGAGACATCTTCACCTGAAATAGAAGCAACTCCTCCATCCACATCAGAGGGGATTAACACTGCATTGTCTGAGCAAACTCTAATGGCAAGGGAGTGGCCATGCAAAACAATGTTGGGTCTCCTCAGGACACATCCACACCACTCCTCTTTTCTTCTAGGCCTGTAACTAGGCTTAAGTACTAGCAAGCTCCCAAAGGTAAGCTACAAAATACAAACCATGAGGAGGTGTGCCACTATTTGAGTTTTCTACTTTATACAGACAGAAATCTGGGGAACATGTGTGTGATTGGCTATTAAGGATGTGACATAATGCTGGAAGGAAAATAAAGTTGAATCAGGTCACATTTATTAATAGGCTCACATAAGCAGAGATTGTTTATTTACTGTTGTGTCTCAGAGCATTTGAAAAGACTTCACCAGTTAATTTGATTAGTTGGCTACAACATGGACCAAAAGGTACCCTAGAGTGAGTGAGCTGAAAATGTCAGATCTGCTTTGGTTTAATGCAGAGGAAGGGATTCAGGTCTTAGGGAGATTGGTATGATGGAATAGATTTGTTATTTGAGACCTATTCACATAAACCTATGACATTGACTAGTTGATCATGATGTTCCTAGAAGTGAAATAGTTAGATATTTTTACTTGGTCTGTATATGCAAAACATTTCTAGGGCAAATGAACAGAAGTCTATCCTGAATCGTAACTGGGAATTGATTGAGAGGCCAGGATTACCCATTCCCAGTTTGCAGACCCAGAACCCCTTGAATGAATGAGAGTCCTTTAATGCCTAAATTAAACAGATGTATTTCACAGGTGGCAGAATTTCCACATTCATTCTTTGACCTGTGGAGTGAGGGCATTATGGTGGGGGATGCAACAATGGACTCTACCGAGGAAAATAGTAATCCAAAAGCAATACTACATTCCTGGAGGGATTGGAGAGATTAGTACCACCATTAAGGACTGGAAAGATACAGTAGTTGTGATTCTCATCACATTCACATTCAACTCAGCTGTTTGGCCTGTGGAGAAGAAAAATGGATATTAGAGAATGACAATTGATTCTTGAAGGATTAACCAGATGGTGACTTCAATTGCAGCTGTTGTATTAGTTTTGATTTTAATGTTTGAGTAACTGAACACATCTCTTTATACCTGATATTGAGCTATTAATCTCACAAATGCTGTATTTTTATACCTGTCAATAAGAACCACAAGAAGCAATTTGCTTTCAGCTGGCAAGGCCAGCAATATACCTTCACCTTTCTACCTCAGTGATATATAAATTCTCCAGCCCTGTTATAGTTTTGCTCACAGTGATCTCGATTCTTCCACAAGATAGCATGCTGTTCTATTATGTTGCTTAAAATATGCCAATAGGATCTAGTGAACAAGAAGTAATAAATTATCTAGATGTAATGGTAAGATGTTTGCATGTCACAGGATCTGAACCATTTACCAAGAGATCTGAAAAGCTGTTACTTTTGAGTGGGACTCAAAACAAGAGAAGGCTCTGCAATAGATCTAGGTTGCTGTGCAAGCTGCTGTGCCTCTTGGACCACATGATTCAGCAGATCCAATGTAGTTTGAAGTGTCAGTAGCTGATAAGGATTCATGAAGGCCTCTAGAGGTGAATCACAGTTCAAACCCTTAAGATTTTGGAGCAAAATTCTGCTACTTTAGGCAGATGACTACTCATCTCATGAGAAATAGTTCTTGGCTGGATGCTGGGCCTTAGTAGAGACTGTGTAATTAGCTAAGGGCCACCAAGTAACCATGTGACCTAAACTGCCCATGATGAATTGGGTATTATTTGACCCACTAAACCATAAAATAGGGCATGCACAACAGCACTCCATTATCAAATGAAAATGGTATGTGCATGACCAGTCCTGAGCAGGCTCTGGAAAACACAAGTAAGGTACATGAAGAAGTAGCCCAAATGCCCATGATCTCAACTCCTGTGGCATTACCTTCTCTTTCCCAGCCTGCATCTATAGTCTCATGGGAATCTTCTACTGTCAATTGACAGAAGTAAATCCTGACATGATTTATAGTTGATCTTTTGCCACTGCCTGGAAGTGGACAGTTGTAGCACAGCAGCCTCTTTTTGTGACTTCCCTGAAGAACAGTGGTAAAGGAAAATCCTCTCCGTGGGCAGAACTTCCAGTGGTTATTCATTTTACTTGCAAGGAAAAATGGCCAATAGCTATACTTGTAATTGTATTCTGACTCATGGGCCATAGTCAGTGTTTTGGCTGGATGGTCAGGAAAGAGCATGATTGGAAATCTGGGGAAAAAATACGTAGACAGACCTCTAAGAATGGATCAAAATATGACAATATTTGTATCCAAGGTGAATACTAACCACAGGGTGGCCTTAGCAGAGGAGGATTTTAATAATCAAGTGGATAATAATTCATTCTGTGGATGCTAGTCAGCTTCTATCCCCATACATGTTTGCCATTGCTCAAGCGGCTCATAAGCAAAGTAGCCATGGTGATAGAAATGGAGATTATGCATGGGTTCGATAACTTGGACTTCCAGTCACTAAGGTTGGCTTGGCTATGGCCACTGCTGAGTACCCAATCTTCCAGTAGCATAGATTCACATAGGGCACTTTTTTCTGGTGTGATCACCCAGCTTGATGGTTGATTCTATTGGATCACCATCATGGAAGAGACAGCATTTTTTTCTTAGTGGAATAGACACTTACTGCAGATATGGATTTGTCATTCCTGCATGCAATGTTCCTACCAAAACTACCATCCATAGATGTACAGAATATACAGAATGCCTTATACACTGTTATATCATTTCACATAGCATTTACTTCTGATTAAAGAACTCACTTCATAGCAATTGAAGTATGGCAATGGGCTCATGCTCATGGAATTGACTGGTCTTACCACTTTTCTTACCATCCTGATGCAAATGACTTATTACAACAGGGGGATGGCCTTTTGAAGACTCACAGTGTCAACTAGGTGGCAATACCTTGCAGAGCTGGAGCAGGATTCTACAGAAGGCTGTGGATGCTCTGTACTAGCATTCATTATATGGTGGTGTTTCTCCCATAGCCAGGATTCATGAGTCCTGGAATTAGGAGTAGAAATGGAAGTGGCATCATTCACTATAACCCCCAGTGACTCACTAGCAATATTTTACTTCCTGTTTCTACAGTCTTATGCTTTGCTGGTCTAGAGGTCTTAGCTCTCAAAGGAGAAATGCTTTCACTAGCAGACCCTACAGTGATACCATTGAACTGGAAGTTAAAGCTAATGTTGGGCTACTGTAGACTCCACATGCCTCTGAATTAAAGGCAAGGAAGGCAGTTACTGTTTTGACTGCAGTTTGATCCTGACTACCAAGGGGAAATTACACTACATCTTCACAATAGAGGTAAGGAAGAGTACGTTGGAGTATAGAAGATCCTTTAAAGTGCCTATTAGTATTTCCATGATTATTAAGGTCAATTAAAAACTGCAACTCAATTCAGTCAGGACTACTAAGGGCCCAGATCTTTCAGAAATAAAGGTTGGGGTCACTTATCATTAGGTAGATAATGACAGCCAGCAAAGTTTTTGCTGAAATCAAAGGTAATACAGAATGGATAGTGGAAGAATGTACTTACAAGTATGAGCTATGATAACATAATGACTTATAGAAATGAGGACTGTAACTGTCATGAGTATTTTCTCCTTATTTTGTTAAAATATATATTTGTGTGTGTACATCAAATATCTTTTTCTTCCTTCTCCTCATTTCCTTATAATGTACCATAAGATGTATTAACTCTACATCATATAATTTAACAGTGGTTACTTTTATGTCATAGTTGTATCAATGAAAAGAGTAACATCTCTCAAGGATTTTACTTCCCTTTCTGGGAATGAGATTAATGTCTGTTCAGTTGTATGCAGGATAATTGTATCATGTTAGGTGGAATTATGACCTTGTGTATTATCTTCATTTGGAGATTAAGTATGATTTGAGGAGATGCCCATGTATGACAAATTACCAAAAGATGGACTTGTGCTAGTGAATTTTATGTGTTAATTTAAGCGGGATAGAAGGCACTCAGATATTTGGTCAACCAATATTCTGTGTGTTTCTGTGAGAGTGATTTGGGGTGACTTTAATATTAAATCAATTGAGTATGGGATATTGCTCTCCCTTTATTTGAGTAAGCCTCATCCAATCAATCAAGGCCTGAAGAGAACAACATGCTGACCTTGCTAAAATTAAGAGATAATTTCTCCTGCCCGTCTTTTAGCTAGGCTAGGTTTTTTTTTCCCTACCTTAGAACACAAACTGAAGCATCAGCTTTCACTGAGTCTCCAGCCTGCTAGCCTTTGAACTAGAGCTACATGATTGACAACCCTGCATCTCCAACTTACAATTGCAGGTCTTGGGACTTTTCAGCTTCTATAATTGATACAGCTATAACTAGAGCTATAGATCTCCAACTGGTCTATTTTTCCATTGATTTCTCTGGAGAACTCTAATGCTTATTACCTAATTATCCACCGGTTCATTGTATATATATATATACACACACACACACATACATGTGTGAATACGTGTGTGTGTGTGTATGTGTGCACGTATTGCTAAATTAAGAATAATCATATATGTAAACCACTACTTACACTAACTTTTCTTGGCCTTTATAAATATAATGAAAACAAGAGTTTGAGGACATTCAAGAAAAATACCTTTCACTAAGTAACAATTTCCATTTTGTCCATCATAGGTTAGCTAATTTTTATTCAAACCTTTTTTTCCCCCTCTTTCTGTAGGTTTTGACTTAAACCATCTTGGTTAAGAACATTAGCTCTGCAGTCTGACAAACCCAGCTTTCAAACCAGCATCCAATTAGGATCCTGAAATTTAGGTCCTAACACTTATTATCTGTACAATTACAGGTAAATTATTCATCCCCACTAAGGCTCATCTATCTAAGTTTCCTCATCTATGAAATTTTAACAAAAAATACAGTTTTAGGTTTTGGGATATAATGCCTTCCACATAATCAGGAATCAAGAAATGGTATTTTTAATTAGCAATTATCTCTATATTTTATGCATATCTGGTTATTTTGTGTAATAGGTCCACAGAAAAACATAGTCAACTGCTCTGTAAGAAATTGCATCCAGTGAATTAAGTCAGCAAATGTATTTTTGTGCTTCTGATTTTCTATTATACTTGTGTCAAAATCATTTTCAAAAGTATTGTTTTAAGCTACCATGACAATTTTTAAAAATAATTTAACATATATGTATATAAGTGACAACAAACAACAAGTATATAAATGTGTTGAGAAAGGGGTTTTACATTCTTTCTCTATGTTTAAAATCAACACATGATTTGGGAAATAGACACTAATTTTCCCCTAGATAAGACATCTTTCTTGGATACCTCCAAATTCTTCTTCCCAGTTTCACTGACAAGAGCCAAGAGAGGTTAGTCTCGTTAAACAGCGTTGTATCTGTAAAGTTCAAGATACATCAGGTGAAGTTGTAACGGGTCATTGTTGTTTGTTCTTGTCCAAGAGAACTAGATAACTCTGACAAATCAATTAGTGGTATTCATTGGTCCAGAGTGTAAGGCTATCAAATGTCCTGTCCTTTCCAAGTATTCCATCCCATCATACAATAATCTGTGAAGAAAGGTTTGTCTAATTTTTAATTAGTTTTACAGCTTTATGTGTTTGATCTTGTTTTGTTTATTTTTTAAAATTTGGTTCGTCTTCATCTATTTGTTCTAGAGAGGTGCACAGTCAACTGATTATAGTCTATTTGTATGATACGTTATAAAAAAATTATTTAAAAAATAAGGCAACTTTAAAAATTGTTATTTTGTACTATTTTACTCTTCGTTTTTTCACAAGAAAAAGTCATGCTATAAACAAAGGACACCGTGCCTCAACACATTTCACGGATCCTCAGGCATTGCACTATGATGTTGAAGGTGCTGATGGGACACAAAGACAAAGTGTTCCATATGTCAACTTTACCTTTTTATCTTTTGGAGACCTGGGGGGATATAGTTTACTAAACTCAAATGTCAGAGTTCTATTCTGCATCCCAGCATGACAGCTCAGCAGTGTGCAATTGCACACTTAAGCAGAAATGCCTGCCTGGCCAAGTGTCTGAATGAGATTAATGGTATACGTTTATTTTAAATAAATCTATCTTGAGGCAATGTCTCAAGTTGTTTGCCTAGTTAATTCACAAAGCTCCTTGAGGGGCCCTAGAATAAGCATATAAGGAATAAAGGATTTTTTAAAGGTAATTATCTCTAGTCAATAATAATTAGTCAATGAGTAGATTGATTGGACAAAAGTCGTTAACTCTTTTTGAAACCAGAAAAAGTTAAAATTAGATTACTTGTCACTCATTTTTGCAGCTTATATGCTTTGGAGATGCTTAACTACATATAAACATGGCATGTTTTGACAAACAATGGTCTTTCCTTCTAGCTAGTAATTATAGACAATAAGAAGAAGGAGCTTTGTGGATCCTTATTTAACTCTTTCGTGCCTCTTTGAGTATATCTTTAAGAATACTTAAGTTCACTTCTGCCATTTCCAGATGAACTGGCAGATGTTAGTTCATCTCCTTTTTGAAAGAATAGCACTTTATTCTGAGATAATAAGTATTACCTTGCTGGTTTTCTTATTTTTCTTCTTTACAGGTTTGAATCAGTGGAACATCTCATCTATAAACTTTCTGCGTGTTCAGTTTGAGTTTTCCAGATGTGCTGGGTATTCTTCATCTTGGTCTTTGAGGGAGAAAGCAGGATTAAAAAAGGAAAAGTAACTATAACTGAGTACCTTTGTATGCAAAATGACTTGTGTATATAATCCTGTTTAATCTTTATGTGAACTCTATGCTTTAGTAGGTATATTAGTTTGTTTGAGCTGCCCTAACAAAGTACCACAGACTGTGATTTAAATAACAATGTATTTCCTCACAGTTTTGGAGGTTAATGGTTTAAGGTGTTGGCAAGGTTGGTTTCTTGTGAGAGTCTCTCTCCTTGGCCATCTTCTTCCATTGTTTTTGCATGAATTTCTGTGTGTCTGTATCCTAATTGCCTCTTATTATACAGACAGCAGTCACATTAAATCACAGCTCACTCACATTACCTCATTTTACCTTAATTATCTCTTTAAAAGCCCTATCTTCAAATACAGTCACATTCTGGGATACTAGGGGTTAGGATTTCAACATATAAATATTATAGGGGAGAAAATTCAGACCATAACAGGAGGGTTTTATATACCAGGCAACTGAGGTTCTGTGAGTTTAAAGGTGAGTCATATGCATAAAATTAGGTGGCCGCTTCAGAAATTTTCTGGGTAGGAAGTCATTAACATTGCCTACTGCATTCAGCCTTTCACCTGAGTTCTATCCTTGTGTTAGTCACTAATTTTTGAAGGGCTTTGAGAAAGACTCTAAACTTTTTTATTTTGTTTTGTGTTGCTCCTATTCATTGTGCAGTATGAGGGAGACAAATTCTATTGTATTTAAGGAATCTTGCAGATTTAACATTCTTTGGTAAAATCACATGTTCTCCCCTGCACTGCCCCCGATCCCTGCTAAATCTCTATTCCTTAATTACATTGTAGACTTTTTAGGGAGTAAAACCAAATCTCACTTTTTCATTCCACCGATATATATAACAAAACTCAGTTTCTAATTAATAAATCAAATTATGGCTTTTTAGATCTCATTACAACCAGAAATGAAAGTTTTCCACTTTAAAATATATATTGTATGTTGACTTTGTAAACACATCTAAAGATTCTTGTCTACATTAGCAATAAGTAGTAACTATAAAGGTAAAGAAGAGGTATAAAAGTGTTGTAAACTGAAGAACTGACATGAGATTATATTCATTTAAATAATTTCAAGTCTTCATTGGGTCTGAAACAATTTTTCTGTTTTTTAATGATTTCACTCATTAATTGGTAGACACCAAACAGCAAGTCTGGGATAAGAAGCCTATTACTGATTTACTTCACAATTTCAGTTTTCAAGTTATGGGATATAATTATTCATCTAGCACAAGGTTTAGTCTAAATTTCACTGTCATATCATCTGTGAATTCTTGAACTTTCAAAAGTTTGACCATATTGTTGTAATGCTATGCATATGTTATGCCTAGGTAAGTATTGGCTTCTTGAATTGCATTTATTTTTAAATAATAAAATGGTATTTTTCAAAGTATTTCATTAAAGGTTTACTTTTAGGCTGAATCGTGAGTATATTCAAATACTCCTCCCTTTTATGTTTTAGAATTAGAGTATATACTAGTACTAGATATAACATAAAATCAGTCACCTTTGTATGGTCTATTGCCTTTACTAATTACAAAACTTAAAATTTCATTATCCCTCTAATGGACACAAATGTATTCTGGAACAAACATTTATTAGATTAATTCAGATCTGCTAGAGAGTCTAAAGAATAGTTTTGTGTTAGGTACTGTGCCTATAACGGGTCAACAAAAACAGCCTTTTTTATCAATGCTACATAAGCTGTGTAGACTTTATTTATTTCCTGAGTATTAGACTTTTTAAGACTGACTCCATAATTCTTCTGTGATTATGTAAAGAAATAGATTATCCTCAACCTTGACCCACAGTATGGAGATCTTTTATATAGCAAAAGTATAATTCCTTTTTAAGGAACTTCTCAATGATGTATGTTCAGAAACCATCATGCACTCTTATTTAAAAAGTAAGTATAAAATTAATTCTGTTATGTGGGAACACAACAATGCAAGTGTGACTCTACTTATTATAATACTTTTTTTTACTTTTATAAAAGATGAATCTTTTTATTTCTTCTAAGACAATAGTATGTCTGTATTATTTACTTTTCATTGTTTAAAGTATATTCTATGTAAAATTCATGATTGTTTTCCTGATATTCCATATTAAAAACGTATTTGAGAAGAGATGTTTATGTCAACTTTAAAACATATTTACAAGTGTTAAAACATTGATCTCTAATTTTCATATATACCCTCATACCAAAGTGAATACAAACTATTGCCAATACTTTTACTTACTTAAAATCTAATTCATTTTTGTTTTAGCCTGATTATTTCCTTCTTTTTCTTTTCTTTCTTTCTTTTTTTTTTTTCTTGAGATGGAGTCTTGCTGTGTCTCCCAGGCTGAAGCGAAATGGCACAATCCTGGCTCACCACAACCTTGGACTCCTGGATTCAAGCTATTCTCCTATCTCAGCCTCCCGAGTAGCTGAGATTACAAGTACGTGCCACCATGCCTGGCTAATTTTTGTATTTTTTAGTAGAGATGGGGTTTTGCCATGTTGGTCAGGCTGGTCTTGAACTCCTGATCTCAGGTGATCTGCCTGCCTTGGCCTCCCAAAGTGCTAGCATTACAGGAGTGAGCCACCGTGCCTGGCCCCCTACCCTGATTATTTCTATTTGAAAACATGATAACCATGCTTCTTACCTAGATGAAGTAATAACTGTACATAAAACTACTTCAAGGAAGTAATTTTTTTAGATATCATACCGAAATTATCTGAAATTCAAAATTAACTCCTTTTCCAAAATGCTGCTATATATTCTGCTTTACCTATATTTCCTTCTTTGAGTATATGATGAAATACAATCTCTAACCATCTCAAGCATAACCAACCTCTCATACAATAAGAACATTTTAACACCATCAACAAGACAGTGCTTAAATACATTCTTTGTTATTTATGGATGGAATTTTCTACAGTATTTCCCTGATTCATTGTTTTGTTGTTGTTATTGCTATTATTGTCTCTTGTTTTTTTTCCGAAAGATGTCATAAAATTCTTCCTTATATTAGACTAAAATCTCTCCTATTATTTCAACACTTTTTTCTCTCTTTGAATAAAGAGCTGGTATAATTCTCTTCAAAATATATCAAAATCAATATTATTAAATAATGATATTTGTTCTAAAGAATAACAATTTCCAGAATTTTCAACAATTCATTCCCTCATTCTCCCTAAAATATATTTGAATAGCTTTAGTTTAATACTAGTGTGGAATGTTTTATACTCATTCCAATGTGATTCTCAAAATTCACAAGTGTGCCCCAGAAATACTTAAGATTAAGGGAAAAATTTCCCTCTTTAAAAATTATTTGCTACTAGGAATTGAATCTTTTTAAAAAAATAGTACCAGTATTTTGGTTTTTAATTTGTTTATTTTTAACTATAACTCCTGAGAGATTTTGCTTTCTAAGTTGATTTTTAGGGAATTGAATACAGAATTTTATTTATATTCCTCTTTGATTTTATATCTTGTAATTGAACTTAAATTTTTAGCTTGTGAAAATCCTTTCATAACCTTTAATTGTCTTTCATTATCTCTTTGAGTTTCTTGCCAAGGAGGCAGTCATCAGGAATATTAGTAAGTATTTTAGTTCATATTTTTTTTTTCAGACACATGCAAAGGTTGTACTTACCTGCATTCCAGAAATTAAGTACATTTTTGTGATTTGCTTTGTCCAATAAATTTAGGTAAATTAGACCATTTCTGCAAATAACCAAAAGAACTACTTATTTTTCTCTCTGTCACTGTGATGGGAGCATCAAATATGATAGCTGTTTCAACAGCTTGGTACTGGAATGAGAATGACCAAAACAGTGACCTTGTACAAACCTTAGATTGATGTGATATGATATATAGAGAAATAATACTGTCTTACTTTATGCCAGCAAGATTGTGTGTGTGTGTGTATGTGTGTGATTTTGTTGTTGTGCATTAGGATAGTCAGGCTGCACTAACAAAATTTCAGTGACTTAATGTGACAAAAGTTTATTTCTTGAGTTTATTACCCATCCAAGGTGGATTTGAAGGGCAACTCTGTTCATTATAATCACTCAGGGACACTGGCTGATGGAGATTCATCTAGATACATGCTTCCATCATCTCTGTGTGTAGGAGAAAACTGCAACAACTCTTGTACTCTTATAATAATAGGTTGTTAGGAAGTGACACAATACTTCTCATATTTCATTGTCCAAAAGAAGTTATACAACTATATCTAACTTCAAATTAGTATGATGTCTGAATTATCTGTTAGCAATTCAGTATAATCATCATACACTTTTAAAATTTCCTCTATATAACGATGGAGAAGCTTGGAACTATATTTCCTAAAATCTTTTCTCAGAAAGCAGGAGAGAAACAGAAGTCATTATTCCCTGGAAGTGATTACCAGCAGACACGTGAGCAGATGTGGGATTTATAGCTGCCTGTTGGTGAGAATCGAGAAGCACCGCTATGATGCTGCCTACTGAGATAAGCGTAGGAAACTTGCTTAGAATTTCCTTTTAAAAGTCAATGATTTCTTGGTAGCTTTTGACAAACACATTCTTCAATATGTCATGCCGAGGTGTTCACTCTGTTTCTCTAACCTTATGGTGGCAGCTTCCTGCCTTTTCAAAAGGCCTTCCCTGTGCTTTGCTTCCCCATTTCCTTCACATTCATAGAAACCTCAATTCATATACTAATTTATATTCAGAATACTTAGATGACTGTTTTCCTGACAAGATATGCACCAATACAGCAGAAACATGCAAACTTACAATTTTCTCAGGAAAAGGATATTCAGAGTAATTATAATCAGCTCCAATGTTTATATACTTATAAACAGAAAAACAAAATGGAAGCAATATAAAATGAAAACACAAGTGGTCTCCTCCCCTCTCCTCTGCAACTACAAACAATAGTGAGATAGAGAAAAGAAAAACGTGAGGACTTTGCTCATTGTTCTGCATTATCTATGGTTTTCCTCTAGACAGCATCTCAACTCACTGACTATGTGACCATATGATTTCCATTGACAATAAAATTTCATAATTTCTTCTTGGCAGACATTGTAAGGTTTAACAAGTAGATCATCATGCTCTCTTTTACTTTGTCATGGTGACCAATAATACTCCAAATTGTGTACTCTCTATCATTCTAGAACCATGGACACACACTTTTTTTGGTAAGCCATTAGTGTTTGAGATGGGAGTGGTATTTATTACTGCAGCAAAACAAAGATTATCTTGGCACACAAGATTTTTAAAAAAATATTTTAATGTATTTGTTTATGAGACCTTATCTACTCTAGAATTTATTGACATATATATATATAAAACTAAATATCTCAAACATTGATGAGGAAATTATATAGAATTCAGACATTTTATTATATTTGTTTTTAAGAATAACATATTAAAATACATTTATTTTAAGATGTCCTTTAAAGTTTAAATGTCCATTTTACTGACTGTATTTAGTAATTACTCTTTGTCACTGGTTTTTCTAGGGTGTGCCATAGATGTGGTTTATGTTGTATGTACCTTGTAGATAACTGGCTTATAGAGGAAGTTCTAGAATTTAACTTCAATTAAACTTTAAGATATCAGTAGGATTCAGACCTCTTAGATTCTGTGACTTAATGTCTTCTGACACTTGGGAACAAACATGGTCAATATTTCTTTTGATATGGTTTATGTACTTTCTCTTTCATTTCTGTCCTCTATTTTCTCTCTGCCTAAGATTTCAATTACATGTATATTAGATTTTTTGACCTTGGAAGAAATTAAGAATTCAATATGGAATTGACTACACTGATGCATGCTGGTAGTCTCAGCTACTCAGGAGGCTGAGGTGGCAGGATCACTTGAGCCCAGGAGTTTGAGTAAAACTTGGGCAACATAGTGAGACTTTATCTAAAAACAAACAAATCAACAAGCATTTATTTTGATAAATACATGATTTAGTTGTTCCTGGGATTTAGAATATATGTGAAAGTATATTTTATGATACTAGTACGAAAGGAAAGTGTGAGGGAAACTTTTAAACTATTTTAATGCTTTAAGCTGAACTTAAAGTTCTACTTTTTTAAAAATGTACTTTAAGTTCTAGGGTACATGTGCACCACGTGCAGGTTTGTTACATAGGTATATATGTGCCATGTTGGTTTGCTGCCCCCATTAACTCGTCATTTACATTAAGTATTTCTCCTAATGCTATCCCTCCCCCAGCCCCTCACCCCCAACAGGCCCTGGTATGTGATGGTCCCCATCCTGTGTCCAAGTGTTCTCATTGTTCAATTCCCACTTATGAGTGACAGCATGCAGTGTTTGGTTTTCTGTCTTTGTGATAGTTTGGTGAGAATGATGGTTTCTAGCTTCATCCATGTCCCAACAAAGGACATGAACTCATTCTTTTTTTTTTTTTTTTTGGTTGCATAGCATTCTATGGTGTATATGTGCCATATTTTCTTTATCCAGTCTATCATTGATGGGCAAATTAGTTGGTTCCAAGTCTTTGCTACTGTTAGGAGTGCCACAATAAACATATGTGTGCATGTGTCTTTATAGTAGCATGATTAATAATCCTTTAGGTATATACCCAGTAATGGGATCACTGGGGTAAATGGTATTTCTAGTTCTAGATCCTTGAGGAGTCGCCACACTGTCTTCCACAATGGTTGAACTAATTTACACTCCCAGCAACAGTGTAAAAGCGTTTGTATTTCTCCACATCCTCTCCAGCGTCTGTTGTTTCCTGACTTTTTAATGATAGCCGTTCTAACTGGCCTGAGATAGTAACTCATTGTGGTTTTGATTGGCATTTCTCTGATGACCAGCGATGATGAGCATTTTTTCATGTGTCTGTTGGCTGCATAAATGTCTTCTTTTGAGAAGTGTCTGTTCATATCACTTGCCACCTTTTTGATGGGGTTGCTGGTTTTTTTTCTTGTGAATTTGTTTCTCTGTAGATTCTGGATATTAGCCCTTTGTCAGATGGGTAGCTTGCAAACATTTTCTCCCTTTCTGTAGGTTGCCTGTTCACACTGATGGTAGATTTTTTTTTTTTTTTTGCTGTGCAGAAGCTCTTTAGTTTAATTAGATCCAATTTGTCTTTTTTGACTTTTGTTGCCTTTGCTTTTTGGTGTTTTAGTCATGAAGTCTTTGCCCATGCCTATGTCCTGAATGGTATTGCCTAGGTTTTCTTGTAGAGTTTTTATGGTTTTAGGTCTAACATTTAAGTCTCTAATCTATCTTGAATTAATTTTTGATAAGGTGTAAGGAAAGGATCTAGTTTCAGCTTTCTACATATGGCTAGCACCATTTATTAAATAGGGAATCCTTTCCCCATTGCTCATTTTTATCAGGTTTGTCAAAGATCAGATGGTTATAGACGTATGGTGTTATATCTGAGGCCTCTGTTCTGTTTCATTGGTCTATTTATCTGTTCTGGTACCAGTACCATGCTGTTTTGGTTACTGTAGCCTTGTAGTGTAGTTTGAAGTCAGGTAGCTTGATGTCTCCAGCTTTGTTCTTTTTGCTTAGGAATGTCTTGGCTATGTGGGCTCTTTTTTTGTTCCATATAAATTCAAATTAGTTTTTTTTCTTCCAATTTTGAGAAGAAAGTCATTAGAAGCTTAATGGGGATGGCATTGAATCTATAAATTACCTTGGGCAGTATGGCCATTTTTCATGATATTGATTCTTCCTATCCATGAACATGGAATGTTCTTCCATTTGTTTGTGTTCTCTTTTATTTCATTGAGCAGTGATGTGTAGTTCTCCTTGAAGAGGTCCTTCACATCTCTTGGATTCCAAGGTATTTTATTCTCTTTGTAGCAATTGTGAATGGGAGTTCACTCATAATTTGGCTCTGTTTGTCTATTATTGGTGTATAGGCATGCTTGTGATTTTTGCACATTGATTTTGTATCCTGAGACTTTGCTGAAGTTGCTTATTAGCTTAAGGAGATTTTGGGCTGAGACAATGGGGTTTTCTTTATATACAATCATGTCATCTGCAAACAGGGACAATTTGACTTCCTCTTTTCTTAAGTGAATATCCTTTATTTCTTTCTCTTGCCTGATTGCCCTGGCCAGAACTTCCAACACTATGTTGAATAGGAGTGGTGAGACAGGGCGTCCTTTTCTTGTGCAGGTTTTCAAAGGGAATGCTTCCAGTTTTTGGCCATTCAGTGTGATATTGGCTGTGAGTTTATCATAAATTGCTCTTATTATTTTGAGATATGTTCCATCAATACCTAGTTTATTGAGAGTTTTTAGCATGAAGGGCTGTTGAATTTGGTCAAAGGCCTTTTCTGCACCTATTGAGATAATCATGTGGTTTTTGTCATCGGTTCTGTTTATGTGATGGATTACATTTATTGATTTGCGTGTGATGAACCAGCCTTGCATACCAGGGATGAGGGCAACTTGATCGTGGTAGATAAGCTTTTTGATGTGCTGCTGGATTTGCTTTGCCAGTATTTTATTGAGGATTTTCGCATTGATGTTCATCAGGGATATTGGTCTAAAATTCTCCTTTTTTTGTTGTGTTTCTGTCAGGCTTTGGTATCCAGATGATGCTGGCCTCATAAAAAGAGTTAAGGACAATTCCCTCTTTTTCTATTGATTGGAATAATTTCAGAAGGAATGGTACCAGCTCTTCTTTGTACCTCTGGTAGAATTCAGCTGTGAATCTGTCTGGTCCTGGACTTTTGTTGGTTGGTAGGCTATTAATTATTGACTTAATTTCAGAACCTCTTATTGGTCTATTCAGGGATTCAACTCAACTTCTTCCTAGTTTAATATTGGGAGGGTATATGTGTCCAGGAATTTATCCATTTTTCTTCTAGATTTTCTAGTTTATTTGCATAGAGGTGTTTATAGTATTCTCTGTAGGTAGTTTGTATTTCTGTTGGATTGGTGCTGATATTCCCTTTATCATTTGACTCTTTATCGAATTTGCCAGTCTGTGTCTTTTAATTGGGGCATTTAGCCCATTTACATTTAAGGTTAATATTGTTATGTGTGAATTCAATCCCGTCATTATGATGTTAGCTAGTTATTTTGCCCATTAATTTATGCAGTTTCTTCATAGCATCCATGGCCTTTACAACTTGGCATGTTTCTGCAGTGGCTGGTACCAGTTGTTCCTTTCCATGTTTAGTGCTTCCTTCAGGAGGTCTTCTAAGGCAGATCTGGTGGTGACAAAATCTCTCAGCATTTACTTGTCTGTAAATGATTTTATTTCTCCTTCACTTATGAAGCTTAGTTTGACTGGATATGAAATCCTGGGTTGAAAATTATTTTCCTTAAGAATGTTGGATGTTGGCCCCCACTCTCTTCTGGCTTGTAGGGTGTCTGCTGAGAGCTCTTCTGTTAGTCTGATGGGCTTCCCTTTGTGCATAACCCGACCTTTCTGTCTGGCTGCCCTTAACATTTTTTCCTTCATTTCAACCTTGGTGAATCTGACAATTATATGTCTTGGAATTGTTCTTCTCAAGGAATATCTTTGTGGTATTTCTGTATTTCCTGAATTTGAATGTTGGCCTGCCTTGCTAGGTTGGGGGTGTTTTCCTGGATAATATCCTGAAGTGTGTTTTCCAACTTGGTTCCTTTCTCCCCATCACTTTCAGGTACACCAATCAAACATACATTTGGTCTTTTCACATGGTCCCATATTTCTTGGAGGCTTTGTTCATTTCTTTTTACTCTTTTTTCTCTAATCTTGTCTTATCACTTTATTTCATTAATTTGATCTTTGATCACTGATATCTTTTCTTCCACTTGATAGAATTGGCTATTGAAGCTTGTGCATGTGTCACAAAGTTCTTGTGTTGTGGTTTTAGCTCCATCAGGTCATTTACGGTCTTCTCCACACTGTTTATTATAGTTAGGCATTCATTTAACCTTTTTTCAAGGCTTTAAGCTTCCTTGCAATGGGTTAAAACATGCTTTTTTAGTTTGGAGAAGTTTCTTATTACCAACCTTCTGAAGCCTACTTCTGTCTATTTGTCAAAGTCATTCTCTGTCCAGCTTTGTTCCATTACTGGTGAGGAGCTGTGATCTTTTGGAGGAGAAGAGGTGCTCTGGTTTTTAGCATTTTCAGCTTTTCTGCTCTGATTTCTCCCTATCTTTGTGGTTTTATCTACCTTTGATCTTTGATGTTGGTGACCTACAAATGGGTTTTGGTGTAGAAGTCCTTTTTGTTGATGTCGATGCTATGCCTTTCGGTGTGTTACTTTTTCTTCTAACAGTCATGTCCCTCAGCTACAGGTCTGTTCATATTTGCTCTAGGTCTACTCCAGACCTTCTTTGCCTAGATATCACCAGCAGAGGCTACAGAACAGAAAATATTGCTGACTGATCCTTTCTCTGGAAGCTTCATCCCAGAGGGGCACCTGCCTCTATGAGGTGTCTGTCGGCCCCTACTGGGAAGGGTCTCCCAGTTAGGCTACATGGGGGTCAGGGACCCACTTGAAGAGGCAGTCTGTCCATTCTCAGAGCTCAAACACCATGCTGGGAGAACCACTGCTCTCTTCAGAGCTGTCAGACAGGGACGTTTAAGTCTGCAGAACTTTCTGCTGCATTGTGTTCTACTATGCCCTGCCGACAGAGGTGGAGTCTATAGAGGCAGTAGGCCTTGGTGAGCTGCGCTGGGCTCCACCCAGTTCAAGCTTCCTGGCTGCTTTATTTACCTACTCAAGCCTCAGCAATGGCAGACACCCCTCCCCCTGCCAGGCTGCAGTCTTGCAGCTTGATCTCAGACTGTTGCACTAGCAGTGAGCAAGGCTCCATGGGCATGGGACCTGCTAAGCCATGCACAGGAGAGAATCTCCTGGCCTTCTGGTTGCTAAGACCTTGGGAAAAGCACAATATTAGGGTGGGAGTGTCCCATTTTTCCAGGTATAGTCTGTCACTACTTCCCTTGGCTAGGAAAGGGAAATCCCCTCATCCCTAGTGCTTCCTGGGTGAAGCGATACCCTGCCCTGCTTCAGCTCACCCTTCACGGGCTGCACCCACTGTCCAACAAGTTCCAATAAGATGAACCAGGTACCTTTGTTGGAAATGCAGAAATCACTTGTCTTCTGCGTCGATCACACTGGGAGCTGTAGACTGGAGCTCTTCCTATTTGGCCATCTTGGAGTCGCCTAAAGTTCTACTTGAAGTTAGATACCAGTTAATCAAAATGCAGGTTGTACATTCTAGATTAAGCATTAAAATGATTTTTTTTTAATCATGTTAGTTAAAGTAATAAATCCATGGGGAAATTACACTATGTTTGTCAATTAGAAGTCTCTATATTGTTAAGATGAATATTTCCTGCAGAATGAACTATAGATATAATTCAATTCCAATAAAAATCTCAGAAGATTTTTAATGGAATTCGACAAGGTGATTCCAAAATGAAAGGCAAAAAAGGAAGAAAAGATCAAAGACACACTTGAGGAAGAACAGTGGAGGTTCTTGTATAGAGGTCATACAACAGCAAATATCAAGAGATATTGGTGCAAGGAGATGAAAAAAAAAACTGATTCAGCAAAATGGGGAGACAAAAAATAGTCTGATGCATATATGGTCACTAAATTCTGGTAGAGATTTTACTCAAGTAACTGTGGAGAAAAGTAACGTTTTTAGATCAAGTAGATACCAAGTTATGAAGGTAACTTTGACTCTATCTAATACCGTACACAAGAAATAAATGCACAAGGATTATAAAATTAATTTGAATTATAAAACAAGCTTCTTGATGATGAATGGAATATTTTCATAGTTTTGAACTAAGTCAGGGTTTTGTTGATACACGGAAAAAAACATTTGAAACATAATTATCAAGAAATTGACTGATACGTTGTACTTTGCTAAAATTTATGTTCCTCAAAAGTCACCACTAAGAAAGCAAGGATGCAAGGCAACAGATGGGAGAAGATATTTTCAATATGTAACTAAGGACTCACATCTAGGACATATATAAAGAACTTTTATAAATTAATAAGAATTTCAACAACTTTTTTTTTTTTTTTAAGAGACAGAATCTCACTATGCTGCCAAAACTAGATTTGAATTCTTGGGCTCAAGGGATCCTCCCACTTCAGCCTCCTAAGTAGCTAGGAATATAAGCATACACCACCACCCTGGGCTACAACCTACTTTTTGACACTTAGCAGGGGAAAATAACTAAATTGCCAATAATCATATGAAATGGTGCTCAATATGATTAGTCATCAGCAGATATAGAGGTGCCTTTGTAAAACCTAGGCATTATGTATCTACTACTTAATCACATGATCTGTCCATATGTAAAGTATAATCTAATGCTACATACTTCAGTAGAGATAGGAAATATCTAAGATAAACTAATAAATTCTATTTTATTTAACTATTTTACTACAATTTATGTATTTAAAAAATTTGTGATTATACACGTGAAATATTTCAAAAATTTTGAAATATGAAGTAATCTTCTATAGTTATGATCTAACCATAATCAACCCATGTATTAGTTAAGAGCTAATTATCTAGGAAGTTTAGAACAGAGTATTTTTATGTAAAAAATTTGGCAAACATATTTGGTTTTCAGTTATCTTGTGAAAGTGTTTTGAATAATCACTTCACTTTTATAGCTTAAATAAAATAAATGGAGACCATCTTGGGATTTTACTTTATATATATGTGTGTGTATTTATATATATGTGTTTATATATGTGTATATATGTGTATATATGTATATATGTGTATCTATATATGTGTATATATATACACATATACACACACATATGTATATGTATAAAAGAATAAATGCTATTCCAAATATTAAAATTGCACTTACTTATAGAATTACTTATTATTATCATTATTATTATTTGGAGAAAATGTTTGGCATTATTGCCCAGGCTGGAGTGCAGTGGCCCGATCTCAGTTCACTGCAGCCTCTATCTACCTCCTAGGCTCAAGCCATCCTCTTACTTCAGCTTCCGAAGTAGCTGGGACTACAGGTATGCACCACCACATCTGGCTAATTTTTGTAGAGACAGGATTTCACCATGTTGTCCAGACTGGTCTGAACTCATGAGCTCTAGTGATCGCCTGCTTCTGCCTCCCCAAAGTGCTAGGATTACAAGCCTGAGCCATTGCACCTGGCCGCTTACTTATTTTTTAAGATGAGGAAAATGCACACAATATCAAAATAGCCAGGTCCACACAAGTTTTATTTAATCTTAACAATCATGCGGCCGGGCGCGGTGGCTCAAGCCTGTAATCCCAGCACTTTGGGAGGCCAAGACGGGCGGATCACGAGGTCAGGAGATCGAGACCATCCTGGCTAATACGGTGAAACCCCGTCTCTACTAAAAAATACAAAAAACTAGCCGGGCGAGGTGGCGGGCGCCTGTAGTCCCAGCTACTCAGGAGGCTGAGGCAGGAGAATGGCGTAAACCCGTGGCAGAGCTTGCAGTGAGCTGAGATCCGGCCACTGCACTCCAGCCTGGGTGACAGAGGGAGACTCCGTCTACAAAAAAAAAAAAAAAAAAAAAAAAAAAAAAAAAAAAAAAAAAAAAAATCATGCAATACAGGTGAGGTGAAGAAGTACCAAGGATATGTGTAAAAAGAGTGTGTTTTATGTTAAAAATCTTTAAAACAATGATAAAACCAACTAAAAGACAGTTGGCTTGTTGATTTTAAACAATGACATTGATAAAATACTGCATCCGGCAGACTGCTTCTGCTGCTCTTCTCTAAGATACTACTGATGGGTACAATCCATTTTGCAGGAAAAAAAAAAAAGGGATGATAAATATATGATAAATCAACATCAATTAAAGTATCAGACAGAAACTAAACTTTTTGACTTCTTTTTATAAAAAGTAAAATGATTACTTTGAAAAAGGCTACAAGTTGAATTTATTTTTCCTTAACAAAAATCATATGCACATAAATACAGAGTTTCCAACTGAAATCATCAAAATCCATGAGTGTAACAGCTGAGTAACTAAAAATTCAATTTAGAATTATTTCATAGTGGTTTGCTATCCTGCTTGTTTACTCTTCACTGGAGACATTTTTAACTGAATGAGAAGACCTCATGTAAATGACTGTGCTGGATGCGTGGTATTAAGAATGAATTCATATTTATTTACGTTCACAATGTTGTTGAGCTTGAAGTCCACCCATCCCATTAGAAGAAAAAGTTAAACTTGAAAGGGTTGTTATGAAAGTATAATTCATCAATCGTATATGCATATGTATTAATCTGAAAAATTCATGATATTAGTCAGTCTTCTGAAACTTTAATAATGAATGATTCTAAAACTTTTAATGCATGAAATGCAAATGTGTTTTCTTTGTGTGTTGTAACAGATGATTTGAAGGCTTGATACTGCAAAGAATTGTAGTGATCTATTAGAAATTTACTTAGTGGTAAGACTCAGTTGTTAATACCTGTATTAAAATGTAAAACAAATTCTACTTATATCGCCTTAATACACACTGGTAGGTTAATCAAAATCCCTGTTAATGTTTTGCCTAATGGAAAAATGTATTTTATATCAGGTCAGTATATAAATGCAAAAGGAATCCATATATCTGATTCACAAACTACTCACTGAGGCATCACTTTTTAAAAATGCAGTCTAGCTGCCGAGTAATATGTTAAATTATAATATTATTGAAATATAAAGATAATAATTTATTAGACAATTTTCTAGAAGCCATTTTTTCTTAGCAACTCTATTTTATTAATAAGAATTATAGATTTTAATTTAATTGCAGACACATTATACTTGCCTTATGAGGGCAATAATAAAGTAAATGAATAATTTATTTACAAATGTTGTGTTAAGACATATTCAAATTATTTTATATAGGCTTATTCCATACTTCTAATGTCGCTTCTTTATTGTTTGTTTTGTTCACTGAAGTAAATGTCAACAACGTATTACCTAAACTAATTAACATGGAAAGAATCATATCTTCAACCAGTGGAAATGCCAGCACTTATCATGTCCTATAATTCATTTTCAAATGCTGAAAGATACAATTATACAGAAAAGGAACTGAGTATCTTCATCATATGAAAAGTTCTTCAGTCGAATTCACAGTGATGTTGACACTTAACATTGACAATTAATCCAGTTCCTGAAAATACTGGTTTAAAAAGGATCAACCTAGGAAGCTCAGGTAGAAGACAGAAAGTCATTTAAAACCCAAGAGATGGCCAGTCACAGTGGCTCACGCCTGTAATCCTAGACATTTGCAAGGCTGAGGCGGACAGATCACCTCAGGTCAGGAGTTTGAGACCAGCCTGCCAACATGGTGAAACGCCATCTCTACTGAAAAACAAATATTAGCCAGGGGACAAAGTGAGACATTGTCTCAAAATAAACAAACAGATAAACAAAATAAAACCCAAGAGACCCAAAGAATCAACGTTAAGAAACTAATTTCACCAGTTTCTGACACAAATTAAAAAGCATATAAAGACAAATTAAAAGCAAAAAACAAAAGGTAAACCATGCCTATCAAATTCCAAGAATTACAAATGTAAAGTCTATTGCCAGTTTAGTGTATTTCAGCAGATAGAGTAAACTGATTTTTACATAAGAGCTAGTTTTTTACTAAGAGTAGATCAGTGTATTTATTACTGCAACGTCCTTCAAGGGATCATATTTAAACATAAAAATTGCAAGTTAACAAAAGGGTAAATAATATGAACTACCCTATGATGAGGCCAAGGAGCCAACAAGGGAAGATAAAAAGGAGAATATTGACCCCAAATCCACATCATTGTTTTCCTTTATCTGTTATTTAATTTTCTAAATTTGTAATTTCTATTTAAAACCTACTTTTAACATTTAATTATTAATTATTTTCAGATAAGTGTTGTTCTATTTTACCTTTTCAATTTCTTTTAGGTAACTTCCATTTCTTTTCCTGCTATGATCAATGTCTCCCTTTTTCCTGGAAGTTTTCTAACCCCAATCAATGTCTATTAGAGACATTGTTGAGAAATTTCCTGAGTCAGAGGAATAAACTGCTCAGTTGCCCCAAACTATAATATTATATAAAATATATATTACAGTTCATCTATGATACTGATTTCTTGGGGCTAAGCATTTATTAGTAAAAATAGTGCTCATTTTGGCAAAGTAAGGTGCTGAGAATAGTAAAAACTAAAGGATTGAGGGTTATTGATGAGAAAGAAAATCATAATCTATTTGAAGATTTATTGTGAATTTTTTAAATTTACATTTTTAATTTTTCTGGGTACATATATTAATGAGGTATATGAGATGTTTTGATGCAGGCATGCAATGTCAAACAATCACATCAAGAAGAATGGGGCATCCATCCCCTCAAACATTTATCCCTTGTGTTACAAAAAATCCAGTCACACTCTTTTAGTTATTTTAAAATGTACAGTTAAGTTATTGAGTATAATTACCCTGTTATCCTAGCAAATACTAAGTCTTATTCGTTCTTTCTTTTTTTTCTGTTGTATGTATTAACCATCTCCACTTCTTCCTCAGCCATTCACTGCCCTTCTCAGCCCCTGGTACGCATACTTCTAGTATTTATCTCTAAAATTTCAGTTGTTTTAATTTTAGATCCCACAAATAAGTAAGAACAGGTGATGTTTGTCTTTCTATGCCTGGCTTATTTCAGTAAAAACAATGATCTCCAGTTTCACTGATACTGTTGAAAATGACTAAATCTCACTGTTTTTTATGACTGAATGGTATTCCATGATGTACATGTACCATATTTACTTTATCCGTTAATCTATTGATGGAAACTCATGTTGCTTCAAAATCCTAGCTATTGAGAACAGTGTCACAACAAACAAAATTGCAGTTATCGCTGCAATATACTGCTACCTATTCTTTTTGGTATATACCCAGCAGCAGGATTGCTGGATCATATGGTAATTCTATTTTCAGCATTTCGAGGAACCTCCAAATTGTTCCCCACAGTAATTATACTCATTTACATTCCCACCACAAGTGTACAAGAGTTTCCTTTTCACCACATTCTCTCCAGCATTTGTTATTGCCCGTCTTTTGGAAAAAAGCTATTTTAACAGGAGGGAGATGATATCTCATTGTAGTTTTGATTTGCATTTATCTGATGATCAATGATGTTGAGCACTTTTTAACATGATGGTTTGCCTTTTTTTTCTTCTTTTGGGAAATGTGTATTCAAACATTTTGCCAATCTTTTGATCAGATTATTAGAATTTCTCCCATAGAGTTGTTTGAGTTTCTTACATATTCTGGTTATAACTCCTTTTTCAGAGGGGTAGTTTGCAAATATTTTCTCTGAATCTGTGGGTTGTCTCTTCACTTTGTTGGTTTTTTCCTTTGCTGTGCAGAAGCTTGTTAACTTGATGTGATCTCATTTATCCAGTTTTGCTTTGGTTGCCTGTGCTTGTGGGACGTTGCTCAAGAAATTTTTGCAGAGTTTCATAGTTTGAGGTCTTAGATTTAAGTCTCTAATCCATTTTTGATTTGGCTTTTGTATATGGTGAGAGATAGGAATCTAGTTTCATTCTTTTGCAGGCGAATATCCAGTTTTTTCAGCACCATTTATTGAAAAGATTGTTTTTCCCCTGGTGTATGTTCTTGGCAACTTTGTCAAAAATGAGTTCACTGTAGATGAGTGGATTTATTTCAGGGTTCCCTACTCTGTTCCATTAGTCTAAGTGTCTGTTTTTATGCCAGTACCATATTTGAGGATTTAAATCTAGGCCAGATGCTGTAATTCACACCTGTAATCCCAACACTTTGGTAGGCTAAGGCAGGAGGCTTGCCTGAGGCCAGGTGTTCAAGATCAGCCTGTACAACATAGTTAGACCCCATCTCTGTAAAAATAAAAAATAAAAATTAGCCAGGCAGAGTGGTGCACTCCTGCAGTCCTAGCTACTTGGAAGTCTGAGAAAGGAAGATCACTTGAGTCCAGGAGGTTGAGGCTGGAATGAGCCATGATCATGTCACTGAACTCCAGCCTGGGAGATAGAGCAAGACCCTGCATGTTTTTAAAAATGTGATTATTATGAGTAATGTATTTACAGAATAACATCTTAGGAAGTATAAACCGATATTACGTATTTGTAATGGTCCAGTTTTCAGCAAGATGGGAGCAATTCCAGGTCTTCTATTTCATCATCAAGTAAATTTACATTTCTCTGTGATGACTTTCTGGACAATAAGCAGCAATTTAAAATAATCAAAATAGCGTGACTCTTACAGTGGATAACTGAAGTCTAGGGCCAATAATCAAAATGCAAGTCAGAATTCATTTGTGGGTCAATTTAGTGATTTTTTATCAATAGTTTAAAAAATCATAGACTAGAATACACCAAAACATTATAGAAAAGAATTGAGTTACATTCAATAGGATAAGTCCTGGTTTGTAAAACATCTTTTGCACATGTGTGTGTGTGTGTTTCAGTTACATATGTATGCATATACCATTGCAGTGTAAAAAGCATTTCTTGTGTCATAGTCACAACATTTTGAAAGCTACTGCAACTACTGTCTTAGTATATGTATAATCACTTTGACAGTAATGTATTTCAACAGATAACTAAATTTGAGAATTATTTTAATGGCAATATTTGTAATGTATTAAAGTAGAACAAAAAAGCATAGGAAAGCCAGTTAGGTAGATGTTGTAGTAATATAAAAGAAAACAGACAATAAATCAAAGAAAATTTATTTTATGGAAAGAAAGAAGAGTGTTAAGAAAGACTGGAGGAAAGAAGGATAAAATTCAATAAAGTGTTTTGTCAAATTCAGAAGAATTGGAAATGTGATTATGGCATTAAAAATAATAAGGATATCTCAGTGTTGATAATATAATAAAAAAACAAATTCTCAAAATGTGCTTTCATAGAGTTTAAAAGAATCACACGAGACATGACAATATATGCAAAAGCTTACGTCTCCTGCCCAAAGTGTTTACTGTAAATCTCTAGAGCTGCAGCTCAGGTAACTATATGTTTAATAGACATCTCAGATCATTCTTATGCACTCCAAAATTTAAGAATAACTCCTGAATGTTCTAACCTAAGAAGACCTCCTTTTATAAACTCTGAAAATTTTCACTGAGAGAATGATTTAACTACATATCAGCTCACAGTTTTCTCACAAAGCTCCTATGTCTTTAGTGTTGTAAGAAAAAAATGGCATGAAATGAATTCAGATGAAATTCTGATTATAATTAGAGTAGTATCATGCCAAATGTATCTAGTACTGGAATTTTTAGAAGTACATAGGATAACTGTGATCCTGCAAGCTAATGCTATAAAGTAGGAATAGAATGTGATAGAAAATTAATTTAAGCATGTTCTATCTCATGCTTCTTCTAAAGTACATCCTTTGATATTTACTTATTGGGATGCAAGAACTATGGAAGCATTGAGAGCCACTTGGTATTTTGAAAGAGAATTAAACATCATCTAGTTAAAAGTTTCAGTTGAGGTTGATTATTTGTAGGCAAAGCACTGCAATTAGCATTTAAATCATTCAATGTTAGAAACCATTTTCTCTGAGATTAACAATGATTCATTCTCACATGCTGTGTTTTTAATCAAAGAGGTGAGAGTTATAGAGCATGGGACAGGAACAAAGATGTCTAGTTACAAACTCACTCTTGCAAGTTGCTAGTAATGTGCCTGCCTGCATGTTTAAAAGCAACTCAAAAGAATGTGATGCGTTGTCTATTCAATCCTTAATGAGAATGTAAATGAAGGATTATTGGTTCCACCAGCAGATGATATTTCTTTAGAAATATTGCCTGAACCTTTCTCTATTATTTTCCAACTTCCAAAAATCCTGTATAATAATGTATCTCATTAATGATATTGTCATTGTCATTTAGGAAACATGTGGAGACCTGCAAAGTCATTATTAATTATAGACACATGCATCAAAGCAGAAAAACTCAAATTCATCACTGTATTTGTTAATTAGCTTAAAAAGTCAGTCTCATTTTATCGCCATTTCCCTGAAAATAACCCCATTATTATTTTTTTATTAAGTATAAATTTTTTTTTCAAAGTGGACACTGATTAAAAGAACCATAATACACTTTTCAACATTAACTACTCAATTTATTCCGGCACAAATTGTTTCAACCGAAAGAACACGGTAAATATCACAATAGCAAAGAGGTTTTTTTTTTTTTTTTTTCACTCTGCCTCCATTAAAATGGTCTGATTGCCCCTTGTCCATTTCTAAATGATAGATAATAACCTCTTCGCTTTTGCTTCTCTTGTCTATTATGTCTTTTATAGAAAACCTAAAATGAGGCATTTCCTGCAAGCCTGCAGAGAGAGAGAAGACTGAATAGGAAGCTGAAAGGGAATATAGAGACCAGGATAAAAGGCAGTTATTAAATTTGTGAACTCTATCAGAAGACAAGAAAATAAACTGTACCACTGGCTGGAAGGGTAGTGAAGTATGACATTTCATTTTTATGCAGGTCTCAGCATGACAGAAGTAACACATTGAAGAACACTGTAAAAAAGCAGTTAGTGCATTCATTGAATGCCAGCATGGCTCCTCTGCTGTTCTTTGGTTGATCCTTTGCTGTGTCTTTGTGGAACAGTCGTTTAGAGATTCATATATATGAGATCGGACCCACCACCACCCTTTGTGAATTTTCATGACGAGAGGCCGAAAACTCATTCTATGTAACTCCATGAGATTCAGGACCAGGTGTGCTTTATATTCCTCCACATTTTTCTCTTCTTCAATGAATCATGCAGCCTCATGCAGTCTGTTTCTCTCTCACTCATATACACACAGAGAGCCTCATAGAAGTGTATATAATGTTTTCATAATGAAATTTTTTAGACATTTTAGTGGATGTACAATTTTATATTTTGGCAAATGAAGATAATATTAAAACTATTTTCTAATTGTTTTAGTTCTTTTAAACATTGCATAAATAGATCTTAGATAAATGTGGTATCTTTTTCTCTTACATATTTGTAGCTTCCTATAAAAAATTTTAAATGAGCTGTTCTAAATAGATAGCAAACACAACATAATTTATATTTTCCTTTCCTTTCACATATTTTCTTTCTTGTCTTCATATTCACCAAACTTGAATGAAATCTTGTACAGGACCAATTGCTCTTCAGGTATTATTGAGTCACAAATAGTCTCAGGTTAATAAGCAAAAAGACTTATCTTGTTTAGGTCCATTGTTCAATGCTCCAAACACTTAAAAATCTTAAAGTTTATCTCCTTCTGTTATAGGAAAGGGGTCCCAATTCAGACTCCAAGAGAGGGTTCTTGGATCTCATGCAAGAAATAATTCAGGGCTAGTCCACAATGCAAAGTAAAAGCAAGGTTATTAAGAAAGTAAAGTGGGGAAAGTACAGCTACTACTCCACAGACAGAGTGAGGCTTTCCCAAAAGTAAGAGGAGGAACATCCACCCTAGGTATAATGCATGTATATATAGAATTAAAAAAGATCATGGGCAGATGTGCTCTGCTACAAGGGTTTGTGATAAATGATTAATTTTCTTAATTACTATATTTTGCAAGATTCAATATTATTTTTTAACCAAAATTAAGAATTCCTTTGTTCTTAAGATATTGGGATATTAGGACACTCCAAAGTCTGGGTCTGTTTAGTAAACATTATTAATTTGTTCCCTTAACATTAAACATTTAGAAGCTAGGAATGCCTGAATTTCTGGGTATGCAGCCCAGTAAGTCTCTGTCTCATTTCCCTAGCCCTCGCTCAAGATGGAGTTGCGCTCATATTGGATGCCTCTGACACTTCTGCAGCTCAAATCTAACCTAAGCTTGAAGGCCGAAGCTGGATAGGGGGACTTTATAAACTGGTTGCTATGCCTTCACTCCAAAACACTGTGGCAGCCATAGATCTTAGTCTCTCTTGGATGAATTAGGAAAGAAGCAGAAGTCTCCAACTCTGGGTGTTGGTGTCTCTGGGTAGAAGATGTTCAGTTGCTGAGTTTTCGTCTGTGGGATTTTTTTTTTTTTTTTTTTTTTTTCTAGTTGTTACGGCTCTTGACAAAGCTCCTGAGTCCTGTAATTATATGGCTTTCTTACTTTCTTTTCTTTTTTTCTTTATTATACTTTAAGTTCTAGGGTACATGTGCATAACGTGCAGGTTTGTTACATTTGTATACTTGTGCCATGTTGGTGTGCTGCACCCATCAACTCGTCAGCACCCATCAATTTGTCATTTATATCAGGTATAACGCCCAATGCAATCCCTCTCCCCTCCCCATGATAGGCCCCGATGTGTGATGTTCCCCTTCCCGAGTCGAAGTGATCTCATTGTTCAGTTCCCACCTATGAGTGAGAACATGCGGTGTTTGGTTTTCTGTTCTTGTGATAGTTTGCTAAGAATGATGGTTTCCAGCTGCATCCATGTCCCTACAAAGGACACAAACTCATCCTTTTTTATGGCTGCATAATATTCCATGGTGTATATGTGCCACATTTTCTTAATCCAGTCTGTCACAGATGGACTTTTGGGTTGATTCCAAGTCTTTGCTATTGTGAGTAGTGCCGCAATAAACATACGTGTGCATGTGTCTTTATAGCAGCATGATTTATAATCCTTTGGGTATATACCCACTAGTGGGATGGCTGGGTCACACTCTAACATCACAATTAAAAGAACTGGAGAAGCAAGAGCAAACACATTCAAAAGCTAGCAGAAGGCAAGAAATAACTAAGATCAGAGCAGAACTGAAGGAGATAGAGACACAAAAA